>NW_020664417.1:83489864-83639692 GCF_002925995.2 Terrapene triunguis | reverse complement strand
TTAGTAAAGTTTGACTACATTTATTTCAGAAGCATTTTGGCTGTAGAACAGTGTTTCCTGTATATCACGAGCCACCAACACTACCCAGCACATGCACACTAAACCCAACAACCAAACTCTTATAGCTCAAAGGAGACTAAATTGCTTGACTTACATAGACTCGCACCCATTTACCAACATGTAACTTACACGCCTCCTCACTCCTCATTTTGGGTAAAACTTTCAAAAGCGTCTAAGTACTATTGACTTTCAAAGGGGCTTAGCTAAGCTCCCTAAGTCACTCAGAGCCAGATGTTAAAAAGTACTTAGGTGCCTAAAGATGCAGGTTGGTGCCTAGTGGGATTTTCAGAAGTACCTAGACACCTAATTCCCATTGATTTCTCACTGAATGATGCAAGGATTAGTAGCAGAAAGCAGTCCCAATGGGCAATGACATGGCCTGAAACATACTAAAGAAGTTGGGCTTCTCAGCTGTTCCAATGGTTCTTTAAGGATGGATTGGTTCACTTAACCCAGAATTTCAAATTCTGAACATTGAAAGCTTCATGAATCTGCCACGGCTGGAGAAAAAATAGAATAAATAGGGGGGCTTCATGATCTTCAGAGGCAAAATTGGGTTTGGGCTGATGATTGGACAATGGTTTGATCTCTCAGTTGCCTCTTCCTGTTTCATTTTCCTCTGATATTTTTTGTCTAGACTGGGATGCTATTAAGAATGCAGAGAGGATGGAGTGGATCAAGTGAGCTTACTAATCAGTTAAAATCTATAGAATCTCAAAGCCTGTACTACTGTCCCATTATACAATATGACGGCTGTATCTTATAATTCTCTAGTGCAAGTGGACATCTAAATCTTCATCCTGTAATGCAGCAACTAAGATATATTTTATTCTCTGAACCTTCAAATAGGGAAAATTGGTTCCTTAGAGTTTGTCAAATAGAAACTCTAGATAGAATTTTTCTCCTCCCCCCTCCAACATTTGATTCTGTCATTAATCTTTTCACAATTGGGGTTAAAACTCAGTTAAGACATTTTGGGTCTGATTCTTGTCCCATTGACATCAGTGAAAATGTTGACGTATTTCAATGGGAATAAACCAAAACCCTTTTTGGGTATGAGATGTCTACCATCAAAGCCTGGGTCTATAGATTGGGGCTCATGGGACTCACACTACAGTGCTAAAAAACAGTTGTATAGATGTTCAGGCTTGGGCTGGAGCTCAGGCTCTGAAGCTCAGGGAAGTCAGAGCCCAAGCTGCAACATTCACACAGCTGTTTTTAGTGTGATAGCATAAGCCCTGTGAGCCCCAGGCTGTCAACACAGACTCTGAGACTCACGGCAGTGGGTTTTAAAAGTCAGCATAGACAAACCCTTAGTTTCCTACTGGGCAGATCATGACATTGGATATTTTAAGGGATTCGCTAGTATTTATTATGCTGCATGTTTCATCTTTTTATTTTAAATAACATAGGTCAATGAAAAATAACTAAAAAACACAAAACCATCATCTGGCAGCAGAGAAAACCAGGGTTTACTTCCCTAGTTCAACTTCCCGATGCACCTACCAATAACACCGTTTCACCTTCAAATCTTAATATAATGCTGTGCCAGGTTTCTAGATATATAGTACATTCATCCATTGGCAGCAAAGATGAGATTCCTTAATAATAGAAAAATGATCAGGAAAGGTTTCTGAATGCGAGGATTCTAACTGGCCCCAGCGTTACTGAGTCTCTGCATTCCTCTGCAGTCAGAGAAGCAGGATTGTGAAGGAAGCTGCTATCGGTCGGACTTCTGCCTCATTCATTGCAGAGGTGGAAAGGTGTGTACTATTGTGATTGCCAGGAGACAGCAGGCCTACGCCCACCCATAGCTAAAGACCCCGCCACTCAACTGAGTGGGAGAGGCCACTGAAGCCAGGCCACAAGTAACTACTGGGGACAACAAATGAAAAAACAGGGATGGGAGTGAAGTTCAAAGGGTAAAATTTAGGGAAATGAAAGAGGACACCGAGCAAAGGGCTCCGGCTGTGCCCACTGCTCCTCAAAGTCATCTAAGGAGTCAAGACACCATCCAGAGGAACTCTTCTTGGATGCATGACTTAACAAGGGACCAGAGATAGGGGGTGCTCTGCGACTGTGGGGCCTGTCCAGCTTCCTCCTCCTGATGTGATGGGTGGCCATCTTGGCCAGTGCCAGGAGGAGGTTGATGAGGACTCACAGCTTTGCTGCTGGATGTATCAAAGGCAGCAGTAGAAGGCATGAGCCAACACACTCCATGCCAGACTACCTGCAGTATAAAGGAACTTCTGCAGGGTTGGAGGAGGAAGGCATGGACCTGGCTGTGGATATGGACCAGGTTCTGTCTGCCCTCCCCTAGGGGTAGGCTCAGGACACCCACAGAGACCTAGTGCAGCCCTCCAGGATCTTTTTCTTGAGGCTGGTCAGGCTTCCTGAGGGGTGGGCTAAAGTGTTGAATTGATGCCAGAGCATGGACAGGGCCAGTTGGTTGAGCACCAGCACCCTTCCCTAAAGGAAAAAGTACCAGAGCTGCCCCATCCACCTCCACAACTGGTCAGAAACCCTAGCCTCTAGATTGCTCCAGTTCTCAAGAGAGGAGGTATTGGTGGTAGAAATGCACATGCCCAGATAAAGGAGCAGATCTGTGATGGCACCAGATGGCACAGAATGTGGGTGGGAGGGAACCCACATGCCACCCATCCCCGATCATCAGACCAAAGCTCTTGACCCAGTTGATCTGTGAGAAGCCACCAAACAGAGCTTGACAAGCCCCCACTCCTGCCCGGTCTCCCAAGTACTGGGCTATGAGGAACACATCATTGGCACTGACAGGACCATCCACAAGTCCAGATCATGAAGGACCAACCTCATCATCCTCTTGTGGAGGAGAAGAGGAAGGGCTAGATAGTGATGGGATAGAGCTGGCCGAACTGGGGGCAGTCTTGACTGAAAGTGACAGGTGTGGTCAAGGCCCAGTTGAGCTTCATCAGACACTCCGCAGAGGCATACAGCATCTGCAGAAATCCCACAAAATGTAGCCTGAAGCTGAATGCCACAGAGTGCTCATGAAATACCTGTAATCCATCCTATCAAACATCTTCACCTGATCCAGGGACAGGTGGGCAAGTGACAGACCCATCCTACACACTAGATGGAGTAGATCCTGGACCAGATAGAAGTTGTCAAAGATGGTCTGGCCCTGGACAGTGTGGGTCTGGTGGGGTGAATCACATTGTCTAGCACAGACCCGAGCCGCAGCGAGATGGCTTTCACTACGACTTTGTAGTCTGTGCTGAGGAACAAAACTGAGTGCCAAAATTTAGCCGAGATTTTCCAGAACACTTCAGCCTGGGGCAGACACACAGCATGTAAAACTTTAGCCTGAATGGTTAATGTCTGACAAAGTTGTAAACAACTGAAAACAGGATCTTGCTTCAGGGAGAGTCCAAACAACTTTAATAATAGGCAGCACCACCAGCCTCACTTATGACATATATGACTGAGTTCCCCATGCGGTAATTTTGTTCTTCAGTCTACTTCTATCTTATTTTATCTAAATTCTTATAATAGAACCCATCAATGTAACATCTGTATGTTTTTTTCCCATATGGGATCCAACTCTCCTCTCACATCAGTTTTTCATAGGAGTAACTGAACTGAAGTATGTGGAGTTTCTCCTGATTGAACTAGCATAAATGAGAGGAGAATTAGACCCTTAGATTATTGGAGTGTAAATCTTTACATGATTTAACTAAGCAGACTCCTGCGTGTCTATTCTATTCCACCAAAGGACTTTCATGTTCCATCTTGTAATTGTAAAGTATTTATCTCTGCTGCAGTAAAAGCTATTTGATATAATGTTATATTTGTAAGTTTCAACTTTTATTGTTTAAAGCATCACATAACTTGATTAATTTTAATCTGGGCTTTTTTATTTTGTTACAAATAGGATGAGAGTTTGCTTTCAATATTTACAAAGAAACCATTGGCAGCATTTAGGAACAAGTATTAAATAAATTATGGCGCGGTTATCATCTTTATAACATGAACCCTACCCATAGATTTGAATTTAGCTGTCCCCATTTCACTGATCCTTCAGAAAATGTTGGAATTGTCTAGACTTCAAATATCTGTGGCCTAATTTTTCAATCCTTTATTTATACTGGCTCCGAAGCAGTTCATTTTTTTTTTAAGCCAAGTACACTGCGAGTGCATAATGTTTTCCATAATCTCAGTGTCAACATCTCTGGTTACATTAATTTACAGTGAATACAAATCACATGTAGGCATAATACCTCATAATGAGCTATAGCGGGCATGCTTCTCTGGCTCCGATTAAGGTTGTGGCAGCTCAGTTCCTATCTTCCACTCCCCCAGAATTTGCAGCTTTTATTTTGGTATCAAATAAAGGCTCTTTTTGGTTTCCTTCTGTGTGGTCTCCACAAGTTGATTCTAGAAAAACATCCAAATGGAAACGCTAGATCTGAACACCTCCAAACTCTGAATCCTTCTTTTATCTCATGTGTTAAAGCTATCTCTATTACATCTACCAGTAGCATAATACCTAATGTTAGTTTTGGCTTCAGGATTCAAAAGCAATGAATCACACAAGCGCTTTTGGGGGTTTGTTTTGGTCCTGGTAGGGTTTGCCAGCAGCTTGTACCAGACCGCGCCTTTCCCTTGTGCTGCGCGCAGGTGTAGGGCAGACATCATTGGGCCAACTACTGTACCTTGAAGATGCTTCCAACTGGATTGTGGGCCTGGGAGCAGAGGAAAGACTGACTTGACAATTCTGAAGTTGACACCTCTCTGGAAAGCCCAAGAATCATGGGTGAAACTTATGGACCATTTCCCAGAAGACAGCAACAATAAGTGGAGGCTGCTGGGGAACCAGGAGTGGATGAATTAAGGGGCCAAGTGAGTGTGGAGATAGGGAGATGGGAAACTTGCCACTTCATTTCTGATGCCAGATCAAGCATTGGCCTGGGGACTGCTGACAATACCAAGATAGAAGTCCAAACCCCAAATTTTAACTGGGACAGCATCCAAAGCTGGTATGGACAGCGCATATCTAGCTGATGTTTCATTTCCTGCCTTTCCTTGAATGTTCGAGAAGTTGACTTTTTCTCTCCACCCTCCAAAAATTGTTGCTAGAGAATGGTTTGAACTGAAACTTGGATCCATCAGGCTGAGATGTCTCCCTTCCTAAGAAGGTGTGGGATTAATCTGGATGCATTTATTCTACTGTATCCGCTATATAGAGATATTCCATGATAGAGAGAGAAACTTCTTCCTTGGACATCTGCTCAGTTTGCAGTGACAGGTGAGATGAAAATTGAAGGAGGCACAAAGACAGTGGTGGGCCACCTGGGTAATCCGCTGGTGGGCCGCGAGACAGTTTGTTTACATTACATATTTAAAATTTATTTTGGTTTAATTTTATAGTTGGTTTAATTTTTTATGCTTTTCTTTTGTTGTTATGTTATGTTAATGGGAAGCAGTGGTTGTTAAAGTTGTGCTTCTAAACAGTTAACAAGAGTGAAATTCCGTTAAGCATTACATTTCGTATAAAAATATTAGTAATGCACTTCAAATGAAAATGAATGTCTATACAACAATTGCAAAAGTATAGCTTGTGTTATAAAAGGCTTGGTCCCTATTACATTGTTCTTATTACATTGTAAACAAACTAAGTTAAACTGTGTATTAAGTTTTGTTAACAAAAAACAAACAAACAAAAATCCTTTATTATGTTAACTAACTAGCTGTTTAAGTTGCATCCCACAGACCAAAGACACCAGAAAATATCACACCCTGAAGACACCAGATGATATCAGTATACAGTGAAGAAACCCCCAAGCATCAAGAACAGAAAAATGAAGTGCTTTATAAATAAGAGACTGGTTAAATACACCTCTATCTACCATATATGGACAATTAAGCTAAAAACCACTAGCTGGACCAGAATAAGCCATCATTAGATTTCAACTTGGTTACTGTGTAAAAACAACTGTATTATTGCTGTACTACTGTATTATTATTGTACTGTTGTCTTATTGCTGTATTGTATTATTGCTGTACAACATTTACAATATGCATAACCTTGCTAAACTGTTTAACCAACACACAGGTAAAAATCAACAAACAATTGGCAGCAAACAACCTGAAGGCAAAGAAAAAACAAAGTGGTAAACAAACAAAAAGTTACATAGTAACTACAAATTGGGTAAACAAATTGCCTGTTAGTACCAGTCATAATTTGGGTCAGTGACACTGCATCCTAACTGAGGCACACGTTATTTAAAACAATCTTGTTCAGTGTCTGGGTACCAATACTAAATCGTGACACAGCAATATTTGATAACCTACTGAATGGACAGTAACCAATTTATCTGGAAGACAGCATCCATAAGAAAGAACTGGATCTATGTCAACTACTGGTGTATCGCAAAGCCGCGCATCCAGTGGAACAGAGAAGCTAGCCACTTCTATTTCCTGCGCAGTAAAGCTTACCAGAGGGTGACAACCAGCCATAAGGGTAACCTATAACATGAATGGCCAGTACTGTGTAGTAACTAATTACAATATATTTATATATAAAGGCCTCAGTGGTAGTGTCACTACTCCAAATTTCTGTTTTACTTTGCGTATACATAGCACTGTGGGACACACTATCACAATCCCTATCCCAATATTTCAAAACACTCAGCCTACTACTAATGATGAGACAGGTAATAACTAGAATTGCCCTAATAGGAGTGTGTTTCTATCTGTGTCACCAAAGTAAAAGGACCAAAGTACAACACTGGACTGGAAAAACATGGTTATGCTTGGATATAAGGTGGTGTCATCTGTACACATACATACTATACATATATGCCCATACACACTACAAATATATATGCCATATCCATATAATTCATATATATTAATTATTTGGAAGTGCCTCTAAGGCTAAATCATAATACTACATTCCTCAGTCATGGTCCCGGGCCTAACATTCCCAGGCCCACCATAAGGGACTGAAAATAAAATTGGATAATAAAATCTGTCCCTCAGTCGTACGAGGGAATGTGCAGACTAAAGAGACAGATGGGGCATAAGTGTATGGATGGTAAAATAAGGTAACCACGTAACAGTGTTTAGCACGCTGGGTTATCCATAATGCTTTTCCGGGACGATGGGTAAACATCCTCCCCTTAAAAAGACAAAAAGTGGGGGAATGTAGTAAGAGGAGGCCCTGAGAGATAAACCTTGGTATCAGAGGCATAGTATGAGGCCTGAGGCCTGAACTAAAGTAATGGTCAAGACTCTGCTAACATAAAGCAAAGTTAAGCTGTGAGCCAGAGGCAGGCCCTGCTCACAGAAGCTGGCAAGGAAAGGGCTGATGCTGCAAAAAGATACATACCTAAAAAGTACTGAACACTAGATATTAAAACACTCCTGGAACATTCCACAGATAACATGGAACAGGCCGACCCATCCCAATGACAGGGGCAAAAGGGTAAAATGATGGATAGATCGAACCAACATGTACAAGGTGAGAGGCGGCACCTTACTACGTAGGGAGGTTGTACCTTGCTACGTGAAGGGGTTGCACCTCAATACGTCAGGAGTGATGTGTAACTTGTTTGTACCCGTGTATAAGAATGTATCCCTGGGGTGGTGTCTTTGTCCGGCCACGGGGGCAGTGGAAAGTCCCGCCACTGAGCCGGGTCCTTGCCAAGAGGCATCTATTAGTAGTGTGCCCGGTAGACTAAGTAATCTACGGGGAACTGCAATTGTGTCCGAGATCGCAATAAACCTAGTCCGAAGTGACTTTGCATCTTACTAGACTCTGTGGTTATTGGGGGTTCTCGTCGGGTTTGCTGTGTCAGCTATCTGCAGAGCTGGGACTGCACACAGAGGGAACACACGCACGCAGCCGAGTGATATCAACACAGGAGAAAGCAGAGCACCACACCGGTAGCATCTCACAACAGGCCGCGAGACAGTTTGTTTACATTGACCATCTGCAGGCATGGTTCACTGTTCCCAGCCAATGGTAGCTGCAGAAAGGGGCAGACAGCACGTCCCTGCGGCCTGCGCCGCTTCCCACAGCTCCCATTGGCCAGGAACGGCAAACCGCGGCCACTGGGAGCTGCAGATGGCTGTGCCTGTGGACCGTCTTGACAAAGAGATCACGAACTGGACAGAAGCTTCTCAGTCATTAGGAAAGTTCCGTAACAAAGTCCTGAAATCCCACAACATAACCCTCTCAACAAAAATAAAACTTTATAATTCTTTTGTGCTCACATCTCTCCTCTATGGCTGTGAGACCTGGACACCATACAAAAGGCATATCAAACGCTAGACGCCTTCCATATGTGGTCTCTACGTGCCATTATGGGGATCCGCTGGCAGGACAAAATTACCAGGCTGGTGGTTCTCCAAAAGTCAAATGCCACAAGCATCGAGGCCATGCTGATAAAAGCCCAACTATGCTGGGTTGGACACATCATTAGGATGCCTGAATATTGACTCCCCATAAAAATTTTCTATGGAGAATTGGCACAAGGACACCAGAATCAAGGTCGTCCCAGAAAGCGCCACAAGGACAGCATCAAAAATAGCATACACTTTGGTGCAATAAAACTGAATGATCTTGAGAAGGCTGTGTTAAATAGATCAGCATGGCAACACACAATACTCAGAGCTTTCCAAGACTTTGAAGAGGACAGAAATAATTGATTGTTAGCTGTAAGAAAAAAGCATTATACTACTGCAATAGCTACCAAGACACTCACCAATGACTTTGTCCAATCTGCTCATGAGGATGTGCGTCACGTTTTGGACTTCAGAGTCACTCAAGAATCCACAAAAAGAGAGAGCATGAAAACGTCATAGTCGAACGACCAGACTACACACAAGCAGACTGCGGTCTACAGCTTTCACTTGGAAAAGTCTTTCCCCTCTGCTGACAATTACTGGGCTAGTTAGGTGTGGGAGTGCTTCTTGGTACATACTCACACACAGCCCCTAGAGGGTGTGGCTCATCCCAGAGAGGCAGAAGCAATTCTGAAATGGCATGTAATTGCAAGATTTATTTGGACACTGCAACTAACAACTCCAGCATACGCTAGGGTTGCCAATTTTACTTGGATGTATACCTGGAAGTTTCATAACATGACATAATCTTTAATTAAAGATTAATTCCTGGAAATTCAGGACAAAACTGGAGGGTTTCCAAACCTAGCATGCACAGGCAGGCCTGAACTTCCTTCAAACACCTCCCATCAGAAATATTTGTCCAAACAAAACAACTTCACGCTAAGATACAGCACCATCTACTGGTGGAGTTGCTGTCTGCACTGACCATACAGAAGTTCAGCAATGTGTCTGGACCCTGCTTTGGCCAGAAAACAAAACTGGTTTTGTATGCAACATCATCAGCAGGAGAGGAACTGCCTCTGTCCCCTCCTCTGGTAATAAACAGATGTGGTTCTGCTTTTACCAAGCTCATGCTTGTCATTATTCTGAGTACTCTGACTGCTTATAGATGCAAATGCATGAAAAAGGAGACCATGAAATTGTACGACATCATCTTTGTGCAGTGCCCAGAACAATGGGGCCTTGGCTGCTAGGTGGGGCCATAATAAATAGCCCCAAATCATTATTATTCAATAAAGCTAAGTGTTTATAAATTGAACCCAGTAAGTGATGGGCTCCGAAGATGGTCTTCTTCATATAATAGTAGACTACAACCAGGCACTTACAAAACAGCTGTCACACATTTCAGGTACATGCTGTTATGTATATATTAGCTGAGCACTGAAATTAGTTGTATCATTTCTGCTTCTCCAGCTCATACTATAACGGTAAATCCTTCACATGGCTCAATGCTTCTAACCCCTTGACTTGTAATTCACCCTTAAGTGACAGACTCAGTGTTAATGTGGTATGCAAACCAAAACATTCAAGTCTATTGAGCAACGACAGTAATAAAAAAAATCCCATGAAACTACAAGTTACAAAATGGAATTATTTCCTTTTCTTACATTTATCTGTGCATACCCCAAATTTATAATATCCTTCTCGCAGCACCACAGTAAAATATAAAAATAACTCAATATTCATTTAGAGAGCTCATGCAGCTCTCTTCCTCTTGCTGGTATTCATAAGAACATAAGAACGGCCGTACTGGGTCAGACCAAAGGTCCATCTAGCCCAGTATCCTGTCTGCCGACAGTGGCCAATGCCAGAGGGACTGAACCTAACAGGTAATAATTAAGTGATCTCTCTCCTGCCATCCATCTCCACCCTCTGACAAACAGAGACTAGGGACACCATTCCTTACCCATCCTGGCTAATAGCCATTAATGGATTTAACCTCCATGAATTTATCCAGTTCTCTTTTAAACGCTGTTATAGTCCTAGCCTTCACAACCTCCTCAGGCAAGGAGTTCCACAAGTTGACTGTGTGCTGTGTGAAGAACTTCCTTTTATTTGTTTTAAACCTGCTGCCCATTAATTTCATTTGATGGCCCCTAGTTCTTGTATTATGGGAATAAGTAAATAACTTTTCCTTATTTACTTTCTCCACATCACTCATGATTTTATATACCTCTATCATATCCCCCCTTAGTCTCCTTTTCCAAGCTGAAAAGTCCTAGTTTCTTTAATCTCTCCTCATATCGGACCCGTTCCAAACCCCTAATCATTTTAGTTGCCTTTCTCTGAACCTTTTCTAGTGCCAGTATGTCCTTTTTGAGGTGAGGAGACCACATCTGTACGCAGTATTCAAGATGTGGGCATACCATCGATTTATATAAGGGCAATAATATATTCTCTGTCTTATTCTCTATCCCCTTTTTAATGATTCCTAACATCCTGTTTGCTTTTTTGACTGCCTCTACACACTGCATGGACGTCTTCAGAGAACTATCCACGATGACTCCAAGATCTTTTTCCTGATTCGTTGTAGCTAAATTAGCCCCCATCATATTGTATGTATAGTTGGAGTTATTTTTTCCAATGTGCATTACTTTACATTTATCCACATTACATTTCATTTGCCATTTTGTGGCCCAATCACTTAGTTTTGTGAGATCTTTTTGAAGTTCTTCACAGTCTACTTTGGTCTTAACTATCTTGAGCAGTTTAGTATCGTCTGAAAACGTTGCCACCTCACTTTTTACCCCTTTCTCCAGATCATTTATGAATAAGTTGAATAGGATTGGTCCTAGGACTGACCCTTGGGGAACACCACTAGTTACCCCTCTCCATTCTGAGAATTTACCATTTATTCCTACCCTTTGTTCCCTGTCTTTTAACTAGTTCTCAATCCATGAAAGGACCTTCCCTTTTATCCCATTACAACTTAATTTACGTAAGAGCCTTTGGTGAGGGACCTTGTCAAAGGCTTTCTGGAAATCTAAATACACTATGTCCACTGGATCCCCCTTGTCCACATGTTTGTTGACCCCTTCAAGAACTCTAATAGATTAGTAAGACATGATTTCCCTTTACAGAAACCATGTTGACTTTTGCCCAACAATTTACGTTCTTCTATGTGTCTGACAATTTTATTCTTTACTATTGTTTCAACTAATTTACCCAGTACTGACGTTAGACTTACCGGTCTGTAATTGACGGGATCACCTCTAGAGCCCTTTTTAAATATTGGCATTACATTAAATCTGCTTCTGTACCCAATGACTGGAAGGTAGCTAAAGGACAGGTTACAAACCTTAGTTAATAGTTCCACAACTTCACATTTGAGTTCTTTCAGAACTCTTGGGTGAATGCCATCTGGTCCCGGTGACTTGTTAATGTTAAGTTTATCAATTAATTCCAAAACCTCCTCTAGTGACACTTCAATCTGTGACAGTTCCTCAGATTTGTCACCTACAAAAGGTGGCTCAGGTTTGGGAATCTCCCTAACATCCTCAGCCGTGAAAACTGAAGCAAAGAATTTATTTAGTTTCTCTGCAATGACTTTATTGTCTTTAAGCGCTCCTTTTGTATCTCGATCATCCAGGGGCCCCACTGATTGTTTAGCAGGCTTCCTGCTTCTGATGTAGTTAAAAAACATTTTATTACTACCTTTGGAGTTTTTGGCTAGCCATTCTTCAAACTCCTCTTTGGCTTTTCTTATTATATTTTTACACTTAATTTGGCAGTGTTTATGCTCCTTTCTATTTACCTCACTAGGATCTGACTTCCACTTTTTAAAAGATGCCTTTTTATCTCTCACTGCTTCTTTTACATGGTTGTTAAGCCACAGTGGCTCTTGTTTAGTTCTTTTACTGTGTTTCTTAATTTGGGATATATATTTAAGTTGGGCCTCTATTATGGTGTCTTTAAAAAGCGTCCATGCAGTTTGCAGGGATTTCACTTTAGCCACTGTACCTTCTGTTTAGCTAAACCCCCTCATTTTTGCATAGTTCCCCTTTTTGAAATTAAATGCCCCAGTGTTGGGCTGTTGAGATGTTCTTCCCACCACAGGGATGTTAAATGTTATTATATTATGGTCACTATTTCCAAGCGGTCCTGTTATACTTACCTCTTGGACCAGCTCCTGCGCTCCACTCAGGACTAAATCGAGTGTTGCCTCTCCCCTTGTGTGTTCCTGTACCGGCTGCTCCAAGAAGCAGTCATTTAAAGTATTGAGAAATTTTATCTCTGCATTTCTTCCTGAGGTGACATGTTCCCAGTCAATATGGGGATAACTGAAATCCCCCATTATTACTGAGTTTTTAATTTTGATAGCCTCTCTAATTTCCCTTAGCATTTCATCATCACTATCACTGTCCTGGTCAGGTGGTCTATAATAGATCCCTAATGTTATATTCTTATTAGAGCATGAAATTAAACAGAGATTTTATGGAACATGTGGATTCACTTAAGATTTTTACTTCATTTGATTCTACATTTTGTTTCAGATACAATGCCACTCCCCTCCTCCCCCGCACGACCTGTTCTGTCCTTCTGATATATTTTGTACCCCGGAATGATTGTGTCCCATTGATTGTCCTCAGTCCACCAGGTTTCTGTGATGCCTATTATATCAATATCCTCCTTTATCACAAGGCACTCTAGTTCACCCATCTTATTATTTAGACTTCTAGCATTTGTGTACAAGCACTTTAAAAACTTGTCACTGTTTATCTGTCTGCCCTTTTCTCATGTGTCCAATTCTTTATGTGAACGTTTCTCATCTGATCTGGCCCTTACATTATCCTCTTCCCTCCTCTGCTCCTGACTATAACCTAGAGAATCTCTATCAATAGACTCTCCTCTAAGAGAAGTCTCTGTCCGATCCACATGCTCCTCTGTGTCAGCTTTCCCCCATCTCCTAGTTTAAAAACTGCTCTGCAACCTTTTTAATGTTAAGTGCCAGCAGTCTGGTTCCACTTTGGTTTAGGTGGAGCCCATTTCTCCTGTATAGGCTCCCCCCATCCCAAAAGTTTCCCCAGTTCCTAATGAATCTAAACCCCTCCTCTCTACACCATCGTCTCATCCACACATTGAGACTCTGAAGCTCTGCCTGCCTACCTGGCCCTGCGCGTGGAACTAGGAGCATTTCTGAGAATGCCACCATAGAGGTCCTGGATTTCAGTCTCTTCCCTAGCAACCTAAATTTGGCCTCCAGGATGTCTCTCCTACCCTTCCCTATGTCATTGGTACCTACATGTACCACAACCACCGGCCTCCTCCTCAGCCCTACACATAAGTCTATCCAGATGCCTCGAGAGATCCACAACCTTCGCACCAGGCAGGCAAGTCACCATACGGTTCTTCCGGTCATCACAAACCCAGCTATCTAGGTTTCTAATGATTGAATCTCCCATTACTAACACCTGCCTTTTCCTAGTGACTGGAGTTCCCTCCCCTGGAGAGGTAACCTCAGTGCAAGAGGATACCCTAACACTATCTGGAAGGAGGGTCCTAACTATGGGAAGGTTTCCCTCTGCTCCGGTTGACTGCTCTGCTTCCCTGGGCCTTTCATCCTCCTTAACAGCGCAGTGGCTGTCTGACCGGAGGTGGGACAATTCTACAGTGTCCTGGAAAGCCTCATCAACATACCTCTCTGTCTCCCTTAGCTCCTCCAGTTCCGCCACCCTGGTCTCCAAAGCCTGTACGTGGTCTCTGAGGGCCAGGAGCTCCTTGCACTGAATGCACACATATGCCACCCGCCCACACAGCAGGTAATCATACATGCTGCACTCAGCGCAATAAACTGGATAGCCCCCACTCTGCTGCTGGGCTTCTGCCTGCATTGTCTCCTGCAGCTACCTAGTTAATGAAGGGGTTTTGTTTAAATCAAGAAGTTTTGAATGTAGTTTAGTTTACAGGTTTTAAAGAACAGCAAGTGAACCTTGTCCCCTTCCCACTCCCCTTCCAAACTCCCTTGTGAAACTCCCTGTTAGTAGCCCCTGGTCACTTGCACACTGCTTTATAAAGCCCTGGCCTTCTTGATAGCCCCACCCACTGACTAAGGCTCAGCCAATTAACAGAGGCTTCTAGCTTTCAAACCTTACTTTGAAGCTCACAGCTTCCAACTGCCAGCCACAGCACACAGTCCTTCAAACAACCAACCAACCAACCAGACAGACAAACACAAGCTCAGCACACAGCAAGTAACCCCCAAACACAAACACACACTACAGACAGCCACTTACCCCAAGGGTGCTGTATTTCCTCCTCCTTCACCTGGAGAACTCCCTTGCGAAACTCCCTGTTAGCAGCCCCTGGTCACAAAGCTCTCTGGTTGCTTGCGCACTGCTTTAAAAAGCCCTGGCCTTCTTGATAGCCCTGCCCACTGACTAAGGCTCAGCCAATTAACAGAGGCTTCTAGCTTCTAGCTTTCAGTGCTCAAACCACTGAGCTATCCCTCCCTAAAAAATACACCTCTACCCTGATATAAGATGGATTTGGATATAATGCAGTAAGGCAGTGCTCCTGGGGGGGCTGGGGACTCCGGTGGATCAAAACAAGTTTGATATAACACAGTTTCACCTATAACACGGTAAGATTTTTTGGCTCCTGAGGACAGTGTTATATCAGGGTAGAGGTGTATATGGAGATATACCTATCTCATAGAACTAGAAGGGACCCTGAAAGGTCATTGAGTCCAGCCCCCTGCCTTCACTAGCAGGACCAAATACTGATTTTTGCCCCAGGTCCATAAGTGGCTCCCTCAAGGATTGAACTCACAATCCTGGGTTTAGCAGGCCAATGCTCAAACCACTGAGCTATCCCTTCCCCCTCTTTTGGCAGAGAAGATGTATTAGAATTAACTGATTTTTTTTAAGTGCAGGGGACTTCTACACACAGAGGCAGTAAAACTCTGTTTCACATTGCAGTTAATGTGAAAAGTAGAGATGGATCTGATTGTAAAAGCCTGCCTCTGGATCCAAACTTTCCTGAAATTTGAAGGACTGGTAGAAGAAGCCGAGGTTTTATATTTATTTTTTGGCCAATGATAGAGATGGATGTCCGCTGAATTCAAATTCATATCCAAATTTCCCAAAAGTTCAAGGATGTTTGGCTCCAGAAGGCCAGAGCCTCAACTAATGTAAATTGGCCTAGCTTTATTGATTTCATGTAGCTACATCACTTACAGTAGCCAAGGTTCAAGACAGGTGTTTTGGTTTGTGATTCTTTTAAATGAAGAGTATATAACATTTCCTTTAGGCTGGATGAAAGCATGAAAGTGTAGAAGCCTTGTGGTAAAAAGCCAAAAGGAAATAATTCCTCCAATATGTTATTCTAAGGGAATTCTCATTCTGAAAATGAAGGCGTATTCCATGTCCCACACTTGCAGAATGTGTAATTCCAGTGTGCCTGTAGAAAGAGCTCTTGGAACTCTAGCGTGATTTTTCTTTTATTATAGAACCACACCACACCACAGATATCGCCCCTCACACTCCCAGAAAGCGTTGACTTACAGGCAAAACTTCTCCCTCTTTTGAAAATACATTTCATCTAGATTCTCCACTACCAGCCTCCTCTCCTCTGCTGTTTACTCCTGCTTTGGTGCCTAACCACATACTCCTATGTTTAAGAATGTCTACAGTGTAACATGCAAATATAATGGACCAAATTCTATCCTCAGAAATATATATGCAACTCCCATTGTCAGAAACAATGGTCTTTAATTCCCTCATCTGAACCCGTGGCTAGCCATATCAGCCCTCGGACCAGTTAATAAGCTCAGCCACACTGCGGCAAGATTTATGTGCAACCCAGGATCTACCCCAATGCTTCCCCGAGTCCCCGCCCCTTCCCCAAAGCCACGCCTCGCTCACTCCATCCCCCCATTTGTCCTTTGCTCACTCTCCCCCACCCTCACTCACTTTCACCAGGCTGGGGCAGGGGGTTGGGATTTGGGAGAGGGTACGGACTCTGGGCTGGAGCCGAGGAGTTCAGAGTGTAGGAGGGGCTCCGGGCTGATCCTGGGGCAGGGGGTTGGGGTGCAGGCTCTTGGAGGTTGTTTGGGTGCAGGAGGGGGCTCTGGGCTGGGGAAGAGTGTTAGGGTGCAGGAGGGGGCACGGGGTGCTGGCTCCTGGAGGGGGCTCAGGGCTGGGGGTTGGGGTGTGGGCTCCCACTGGGCAACACTTACCTCGGGTGGCTCCTGGTCGGCGGCACAACGGGGCTAAGGCAGGCTCCCTGCCTGCTCCGGCCCCCACACTGTTCCTGGAAGGGGCCAATACACCCCTGTGGCCGCTGGGGGGGAGGGGGCACGTCACTTCGCGCGCTGCTCCTCTGCAGGCACCACCCCCACAGCTCCCATTGGCCACAGTTGCCCATTCCTGGCCAATGGGAACTATGGGGGCAGTGCTTGCAGGCAGGAGCAGCCCACGGAGGGACACCCCAACACACCTCTCCCCCAGGGCCACGGGGGTGTGCTGGCCGCTTTTGGGAGCGGCGTGGGGCTGGGGCAGGTAGGGAGCCTGCCTCAGTGGCAGCCTCACTGCACTGCCAGACTTTTAGCAGCTGGAGATCGCGATCGACTGGGAGAGTCTCCAGGATTGACCAGTCGATCACGATCAACCAATTGGTCACCACTGATCTCATTGGCCAGCCCACCCAGTTGATTGCAAGGAGCCTACAGGTCTGCATTTAAGCTCAGCAGCAGTGGCAGGTTGCTGGGTGAGCAACACTTATTCCTGCAGCTGTGATGTCAGCCTTGTTCCCAGCCTTGCCCCTGTCTGGTTCCAGGCTGCTTCAGCTCTGCACCCTTGTCCAGTTCCTGACTCCAGTTCTGACCCTTGGCTTGTTTCCTGGTTCCTGACTACTTTGCTCTGACTTCCTGTTTTTGGCTCCAACCATTATGCCAGACTCCAGCTCTAACCTGTGGGCCAGCCTCTGGCGCTAAACACTAGATCAGACCGCTCACGCCCTGGTCCCTGACACCCATTGACTACAGATGATTTCATGTTTGAGGGCAAAGTTTGGCTATGCAAGTTCTTTACTCTAATATTCCTTGTTTCTTTTACAGGAAGTCTGTTGTCATTCAGAAGAATTCCTCCACCAGGACCCAAGGGATTTTAAAGGCCAAGAAATTCATTTTTCACATTACAAAGACTGTGTTACAGTACTGAGGAAAACATTGAAGAAAAACATATTAAATTGATTTAAAATTACACTGTGGTTGCAACTAATTTAATTAGTATGTCAATATTCCATAATTAGCACTTTGTAAATAAATCTCTGATGATGTAAATTGTTTTTATATTGCTGTGAAAGTGAATTACTCTCAGACAGCCCTTCCCAAAACACAGGTTATAAGATGCAGTGGCTGCAATGCTTAACAAATCGTTTTTGTTGTTGCCTAAAATACCAAAAGACACTGAATTCAGGTGACGCTGGATGCATCCTATCCCGGGGCGTGTACACCCCGTCCCTCTTCTGGGGGCAGGGCAAGAGTGATGTAGCCCCATGGCTATGTCCACCTGACCACTCTCCCTCGCAAGGCTGTGTGGCCTAGCTGCCAGGGTCAATATGGCTGCCCTCCCTCGCAGGGCTGTGCGGACTAGCGGCCAGAGTCAATTTGGCTATCCTCTTTAGCGGGGCTCTCCACCCTATCAGCCAGAGGGGGGTAGGCCATCACCCAAAGGGGTGGGCCCAGTGTAGGGGTACCCGGGCCCTTCCTACTCCACTGGGTCCCAGTCCAGGGCCTTGACATTTAAAAAAATGGAAAATTTTGAAATTTATTTTTTGTTTTCATATTACTTTTTATTTTTACATTGTTTTATGATGTCATACTATGATGAGTTGAAAAATTTTGTGTCTTTAAAATCCTTCCGTGCATCTTATTTTCTAAATAAAAGTGTCTCCTATTTGAACACTTTGAACAAGAAAAGAAGGTAAATACTCAGTGAACTAATTAGAAGAGCAGCTGTTGTCAGTATCCTAGAAAAATTATTCCAGGCAAATACAAGGATATTAAACAGCTACTCCTCTAATTACTACACTGAGTGCTTATCTTCTTTTCTTATTCAAATTTTCAAAGTCTAAAACTGTTTCATTACAACACAAACAGGAGATCCTTTGATATATTAAAAAAATTATAAGAATGAAAAGACAAATTGAAAATTCTATTTCAAAACAATTTTTTAATTTCAAAACAGTTTTGTTTGAATTTATGTTTTGTGTGAAATTTCAAAAAAAATATTTGCTTTTGTTCTAATTTGAAACAGAAACAAATTTCAAAGTGTCCAATTTTCCCATGAAATAGAAATTCCAAGTTTTGACTAGCTCTAGGCAAGGCCTTACTCACTATGTTTGTATTAACAAGTCTCATTTGAACCATTGTAAGTAACATACAATTCCCGAAACAAGTGATGGTCTTAAACTAAAATGCTGGATTGAACATCCCCAAGTTATTATATAGAAAATTTCAAATTCAAACTCTGCCCTTTTGGTGTATCTCTACCTGAGGTCTGTCAAAGGCTGGAAAAGTACAGCTGGTTGGCAATTTTCCTTTAGAACAATTTTCCAATGGAAAATGCAGCTTCTGCAGAATCAAACTTTGCCATGGTAAAATTTTGATTTTGCCCCAAATTATTGATTTTCCATTGGAAAAATCAAATATTTAATTTGGGGTCAGTTTGACCCAAATTGGAATATTTCATTTTTTAACTAGCCCATCATGTTTAATTTCAAATCAATTAACAACCGTTAAATTGCATTCCCTAGTATCACATTGCCTTAAAGGGGGATCCAACCCTCATTCTCTTCTATGAGCCAAACTCCCTAGAGGACTACATCTTCTATAATGCAAATAGATTTCTCTCTGTGTGGGGCATCATGGGAGTCACATGACTTTGAGTACATGTGGGAGATATAGTCTGGCAAGGAGAGAATGATGGCGAGAACTACAATTCCAATAAGGCAATGTGCCATAGGAAAATGCACTTTAATATTGAAATGACTCTAAAGGAACTGTTCTGGATCATTTCAACAAACTGAAGCAAAACATTTTTATTTGGAAAATGTCAAAATGTTTCATTTCGATTGAAAATATCAAAATGAAATGTTTAGAAATTTCCAAATCAAAATCTGTTTCCAATTTCCATTCCAATAAAATCTCAACTTTTAAAACAAGTTTTGAAATGTTGGAATTTTCCTCAGCACAGAAATTCCAAATTTCACTCAGCTCTAATGAAAAATTACAGATGTTTTATGCCCCATTCCTGCAAAAATGCATCTGCTTAACTTTAAACACTGGCTAGTTCCATTGATATTCATAAAGTTGCTACATGCAGGATAGAAGCCTTACTTATGTTAAAAGTACAAATGTTTGTGAAATTCATAGAAATTGACATGATCTCTTTTGGTAGCATTAAACATTCCATCGGCCTTCATTTTCATGTACAACTCCCAGATTTCAGTGAAAGTTAGCTTTGCAAGCAAATGCTCTTTACTTCACAGTTACCTAGTCATTGCTTTTCACAATACCCTCTTTTTTCTTCTGTGCCCCCAATGAATTCATTCTACAACTCTCTCAATTGATCCTCCTCCTCTTCTATAACTCCTTGTAAGCCTAAATGTAGCCATGTGTCATCACTAAATCTCTATACTGATCACTGAGCTTTCCAGGGCTACTACCTTATCTCTAAGCATCAATCATAGAATATCAGGGTTGGAAGGGACCTCAGGAAGTCATCTAGTCCAACCCCCTGCTCAAAGCAGGACCAATACCTAGACAGATTTTTGCCCCAGATCCCTAAGTGGCCCCCTCAAAGATTGAACTCACAACCCTGGGTTTAGCAGGCCAGTGCTCAAACCACTGAGCTATCCCTGCTCCACAATGTTCAGGATTGCAGCTTAATGACAGTGTTCAAAAAAGAATTATTTTTCACTTATCTCTGTTCAGTGTATTATTTAATACTATTTCACAGGATTAGTCTCATTGAAATCACTGGGACCACTCGTGTAGTAAAGTACTACTTAATGTGAGTAAGACTATTCAGAATCTGGCTCTTTGAACTAGATTCTGACACTCTTACTCACGGTGAGCACTATTTTTCTCTACAAATGGCTTCTTTAAAAGGAATGGGACTATTTTAGGAGTAAAGCACTATACAATTTGAATAAGGGTGGAAGATTCTACTCCATAGATGAGACATGTTTTCTGACCCCAAAGAATTTACAATAGATTACATTGTACTAATGAGAAAAACTTCTTGAAACAGGAGGATTGAAGAAGATGGGCACCAGTGTGGATGACACTGACTGGTGAATAATGAAAATAAATCTTTGGGGGGGTTTCAAAACTGTGGTTGACAGAGAATATGAACATTATGAAATGATTGTTTTGTGCTATGTTACAATGTCAGAGAATAGCTCTTCACTAGACAAGGTTCTAGTATTGATGTCTTGTATTTATTATACAAGGAAAAAAATAGCAAAGGCAGACAGCAAGAAGTGAAATCCAGTTTTTATCAGAGCCACTCCAACTTGGTCTTTAGAGGCAAAACCTGAATGGTAGTTATTTTACCTCTTTTCTGTTCTGCCTGTTTAAGTATTGTGACATTTCTAGATAAAATCCTTGTTGCAGGCCAAAAATTAACATAAAACAAGGCTTCTATATGCAAAATATGTATTTGCATTAAAGACCCCAAATAGCAGAACATGGATTAACTGTTGCTATAGAAACTAAGCCTTGCAGTTGTTGACTAGAAGATCTTTAGGAGCTACACAATTAAGCAGAAGCGATTCAGAAAACATCCGTGTCATATGATGGTGGTGTCCTTCCCTTCCCTAGCACTTTTATCAGGGAAGATGGGGTCAGGGACATCTTTTGGTGTCACTTTGGAAACAGCAATAAACATTTCAAATGATTGTGACCTAAGATTCAGATGACATGGCCTTATATGGGTAAGGGTAAGAAATGCTCCAAAGTATCAGTGTAGGAAAAATACTTGAACATTTCTCAGCAGAGCTGACCAGATGTGTAAATTCCCATTCTATAGGAAATTCAAAAATAAAAATAAATCATTCTGGAATGGAACAAAAAATGAAATGTTGTAATTTCCCACTGAACAGCAATTCCAAAAGTTTGTTTTTAAAGAGCCAAAATGAAATTTCATTTTGACTTTTTTGAAATGTCTCCTGAAGCTGCCCATAGACCTGGAAGCTCAGGTTGAGAGCCAGGCAGATCGGGAAACCTGTGAGCCAGGACCCTGGAAGCTTGCTCTGGAACAGTCTACCTGGTGAGTTGGCCCAGCACTGCTAAGGAAGAGTTAAGGAAGTCGCTAAGGAAGTTGGAAGAGCTGGCAGGAAACCACGCGGATTTCCAACAGATTGCAGCAACTACAGTCTCCTTTGGGCCATAAGACTTTGGTCTAATTATTGTTGTTGTGTTTAGTGTGTGGGGACTGGGTGGTATTGGTGGCTTATGATATATAGAACATAAGACTGTATGATCTGGTGGACCCTTCTGGCCTTAAACTCTGTGACTACTTAACATAGGCCCTCATCCTGCATCAAATCCACTAGTGCAGAAATGTGTGTCCAGGCAGACATCTCACTGACTTCAGTGGTACTTCATATGATTGCAGAAGTTGACATTGGCAGGATCAGAGCCATAGTCAGTGCTCAGATATTACAGACATGGGCTCTATATAAGAACAGAGAGATAGTTTAGAATGGAGGATGGGGATAAATAGAAAAATCGTGTATTGGATGCCTTTCTTTAATCACACAAGTCCACAGACTAAGGCCCAGTCATGCAAACACTTACCTACATGCCTAACTTTACCCACATCATTTGTCCCCTTTGACTTCAAACAAATGAATAACAAATATAGATTCCTTTAACTTCAGTTTGGACTACTGACATGTGTAAAGTTAAGCACATTCATAAGAGTTTTCAGGAAAGGGTCTCTGGCACCGCAAACCAGAATTTCAGAGAAAGTAGACAATTTTCAGATCTTCAAAGAGGCATTGTATTAATTAACACATCATTTGAGCCGTATTTTATACTTAGAAGGCAAAGAGAGCATAATATGTTACCATTATTGACAAGAACAAAGAGCTGAGCTTTCACCACATATAATACTACGTGTTTGGAATTAGGAGTGTTTCTGAGATAAATAAGATAACAGCTTTGAGTACCTAAATGGATTATGGAAATTATAATGAAACACATATTGCCAAAGAATAGAAATGCGAGATCAACCAAGTTAAGTCATAGAGTGAAAAGAACTCTGTTAGAAACCAGGGAAGAAAAACAGGAGGTTGAGAGCTTAGGGAGCTGAAAAAAAGAGTTAGGAACATATTGCAGCTAATAGCACAGAAAGCTGAAAGAAGAGGAATAAGGAGGAAGATTTTTAATAGAAAATTAACCTTTAAGAAACATTATCTAACATCAAAGCACAAGGTTTGATTATTATTATTTATTTTATTTTAAAAGTTGGGAAAGAGTGAGATTTGGAACAAAGCTTTAAAGTCTGATAAAATGTAAATGAAAATGTTCAACTAGGCTGGAAAGGTTTATATAGGGAGGAGAAAAGGTGAAACCTTAAAATGAAAATGGCTGGTTCTTTCCATTATGAATTGGAGGTAGGATTGTGATGGGGATGATGGCTGCATCTTTTCCAGAGGGGTCAAGTGAGCTGTGCTGCTTTGATGGCATGATATACAGTGCAGTGGAATGGGATACTAACATTAAACATTATCCTATAAGATTCCTACACAAGTGGCCCTAATGATCTTACTACTGTGTTTTGGACCATTAATGGTTCAATACTTACATGTTTTATAAAGGTGGAGAGGAAGCTTAGAAGAAGATTTCAGACTTAATCCTTACTCTATAAAAGTCAAGAGAAACTTTACAGTTCATTTCCATAGGAGCAGGAGTAGTCCCACAGATGTTAGGAATAGAAAAGACCTTCTATGGTCTTATAGTCAGTTCCTCTGCTGATGCATGCTCGTGGCACATACTCTAGTGCAGGGGTCGGCAACCTTTCAGAAGTGGTGTGCCGAGTTTTCATTTATTCACTCTAATTTAAGGTTTCGTGTGCCAGTAATATATTTTAACGTTTTAAAAGGTCTCTTTCTATAAGTCTATAATATATAACTAAACTATTGTTGTATGTAAAGTAAATAAAGCTTTAAAAATGTTTAAGAAGCTTCATTTGAAATTAAATTAAAATGCAGAGCCCCCCGGACTGGTGGCCAGGACCCGGGCAGTGTGAGGGCCACTGAAAATCAGCTCACGTGCCGCCTTCAGCACGCGTTCCATAGGTTGTCTACCCCTGCTTTAGTGTTTTGTCCAGTTTGGACTATTAAAAAGTGACTTAACCCTACTAAATGTGCAATATGGAACAATCCGGCCATGGATTGTCATGGAGATCCGATCCCAATCCCAAGATGCCATAGTCCAAACATGCTATTTCAGTGATCCTCAGACCTTTTTGAAAATTAGCGATCAACATTATTCCAAAGAGCCACAGTAGTGTGAATTCATCCAAATGACTGGCCAAGTATTAATATTTTATCAACTATTACTATTGGTTAATAACATAGTAAAAACATCCTGATTGGTTAATAACTTAGATTGGTTAATAATTAAATCACACAGTGTTTTAATATCATGTGCCGCAAAGAGCCGCAGGAGACACACTAAAGAGCCACTTTTGGCTCGCGATCCTCAGTCTGAGTGTCACTGTGCTATCCAGTCTTTCCTAAAGACAAACCTCTTTCCTGCGTGAAAGAAATGACAATCACATTTAGGAACATAGGATACTGGACTAGACAGACCCTAGGCCTGATCAACTATGGCAGTTCTTATCTGACAGTGGCCAGTACCAGATGCTTAAGAAGAAAGTTCAAGAATCCGCCAGTAAACTGACATAGGGTAATCTGCCCAACGGGGGAGTTACTCTTAATCCCTAACAGGTAGAGAGAAATTTAAGGCCTGATGCATGAGATTGATCTAAAGTAACTCACTCAATCTCCCAGATTATTTTAGCTTTCTGCGTTTATCTTTTAGACTGCAAGCTCTGTTGTGTTAATTTAGATGGAATGTATGGGTTAATGGTGTTATCATAACCCAGTTACTATCTAATATTAAACAAGTTGAGGTTTTGGTAGACAGAGACCTTCTTAGTACCATTAGCAAACACACCATTAAAATACTTTTAACTTTTTATTAAAGATAGAGAGAAGGAAAAACAGTTAAAGCATTTGAAATGTAAAGTGTTAAGTAAGGCTTTCATTTTAATGATATTTCTTGTTCCCTTTCCCTGTAGCTGGAGAGAGCTTTTAAAAGGAAAACCTCCTTGTTTGACAGTCTCTCAGATGGTATTAAAGATGGTAATTGTCCTTTCACGTAAAAAAAGAGAAGTTAGTTGAGATAAGCTGGAGCTGTTATTGTTGTTGTTGTTAAAGCCTGAAACTGTTCTTTCGGGGAAAAGAGAAGGAATTTATTGAGATGGGCCGGAGCTGTTGTTATTGCTGCTGCTGTCAAAGTCTGATCCCATTTCATCCTTGGTGGTGTTTGGGATTCAGCTGGAGCCAGTAGAAGTGGCGATGTTATTTGGGTCCCACTCTTTGGCAAAGTCTGGTCAGGACATTTCTTAGGATTAGAACAAATAAGGTCTGGGATCCCAGGTGATGCTGGGGGTGGCAGCCAGGATGGTGAAGCTCGCTTCAGTAGCCTCCATCTTTTCTGCCTTATTCTCCCCCCCTCCCCAGTTTCTTTCTTTAAGGACCTGCAAAGGGAATGATGAGAAGAATAGACCATCCTGTCATTATTTTGTTAGGGTAACCAGATAGCAGGTGTGAAAAATCGGGACCAGAGGGTGGGGGGTAATAGGAACCTATATAAGAAAAAGACCCCAAAATTGGGGTTGTTCCTATAAAATCGGGACATCTGGTCACCCTAATATTTTGTTCAACAGTTAGGCCTATGTTCAACATACTGATTTTGGTTAATTTTTGGTTTCACATCTTTTGTGTTTACCACGCATGATTTTAACATAGTCCTTGAATTATAGTAATGTTGTTTTTTTTCCGGTTTGGAGTAATTTTGTCTCTGTCTGATTCTCTTTGCACTGTTCATAACATTCATTATTAAAAGCAACGTGACCTACTTTCCATCAACATTTGTTATTATAGCTTATTGTAATATTTTATAAATGTTCATATATCTTTTACAATTAAGCTTACAATTAGGGTAAATTTGTAGGCCCAATTATTACAACAATTCTCTGCAGCAGGGACTGCCTTTATGTCTGTCAATGCCTTATACAAAACACAGCATGAAATCAATTATTAATAAATAGTAATAATTTAACCAGATAAACTATGGTCTTTTCCATCTCTAATGTACGTGGGTTCAGTTTTGTTCCTTGTGGGCATGAAATGGTAAAACTCCTTCTCTGGACTTGCACAGAAGCAGATCAAACCCTGTATGCAACTGTGTTATATGTAATTCTACAAGCAGCCATCTAGCTCAAAAGGTACTATAACAAAGCACAGCATTGTATCCCAAGGTTACACAAACAGTGCACCATTTTAATCATTACCCTGTGTTCTCTATAAACTTTTCTGGGTTACTGTTAGCTGGTGGGAAGTGTTACCAGCCAGGGAAGGGAAATAAAACTCCAAGCTTCAGTCCTTTTAAGGCCTTTTTCTCGGTGTTGTGTTATTATCCAGTAAGGGGTCACAAATCAACTGAAAAACACTCGACAATAATGCTCAGACTTGTGTTCCATCAGTCAATCCAGCTTCCCTTTCCTATTATACTCGGCCCCCTGCAGCTATGTGATCAGCTGGGACCTGTTAACCTTTTACATACTGCAGCACCTTTACCTTTTTACAGTTATCTTGACATAGCTAAAAGGTCCCCACCTTGAACCTGCTGAAAACCATGCCTGTTCTGTTTCTAGTTTCCCTTTGCCCTTACTGAATGTATTATCAGAACATCTGTTACCAAAATCCCCTTGGTGGTGGATCAGGCCTCCACAACTCAAAAGCCAACAATGAAAGCACTGAACAATGTATTGCCTTTGGGTATGAAGTTGGTTTGCTTCCTGTTATGTTTTTGTCACCGTTTTTGTCACTTTTGTCCTGTTTTTCTGTCACTCTGGCTGATTTTCTCTTTTAATTGCCCATTACTGAGCTTCAGCTCTACCCTCTGGCACTTTGATTTGCTTTACTGTTTCACTTGACATATTTGAATGATATTCAACTCATTGTTACAGTCCTGTTTGTTTCCACGCTCCATATACAATTACAAAGCATATCTTTGCATAAACAGTGAGCAGCTGTTCGAAGATTCATTCAGGACCTTTTCAAGATTTTTTTTCCCCTTAATGTTTTGTGCAGTCAGTGCTGGGTCCTTCTATTCAGAGTTAATGTAAAGAAAGACCCAGTCTGCCAAGCTTTATTCAGGCCGAGACCATGCTTTTGAAAAAAAATCCCGTGGAGGTTTGGAAGACTTTTACCAACTGGTGCAATTTTTGTCAGAAGAAAGGGGGAAATGGGTCTACACACAACTGCAGTGTGATGCTTCTGGATCTAAAGCATGAGTCTCTATCTGCGCTAAAAGGCACAGGTTTGTGAGCAGAGGCAGTAGCAGAATTATAAACCTCTGTAGTCCAGCCGCTAGAGGGGGATAGAGAGAGACAGTCTGTGTACATATGGGTAATGTACTCAGTCGCTGTTCCCTTCCCCACCCCTACGCACTCCTTTCCTCTGACTCCACCGAAGGCCCTGATTATTGTTATTAATGCTGCAGCACTGATGATGTGCCCTTTCACGTATCCAAGTGCTCCAAGTGGAAGGTTGCTATACCCCGCAAAGCACAACTGGGGAAGGTTCCAGAAGGCACTGTGCCTTTCTTGGGGCTATGCCCCTATATGGTTACTGGCATCCGAGTCTTAGTTAATATCATTAACTAAATCATGCAAATATTTGATAAATTAATCTAACATATTTTACATCAAATTTCAAAATAATTAAATTGAAAATAATGCTCTAGACACTTTATTATCATCATAGACCAGAGGTCGGCAACCTTTCAGAAGTGGTGTGCTGAGTTTTCATTTATTCACTCTAAGGTTTCGTGTGACAGTAATACAGTTTTACGTTTTTAGAAGGTCTCTTCCTATAACTCTATAATATATAACTAAACTATTGCTGTATGTAAAGTAAATAAGGTTTTTAAAATGTTTAAGAAGCTTCATTTAAAATTAAATTAAAATGCAGAGCTCCCTGGACCGGTTGCCAGGACCCGGGCAGTGTGAGTGCCACTGAAAATCAGCTCACGTGCTGCCTTTGGGCTAGGTTGCCTACCCTTGCTATAGACCTTCCCCAAAATAATTCCTAGAGCAGATCTTTTAGAAAAAAACATGCAATCTTGATTTTAAAATGATCAGTGATCCACCACGAACCTTGGTAATCTGTTTGAATGGTTAATCACCCTCACTATTAAAAAGAAGAACATAAGAACAGCCAAACTGGGTCAGACCAATGATCCATCTTGCCCAGTGTCTTGTCTTTCAACAGTGGCCAATGCCAGATACTTAAGAGGGAATGAATAGAACAGAGCAATTATTAAGTGATCCACCCCCTGACAGGCCTATAATTACCTGGGATATCCCATTTGCGCTTTTTAAAAATTGGCACATTAGCTTTCTTCCAGTCTTCTGGAACTTCCCCAGTGCTCCAAGTCTTATTGAAAATTAACATTAATGGTCCAGTAAGTGCCACAACCACTTTTTAAATCAGCAGGTCCAAGAGTTTTAAAATGTCTAACTTTAGCATCCTCCAGAGATACTAGTGGAATGGATAGAGTATTATCATCACCATATGATAAGACTACATCATCTGTTTTTACCCCAAATACAGAACAGAAATATTTATTAAATCTTTCTTCCTTTTCTGCATCGTTATTGGTAATTCTACCATTCCCATCTAGTGATGGACCAATACCATTTTCAGGATACTTTTTGTTCCTAATTATTTTAAAAAACTCCTTTTTACTATCCTTAATTCTGCTGGTCATAGATTTCTCCTTGTGTCCCTTTGCTTTCCTTATCAATTTTCTACAATTGCTAACTTCCCCTCTAAGCCAGGTTGTTTTTTAAAGCTAGCTCAGCCTTCTTCCTCAATTTTGGGCATCTAGTAAGGTGTTCTTAAATTATTCCCAATGATCATTCATATTTTCCTGATTGAATTATTCCCTCCCAGCTGACTTGACTCCTAATTGTTTTCAGCTTTGTGAAATTGGCCCCATTAAAGCACATTACTGGTTGG
This sequence comes from Terrapene triunguis, assembly GCF_002925995.2. NCBI lineage: Eukaryota > Metazoa > Chordata > Testudines > Emydidae > Terrapene > Terrapene triunguis. The sequence goes on along the minus strand of NW_020664417.1, from coordinate 83,610,913 downwards.
GACATTATTCCACTTGCACATTATAAATGTGATCAGTTCATGATTACTTGTAGTGAAGCTACCATTAACTTTTAGTGATCAGTTCCTATTTAATGGGGCCTATTTGTCTGTTAGGATACAAGGTCTAATAAAGAATTCCTGTGTTGGCTGCAACTCTTTTTGAATTAGAAAATTGTCATGTATAATGTTTATAAATTCCAAGGGTATTTTAGTACTGGCAGCAGGAGATCTCCAGCATATGTCAATCAAAGTCAATTAAATTGCAGTCCCTAGGTGCATAAGGAGATGGTCATTTTGTTCCCGGTTGTGATTTGGCAGTCTGTAGCAGACACCAACTAATATCCCATCTTGTGCTTTATTAGTAAAATTATCTATAAGCATTCAAGATCATTTTCTTCTGAGTTATCAGTGACTCAGGTAATGCCATTTTTAACATAGGAGAGTGCCACTCCCTCCTCCCCTTTTGCCCACTCGATCCTTCCTAGATAGGTTAAACCATTGCTTTTAACATTTTAATTGTGCGAATCATCCCACCAGGTTTCAATAATACTAATTAGATCAAATTTATGCTCATAAATGAGCAATTTCAATTCCTCTTGTTTGTCACCCAGGCTCCTAGCATTGGTAAGGTGAATTGCATCACTTGGTGCTTCTCAAGTAAGGGCCAAAAGAAGGCAGGATCATTGTCTTTATGTAGAGTCATAGTTTAAGGCCAAAAGAGACCATTAGATCGTCTAGGCTGAGCTCCTGTATATTACTGGCCACCAACACCAAGCAGCACTCACAAACTAAACCCAGCAACCAAAATTAGACCAAAGTATTACAGTCGTCAAGAGACTAAACTGTTTTGTGCCACAAGCAGAGAATAGAAGGGACTGAGGTGCAGCAATGCCTAGTGTCCCTGAAATGGCAGGGAATTGATTGAGTGAGAGACATGTAAAGAATCCCGGCAAGTGACCTGCACCGTATGCTGCTGAGAAAGGTGAAACCTCCCCAACTTCACTGCAAATCTGATCTGGGGGGAAAATCAATTAGACCATAGGTTCCCAAACTGTGGATTGCGACCCCAAGTAGGGTCAAGCCATTAGCAGATGAGGTTGTGGGTCCAATAGGCCAGATTCAACCCGTGAGATGATGCCATCTGCCCCCAAACATATCTGGACCTGCTCCACAAATGCCAGATCAAGAGGCCACCATTATGAGCTACAAAATGGCAGCCTACGCACAGCGTGACCTCATCCGTACTTTGCATGTGAGGTCAGGTTGTGTAGACATCGCCATTTTGTAGTTCAAAACAGTGGGTTGGTGCGGCATTTGTGGAGCAGGTCCAGACACATTGGCTGTGTGGAGGTGGCTGCGTGGATGCCAATTTGGCCATTTGCACCATCTGCGTATGCAAACATCAGGCTGAGGGACTTGAATGGAGAAGATCCTTATATGTGGGCAGCAGCCTCATCAACAGGGCATCCTCTCTGTTTGAGCTGGTAGGAGCCTGTGCTAACTTTTTCTGAGATGGGACTCTGCAGTGGCTTGTAAGCTCCTTAAGACAGGTCCCATACTTTCTTTTATGCCACCCTAAATGCCTGTTGGCACTCAAGGATAAAGAATCATTGTAAGTCACTGTTTCTGTGCTGCTTTAGTATCACTGCACAGAGCCTCCCTAAATCCTGGCCTCATTTGCTTAACAGTGAATTCCTTTTTCTGGTTTGTGATAATAAACACAAAGGACTCATTTTTATCCAGAGTATTTTCTTCAGCCTCCAGCAGTGAGTCTAGCAATGAAGTTCTGAATGAAAAACAAGAGTGCAAGAAACGTGCTCGCAAATACGATGAGGCGTTCTTTGCTTATGGCTTCACCAGTGTTTTGGTCAAGAACAAAGAGAGGCCAAAATGCCTACTATGTCACACGAAAGCATGAGGCCTAATAAACTTAATCATCCCTTGGAAACCCTTCACAAGGAACACATAGGAAAACCAAGGTCATTTTTCCAGCACCAGGAAGAATAACTTTCACGTCAACAATTGCAACTCAAGAAAGCCATGTCCATTTCTGACCAAGCTCAAAAGGCATCATTTGAGGTGAATTACAACATTGCACAGGCCAATTGTTGTAAACACTTCGATTTTGCTAGATGCAGTCAATGTGGTGAAGGTAATGTGTGAAGAAACTGAGGCAAACACACTCAAAGCCAAACCACTCTCCAACAACACAGTGAAGTGAAGGGCTGAAGTGATAGCAACAGACGAGGAAAACACACTGGTGGAGCATTTGAAAAACATGGATCCTTTTGCTCTTCAAGTTGATGTGAGCACGGAGGATCGTGATGAACATTTTTTGGCTTTTGTGAAATACACATGGGAGGGTGAAATTCTTGAAGACATTCTGTTCTGTCTCCTTCTTCCCGTATATAAGACGGCATATGGAATGTTCGATGTGCCACATGGCTACATGCAAGACAAAAATATACCATGTGATTGCATGGTGGGCTTTTGTACAGATGGAGCTCTGTCTATGGCAAGCCGCAAAGCAGGTCTGCATGCCTTGGTGAAGAAAGTTGCTCCATCTGCTGTGTGGACTCACTGAATGAGTCACAGAGAACAACTGGCATCTAAAGCTCTGAGCCCAGAGCTAGGTAAAGTTTTTTAGCAGGTCTCATCTATTGTGAACTACAGCAATACTCTGTCTCTTCACACACATCTGTTTGCAAAACTGTGTGAAGAAATGGGGTTTGATCATGACATATTGTTGTTCCACACTGAAATTCATTGACTCTTGAGAGGAAAAGTACTGGGATGATTTTTTGAATTGAGAGACAAGCTGCATGCCTATGCAATGGACTGCAAAAATAGTGACTTCTTTGGTTTTCTATGTGACCAAATAAAGATGTGCCTTCTTGCCGATGTCACAGACAAGGGAAATGGAATGAATTGAATACAGGTCTGCAAGGAAAGAACACCCACATCTTTCAGCTGATTGACCGAATCACAGGATTCATGAAGAATATGGTCTTCAATAGACTATTTTTCCAGAAACAAACTATGAATCCTTCCCAAAGCTTTGCAAGTTCCTGGCTGACAATGAAATTTTTCAGCCTACCACACAGGTGATGGCTGAGCATTTCAGCCAGTTGGGACAGTTTTGATCTTTTTTCCCCAACTTGAACACGACAAAGTTTGGTTGGATGCAAAACACACTTTCAGTGCAAACCTGATGCCATGAATTTGCCATCAGTTGAAATCAAACAGCTTATTGAATTTTCCTGGGACCGATTCTTGTGAGGCACATATGCCGAACTTTATGTCCCCGAGTCCTGGTTCATTGTCAAGAATGAATATCCTGCATTCTCAACACATACCTTGAAACTGATAGTGCCTTTTGTGAGCATGTATTTGTGTGAAGCTGGATTCAGCTCAATTGTGTCCATCAAGATCTACTATTGATGTGACACTGGAGATTAGATGTGCAATTTCTACCACATCCCTGGACTTAGAGAAGCTGTGTTGCAACACACAAGCCCATATATCACATTAGAGAGCATTACATAACATACTTAATGTGTAAATTCCTTGGTTGTTATGTTCCTTTGTTGTCAGAGCTCACAGAAAACAGTAAAATCTCAAAATGGGGTCATGCAACCACTACGGTCAGGAACCCCTGAGTATGTTAGCAAGATCCACCAGCCAAACACTTGAGAGAGAGATTGCTCGGTGCTACCTCAGAGCACTGGCCCATCCCATCCATTTCCCCATCTCAGGAAAAACAACAACAACGACAAAATAATATATTAGAGGTGTGGGGAATTCCTTCCTGACCTCTTCAGGTGACCATCTGACCCTTGAAGCATGAGATTTTAGGAACATAAGACCTAAAGTGCAAGGGACTCCCAGGACGGCTGAACTCTACCACGATAAGGCCCTACCAGCAGAAGCAACCTCATCAGACAATCCCACAAATAAATGTGTCCAGTTCTCACTAAAAACTAATTAAGTTGTTTGCCCCCACAGCTCTTATTGGGTTAGAGACTTTCTAATTTCCAGCCTGAACTCGTTCATGGACAGTTTATACTCATTTGTTCTTGTGCCGATGTTGCCTATTTGAGTTCTTCACCCTCTCTGGTATTTACCCCCTGATGTATTTATACATACCAATCATATACCCTCTGAAACTTCATTTTGCTAGGCTAAGCACACCAATCTCCTCCAGTTTCCTCTGATAGGACAGGCCCTCCATTTCCCTAATCATCTGCGTAGCTCTTCTCCACACCAGTTCCAGTTTGAATTCATTGTTCTTGAACATGGGTGACTAGAATTATACACAGTATTCCACATGAGCTCTTACCAGTGTCTTGTACAATGGCACCAATACTTCTCCAGCTGTACCGAAAAGGCCTCAACTGACACATCCTAGCATCATATTTGCCTTTTCCATAGCTGCACAACATTGGTGGCTCACAGTCATCGTGTGATTGACCCACACACTCAGATCTCTCTCCTCCTATGTCACTTCCAGCTGATGAGCCCCCAGCTTGTAGAAATTCTTATTATTAGACCCTAAGTCATGACCTTGCACTTTGTACTATGGAATTTCATCCCATTTCTGTCACTCCAGTCTTCAAGGTCATCCAGATCTTCCTATATAATATTCCAATCCTCCTCCTGTATTGAAGATGCTGCCCATCGAATTTATCACCATCAAATTTCATTAGCCTGCTTCCACTTTTTGTGCCAAGGCTATTAATAAAAATGTTGAATAAGATTGGTCTCAAGACCGATCATTGAGGAACTTCACTAGTAACCTCTCTTCAGTCTGATAGTTCACTTTTCAGCACAACCTACTGCCTTCTCTCCATGGCCAGTTCCTTTTCCACCTTAAAATTCTTGTACTAATCCCTGTCTTCTCTGATTTAAACTAGTAATTTCACATGTGGTACCATGTCAAATGCTTTACTGAAGTCCAAGTATATTGGATATACCACATTTCCCTTATTTAAAAAAATGAGGTATTTTCTCAAAGAAGAAAATCAGGTTAGTCTGGCACGATATATCTTTGTTAAACCCATGTTGCATTACATCCCCTTTTCCTTTTACCGCCATGAATTTAATTATTCATTCCTTCACTATTTGTTCTAAAGCCTTGCATACTACTGAGGTCAGAATAACAGGTCTGCAATTGTCTGAATTACTTTTTCCCCTTTCTTTAATATGGGTATGATGTTAGCTATTCTCCAGTCATATGGTACTACGCTTGAAAAATCCTTGCTACTGGACTAACAATTTTATATTTCAGTTCTTTTGGTATTTTTAGGTGGAAATTTTCTGGTCCCCCTGGTTTGAACACATTAAGCTATTTAAGTTTCCCTTTTACTTCACATGTGGTAATTTCCATTTCTATACACTTTTTTTCATTAGCCACCCTACCTTTATGCCCATATTATCATCCTTACTGAAAATTGAGGCAAAGCATTCATTTATTTTTGGGCCATACTAGAGTATCATTAATCTCCTCCCCATCCACGGCACATAGTGACTCAACCTCATTCTTCCTTATTCTTTTATATAACTAAAATACCTCTTATTATTTATTCTAATTTTATGTAATCTGATTCCACTCAGCTGAGCCACTCTCCTCATCTGGCCTGTTTGCAGTTCTATTCTCAAACACTTCTCTTTCACGCAGCGATGGGGAGGGTGGATTTAGAAGCTCCTCTGTTACTATGGCAATGCAGAACTGTCATGTACACTACAGTGGGACTTAGAGCAGAGGTTCTCCCAACAAATTTGTTGGTGGCCTCAGAGTGCGGCCACCAACTCTTGCTGGTGGCCACGCTGACAATTTTTTCCTAAAATACTTAATTAATTTTAGGAAAAAACAAATAAATATGCATATATACACATCCAAATCATTGTAAATTATTTATGTAGGGTTTTTTTCAGACTCAGTAATAAAAATAATGTACAGTGGTCTGTATTCTTTACTGGACCTAAACAGACTAGAAACACAGATAAGGTGCTTTGCATGTTTTTGTCTTTTTGTTGTTGTTTCTTTTGCTTTTTTGGTTGCTTTTTTTAAAAAAAAACTTGCTAGATACTAAGTCTGCTACTGTGAAAAGTGATATTTGTATGTTTGTTAATATCACTTTTCACAGCAGATTTACTCAGCCTCAGCAAGCCTTGGGAGAAATTAAGCCCTGGATGGGGAGGTGGGCAGGGAGGCCAAAGGGACCAGGGACGTTAGTGTCGATGGTGAGCCTGGGATCAGAGCCTGGAACCAGAGCCTTCTACCGCATGTATGGAGCCTGAAACCCCACGGCCAAAGCCTGCCCCCCACGAAAGTGGGAAATTCACCAGCTGCCTGAACCTCCAGCTTTTGTGTTTCCAGAAGGGGACAGGGCCCAATCCCTGCTGGTGGCCCTGGGAGAGGGGCCATTGCTTCCCCCCTCCCAAATCACAGCCCAGGAGGCTGTGGCCACAAGAAAAGCCCCTGGTGGTCGCAGTTGAGAAACACTGACTTAGAGTATGTTGACTTCTCTGGGTCTCCATGGTAACAGAGGAGTGTCCAAACACCCATTCTTCTAGAGCAGTGGTTCTCAAACTTTTTTACTGGTGACCCCTTTCATATAGCAAGCCTCTGAGTGTGACCCCCCTTATTAAATTAAAAACACTTTTTTATATATTTAACACCATTATAAATGCTGGAGGCAAAGCGGGGTTTGGGGTGGAGGTTGACAGCTCACAACCCTCCATGTAATAAGCTCACAACCCCCTGAGGGGTCCCGACCCCCAGTTTGAGAACCCATGTTCTAGAGGCTTAGTTAGGGAAAGCTTGGAGTTAGTAGTGAATTCTCATTTCAGCCAACTACTGTTGACCTGTTTAAGCAGCCATTGTGCATGGAAAGTTGACATGTGATGGATAGGGAGAAGATATCTTTATTCACTAAAAATGCATGCAGAGGACTTCTACGGTGGCATCAGCCAGTCACTATAAACCTGAGCTGATTAAGCACCTTAGGGCAGAGGCACTAGACACAAGAATACATACGTTCTGACCATTTATCTGGTGTGACACTGAACTGGAACCGGGCCAGCATGTCATGGCGTAAGGTTTTTTTTAAAATATTTCTTTTTATATCTACTGCAGCTCTGTCTGCTAAGTCAAATCAGTCGGTTTAGGAAGGAAAAAGCTGTCAGATATGATCTATGATTGTTTTTTCCTCTCAAGCTGAAATTGAACATATCAGTGTGCTGTTATCAGGAGATCTCTCTCTGATGGCAGGAGTCAGTGACAGGTGTGAGGGCAGCAACTGAGGTGGCGGTAGCATTCTCCCTTTTAGCTCTATCAACATGGTGGTGGAAAACATGAGCTTCATCCAGCTTTCATTAAAATCAACAGGCATCTTTCCGCTTTTATAGGGGGACATCAAGGGGAGTTATTTCCATTGACTTCAATAGGGTTTGGATTAGGCCCCACATTAGCAACAAATTGTGTTAAAACACAGTTCTTGTTAGCACAGTTTCCAGAACCAATGTAAATGGAGATTGTTTTTTTTTTCCAGGGAAACATGTGATATAACCTTGCTAAAAGGATGCCTACATGTATTCGGTCACCAATGGTTGTCAGAAAAATCTCAGCCACACTGGTTAGGGAACTATGACAGACCTATGTTAGCAACAGTAAGGTCTCAATACAGTTGTAACTAGCTCAGTTTCAAACATCATGTGGTCAGAGTCCAACATACATTTTTTGGATACATTTAAATAATCTGTAGCATTTGTGATATCTGGTACTTGCTGTAACTATTTTCTTACAGTCTGATAATATTTAATACTGAATAATCTTTCTACAGAATTTTTAAACCAGCCTATATCAATGTTCAGCAAGGGTATAATTCCTAATTAAATTCCATAAAATGGTTTAAATATTCCTTAGAATGGACATTCTGTGGGTTTTCAGGTTATTTTATAGAGAAATCTTTTACATTTTTTCTAGAGCCATAGTGTCACAATGGACAAATTGATTGTGTTTTTTTCAATCATGTTAGTTCAACTGAGCTCATTTAACATGACTGAAAAACCCATTAAGATGTAGGTTAACTAGTCTGAGGCCATATTATCTGACTGTGTTGTAGCCTGGGCTATCATCCTAGGCTACAATAAGAGCTATAAATATGCCTTCGATACATTAGCCTACATATTGACAGGGCTTTTCAATCATGTTACACTAACTCAAATGAGCTAACATGGTTGAAAAGACATCCTTTTTGTCCATCAGCCTTAATGGATTCATCCCTATTACATTCTAAAAGACTTTTTCATTAAAGTTAGGTTTCCTGGTGATTTTTTACATTCTCATTCAGCTGCAGCACCCTATGGCAATAGATTAGGAGATGAAACTTCATCAAAGTAAACTTGTTAAAAAATGGCTTTCCTAATGTAACCTTTTGGTGGGCTAGAGTTCTCTTCATTGCCCTTCTCCAGTGCCTAAAACCCCCCAACTCCTACAGAAAAGTAGCTGGAGACCCAGAATTCAGTCTCTAAGGATTTTCAGCAAGGATTGCACAGGGTCAATCTCCCCACATTCAAGTCCCAAAAGGAACTAAAGAAACGAATTTAATTAATTAACAACTTGATAAAATCTTAGAATAAAGAAACAATAATAGTAATACCAATGTGTACAACATGGCTATTTTATAATCCACTTACATTATACAGTTACACAAACATAAATGAAGAAAACAAACTAAATCTAAACGGGCCAATCCTCACAGAAACGCAGTGAGAAGGAACTGAGAATTCCCAAAAGTTTAGGCTGAGTTCACCTGAGTCTCAGTTAGAGTTTTTGATCACCAAATCTATACAGTCTGCTGAGCCAAAAACAACATCTTCCCTCCACTTGCTTGTGGGAATCTTCCATTGGAATCCATGCAGACTCTTCCTCTGCTGAAATCACTGTTAGCCAATCAGCTAACTGATTAGCCAATCACTCAGTTAAGTGTATTGATTTAAAAAAAAGCCCACCCTGTTACAAGAAAATACAAAACCGAGAATAGCAAAACATAAATGACCCTTTCCCCATTACTAGATTCAAAGAAAAGTTGGGGATTCATACTAGTTGAGACAATATAACAAACAGTTTGGCTAAAAACAAAGTATACAATTAAAATAGAACAAATTATTTCCGCCTCCCAATTTCCCCTTGCTATAATTAGCATTGCCCATGCTTCCCTGTTAGATGGTTAACAATATCATTAATATACAGCAAAATCCTTCAGAGTTAGGGACACCAGCCTGCTTTCTGCTCCTGGGCTCAACTTCTCCCAACTCACACAGGGCACATGGCCCTTTGTAAAGCAGTTACTCTGACTGCTTGACCTCATGGAGTCTGACCCCAGCAACTGGGAACCTATGGGAGCATACCCAAAACTATCACACCCAACATCCAGAAGCTTCTGGATATGGAGTGCTAAATCTGCCTAGCAACAATGACCCAGACACAGCTCACTCCTCCTCCTGACCCCCAGGGCCAGTGCGAGGAAGGTTCGTGCCCCAGGCGAAACTTCCACCTTGCGCCCCGCCCCGCAGCCCTGCGGCAGCTCCCCGCCCCCCCTCCACCCTGAGGCGCCCCCCCCATTGCAGCTCCCCCCCCTGCCCTGAGGCGCCTCCCCATGGCAGCTCCCCCCCCCTGGCCCGGGGAGCCATGCGGCAGCTCCCCCCGCACCCTGAGGCACCCCCCCCGCGGCAGCTCCCCACCCCCTGGCCTGGGGATCCATGCAGCAGCTCTGACCCAGGGGAACCCCTGGGCTGCCTGCTGGCGGCTCAGACTCCCTCTCCCTCCCAGCGCAGTGTCCGCTGTAAAAAAAAAAAAAAATTGGGGGCACCGCTTTTTGGTGCCTCCAAATCTTGGCACCCTAGGCAACCGCCTAGTTGGCCTAAATGGTAGCACCAGCCCTGTGGGTCTCTTAAAGAGATCTCTCCCTATTAGGCACATGGGTTACACTAACACATTGCTAAGAAAGAAAAAAATATAGGAGGGATAATATATTTCCACACCATTAGCTCTCTGATTATTCAGTCTTCCTGTTTTTCTTTGAACAGGGCTGCTTGGAGACCTTTTAAATGCCAAAATATGGATAGGATTATTCAGGTCATGTTTCTGGTACTGTATACAGTATACATGGCATTATATCTATTTTAGGAATTTTTTATAAAAAGCTTATTTTGGAATTCAGTTGAACAGACTATGGGAGGATAAAGCAAAGATCAAGGAACTCATAACGTTTAAAAATATTAGTAGTACCTGGTATTTTATCTCTGTGGTCTTATGCGATGTCATGGTAAGTTTATTGGTGAACTAGCACAAGCAGGCACAGAGTCTAGAAAAATGAGAGCAAGATCATTCAGGAAAGGAACAAGTCTTTTAATGCTGAAAAGCAGGGCACAGACAGCTCACCTTCCTGCTGCTGTATTGCCGTCACCTTCACACACTCTCAAACAGATCTCAGAAGTACTTACTGAGCCAGGAGTCCTCTTTAGATTGGGGGATGGCTGTGTCCCCTGCCAGCAAAATAACTGTTTCAGCAATAAACAGATTTGTGGTGATTTTAAGTAGTAAGTGCTGATTTCTGCCTTCAGATGTGTGAGTCTCTCTGTCTCACAGAATTAGATGGAGCTATGCTTCTGTATCTGAGGGCAGATTTAGGAAACTTAATTCTGCAGAATTAAATCTATTAGACAGCATTTTCCCCCAGTTTCATTGTGTGTTCCTTCTTACTAAGATGGGAAAACTTAACAATGCAGCAGAGAAATCAGTACATTTTTAGAGCATTATTCAGCACAATGTCTGGGAAATGTGCAGAAGATATAAATCTCTAAATAATACAGAGTAGATCTATTAAAGTATAAAATAATTTCTTTTGAACTAAAAGGATTGGTATACTAATCTTCCCAGTGTGATCTTCATTTGACATATGTGGAAGCCAAGGCTAATGTGTCAGGAGACTTATGCTAATCTCTAGGGGAAATGATAAGTTGACAGTTTGATAGAAATTGCTAACTTTAGTGCAGACTATTTATTTCCCATGTCATTGTCATATATAAAGCATTGGTCATAATGGATAGGATTAGGAAAGAAAAAGCAAAAGCAAGTAATTCAAACCACAGGTTTTAATCACAAGTTTTAAATAATCTGAAAAACATCAGAAACTTTACTTTTTATATCACAACATGGTTCTAATTCCCAGTGTACAGAACTGCAGTATTTAGAAATGCATTTAATTCCAGTGTTTAGAACAGTATTGTTAATTTTAGGGGACTGAGAAGAGTTTATATATGTCGTACAGTCCTTCAATAAACCAGGGGTCTGATTGTTTGGGGTTTTTTCAATTAAAAAACTGTGTGCGCTCAGTCAGTCAGTTGTGTCTCAGTGTTTTGTGTATATACTTTTCACTGTTGCAACAGTACATCTAAAAAACATAATGCAATTGTAAAGAAAATCCCATCAAGCAAAAAATATAGTATAATGTAAAATGGGGACTTTTGCAAAGAATTGTTAAAAGGTAGCACTTCTATTTTGCATACTGCTCCACAAGACACACTAGGTTTTGTTTCAAAAAAGCATTTTAGGTGGTTTCAATACTGTGAAATATTGTAGGAGGAAAATAAACCTCCCACCACACCTCAATTTCTTATTTTCTTAAACTTTTCAGGCCTGAATCACCACTGTGTGACTTCAGTTTTCAATGGAGTTATAATGGAGTTAAACTGACAAGAAACTGGAACAATTCAGTGGAGAACCAGGCCTATTTTCTTGAAAAGTGATTAACATTACACTTCATAGCACATCCTTTAAAACAATGTTACACTCCATTTTTATTCGGAAAGTAACCTTCTGTTTAAAAAGACGTGCAATTTGCCAATGCCTAAATGAATTTCCAAGTTTAAGTCTCTGCACCATACATTATTGCATTTGAAACCCAGGTATATTTAATGTTTATAAAGAAGCAGTTTTCAGACTTATTAGCTGTAAGGGATTAGTTAACAAGTTTAGATAAAATGAACCCCCCAACCCCGAGCCCTGAAACGTCACCTACTATTTTCAGAAATGGACTTGAACTGAACCCATATTGAAAATCTGAATAAATGTCAGAGTAGCCAAAAAATGACAAAGAGCTGGGTCTAGAAGCAGAAGTTATGGAATATTTTAGCAGTATCTGTTCTTACAAGCCATCCAATCCAGCAGATCCGGAGAAAAGTGGGCCCAAGCCACAAAGTTGGTTTTGGTTTCAAAGTTAGGTGGCAACCATCATGTTTGCAGCTGAATGTGGATTCCTTCCAGTATTCAGGTAGTGTTCAGATCAAGGGTGAAATCCTGATGCCATTGAGGTAAATGAGAATTTTTCATTGATTTCAACAGGGGCGAAGACTTCATCCCAAGTGTTTTGATTAGAATACAATAATTTATCACAACTTTTGAATGTGTTTCTAAATCAAACCCAAACTCTTTCTTGCCCTTCTATTATTCTGATTAGAGATTGTCTGGGACCATAATACTCAGGCTACCTGGCTACTAACAGAAACCACCAAACTCTGAAACTCTTGAATGGTATTGGAGAGAGACAGAATCAAGCCATGGGTCTGTATTCTATTGCTGATCCACTAAACCACCAAGCTACCAGATCACTCCAGTATTGTTTTATGGAAAAGCCCCAAAACAGAAAAGATATCTAACTTTTGAAGAATATTTATGATTTTTAGATGTGTACATTAGTCTGCTAATATATGTTCTGTCTGCTCAGATGCATTTTCACACTTATAATAGTTTTAACATTAAGGAAAACGTGGGATAATTATATAGACTTTGTTTTCTCTGCCTGTATTGACGTACCCAGTTTCTGAGCCATGATGTTTTTCTATTGGGACTTTAACCACAAATCTTCATGATGAACTATTAAAAAGTGTGACAGCAAAGAGCCCCTTTCCATGAGCATGAAAATGGTTCCTTACCAAGTGAGTCTGACATGATCAAGAAATCCTGGATTATTTTGACAATAGCTGTATCTTCTTTTTCACTAATACCTGGGTTTCTGTTTATAATTATATGACTAGCAACAATATTTAGACTGACAAAATAAACAAATATAGAAATGTTAATTCTGTAAAGGTACTGGGAGGATGTTACATTTCAGACTATTTGCTTAATTTCCACTGCAGAGCTCTTTCCCTTATTTGCTAAACGCTCAGCTGCTGGTAACTTTGGAGAAATGATCAGTTATAATGATGATACTTATCCAAATGTTTGACAGAATTGCCACATACTGCTAAATATCTGGGAACAGTCCCTCTTTTTTTCCTCTCATTCTTATCACTTCTCTTCTAATTTGTACTTATTATTGTTTATAGCGCCACAGTGCAAAAGTCTCAACAGGGCAATTCCTACACCCCAACATTTACAATCTAAATAGACAAGACAAAGTGAGAGTAAGGTAGTATTATTATCCCCATTTCAGAGATGGAGAAATGAGGCACAGAAAGAAATAGGGTCAGAATCTCTGCTCCGCCAAATTTGCTTTGCACCTTCCTCCTTTGCCAACTGCCATCCTCCCTGGCATAAGAGTGAAAAGAGTGCATAGCAGGGACTGGCTGGGATGTGGTAGAGCTGAGCTCGACTATGTATGTCTGATCCTCGGCTGGCATGAATGCTGCTATGGAGATTACATCAAGGACTGAAGTTAGAGTAGGCCCTGTAATGATCTAACTTCTGCTGAGACTGGTCACACGAGTACTAAACACAAAGACAAAACAACCTCTTCACTCCTACTCAAAATTCCTCTGTTTATGCATCCAATGATCACATTAGCCCTTTCAACCATAATACCATACTGGGAGCTCATTTTCAGCTGATTATCCATCATAACCCCCAAATCTTTTTCAGAGTTACTGCTTCCCCGGTTAGAGTCCAGCATCCTGTAAGTATGGCTTACATTCTTTGTTCCTAGATGTCCACATTTACATTTAGCTGTATTAAAATGCATATTGTTTGCTTGTGCCCAGCTTGCCAAGTGATCCAGATCACTAACTATGACCTGGCCTCTTCATTATTTACCACTCTTCTAATTTTTATGTCATCTGCAAACTTTATCGGTGATGATTTTATGTTTTCTTCCAAGTAATTGATAAAGATGTTAAGTAGTGTTAGACCGAGAACCAATCCCTGCAGGACCCACTAGGAGCACACCCTCTTGATGATGATTCTGCATTTGCGATTACATTTTGAGACCTATCAGTTAGTCAGTTTTTAATCTATTTAATACGTACCACATTATTTTTATATCCTTCTAGTTTTTTAAACAAAATATCATGTGGTACGAAGTCAAATGGCTTACAAAGGTCTAAGTATATTATGGAGGTAATAATTCTATTACCTTTATCACAGAAGACTAAGTGAAATAACAAATTGTAGCTGTAGAATTGTAGAAAAAGTATGTTGAAAAATTGTACAGGATTCAGAAAGGAACTACAAGAATGATTTGAGGTCTGGAAAACATATCTTACTATGAGAGACTTAAGGAGCTCAATCAATATACCTTATTGAAGAGAAACTTAGACGGTGGCTTGAGGGTTATGATCTATAACTATCTACACATGGAGGATATATCTGATACTACAGCAGTATTTAACCTAGCAGGTTACTCTTGTATAATTTATTATACCATATGAGGAGGGGGGGCAGAATCTGCCTTATAATGTATTAAAATAGAACTTGATAAGGGGCTGATTTAAATTAAATGGCTGAAAACTTAAGCTAGAAAAATTCAACCTGTGAATAAGATGCAACATTTTTAACTATGAGTTTAATTAACCATTGGAACAGTTTACCAAGGGATGTGGTATATTCTCCATCATTTGAAATCTTTAGTTTAAGATTAGATGCCTCCCTAAAAATATGCTCTAACTCAATCAAAAATTATCGAGCTTAATGAAAGAATTAATATGATATTCTATGAAATTTCATGACCTGTGTTATGCAAGAAGTCAGATTAGATGATCACAGTGATCCCTGCTGGCCTTAAAAAAGTCTATGAATCATCTACATCTAACTATTATTTTTATTATTTTAAAAAATGGATACATTTCATGGAACTGGGAGAATAAATTATTTTCTCTAACTTATTTTAAAGCAGAAGGCTTTTAATCTCTGCAGCAAGTACAGAGAAAAATCGGAGACTGTTGCAGTTTCACAGTTTCCCAAGCTTTTTAATGTGCTTTTTTCATTGATTAAACTGCAAATTTTGGGACAATATGAGAAAACTATACAAGAATTATTTGAGAAAGAGAGAGAGAGAGATGAGAAAAGTAAAGCTTTAAAAAGCATATAAAGTACTTATAACTCTGAAGGTGAAAGAGAAAACAATGAAAACTTGAACCAGAATTTGAGTGACATAGACTGGAATTGCAGTTGGACTTATTATTTTTTCAAGCTGTTCAATTGCAGCATCAATTAAGGGAGCCCAAAGGAAAATTGTGTGTAGTGCTATGTGACTCCTGTCAAATGACATTCTATGGATTCAAATAATTACTCTTTTTGGAGTCAGCTAGATATAACAGAGATCTCCTTTTCATAGAAAGGAGTAAATTCTGGTGACTTTCTTTTAGGTGCACTGCAGGGAAGGGGATGCAGGAAACCTCTTATCTTCTTACACAAGAATCAGGCAGAATATACTTAGGTATTATTGTGACAGAGGCCTCAACATATATAGACAGAACACAGCCCCTAGTGCTTGTGGACCAATGTGGATAGGAGATGGAGGGGTGGAGCCAGTAAGCACTTCTGGCAATATACCACAATCATAGGGTGATGGCCAGATTCCCACCCTCTGCTTCAGTAGCAGACTACTGGGGGCAGTCTGCCCACTCATTTCTAAAGCAGCAGCAGTAGCGAGCACCACTGACTCTACTTCTTCCAGGATTCCCTGAGCAATTCTCTCTGTGCCTGCTCTACACAAGCAGACTAGCTGGAGAACCCATCACTTGGCTGCTCTTTCAGGGGATATGCAAGCACTGGCCTATAGTATATAATGGTAGCTCTCACCGATCAGTTCTGGTTTATGTTGAAGGACTGTATGTAAATTAACATCGTGTTGCTATTAAATTGGATGTACTGCATGTTCTTGGTGGTGGTGGAGTTACCCTTGTTTGAAATCTATAGGAGTGTGCCCAAGTGAGACTGCAGGATCAGGTTTCTATATTGGGATATAACCTTTGTTTTGTTAATAGCTGAATGAAGATGGTTTCTGCAATCTGGGGTACAATATCAACAGATAAAATGACAGCTCATTTAAGAGAAAAGTAGTTACAATTTATGGCTATTTAGATATCCATTTTCAGACATGCAGAAAAGGGTCCTTCAAGAGAAGCTGGGATTTCCAAGACATTGTATTAGTTATTAATAATAAATACACCACTACCCCGATATAACACAACCCGATATAACACGAATTCGGATATAACGTGGTAAAGCAGCGCTCCGGGGGGGGGGGGCTGTGCACTCCGGCGGATCAAAGCAAGTTCGATATAACGCAGTTGCACCTATAATGCAGTAAGATTTTTTTGGCTCCAGAGGACAGCGTTATATTGGGGTAGAGGTGTAATAATAATTATACATGCGTAATTAACTACAGAGACCTGACATGCAGAAATATGTTTCTTTTTTTAGAATGATATGAATAATTTTGCATAATTTTAAAGTGTATTTTCTGTGAAAAGTTGCAAGCGTTTATACTTAGGAGTCACGTATTTTAAAAAAATTTATATCCTTCCTCATGGTGAATCATACCTTATTCCACGAGTAGGTTTTATTGCAATCAGTGAGAATACTTGTGGAGCAAGCTACTACTCAGTGTGAATAAAGGTACTGTATAGCACTCTGCCCCCGAGAAAAAGAACGTTACTTTTCCTTCCTTCAAATGAAGTGTTAAAACCCTAAAACAGACCTTTTGGCCCTGAAATAACATTCTGTGCGATACTGCATTATCTTTCTTTAGTGTAGTAGACAGCAGCAGCTAAGACAAAGTCATTCCTGAAACAACAGCTCCCTGAGTTTGGCATTTCAAAAGGAAACAGCTTTTATTTTAAAATAAGAACTACTGTACTACAAATGAACTTTATAGGACTTTAAATTTCAGGCAGGGTTTGGGAAAGCTGATGCCATATTAATATAGCAATGTCATTCTGGTGGTATATCAACATGAGACTGAGCACTAGGAATACAATTTTCAGCCTAAATCTCAGTGGCTTTTATTGCAAAACATTTTTAATTAAAAAGGAGTCTTTAGAAAGATTAAGCAAGGAGATGCAGGGTTCTTAAGTCTCTCAAATGAATTGATTTGAGTTTTAGTGCAAATAGTCATGCATTCCACACAGTGTAGACAGGAGGAACCAACTTGGTTTTCATAAATAATTATTCCCTCAGATTGTGTACACTATTTTATAATTTATATTTAGATACTTTGAATTGTATTGCTTGCATGCTGTAGAATTTTTATACCTCTCCATAAGCTTGGAGTGGCCTTCTGATTAATATAAATCAGGCTCCCTCAGGTTCCTCCTTCTCATAATTCCTAGTCACACCACGTCCATGAATACTTTGGCCTTAAGATCACCCAGCATTCTGTGTTACTCACTGAAGTGTATTTAAATTGTAAACTTGTTAGGGCAGGGACTCTGTGTGTTACAACGCATGGGCTAACTTTCAGGATAACACCTGGTATAAATGATGTTAAATGATGTTACACCTTCCATAAATGATGATTCATATCAGCAATCATCAGCTCGGGATGTATGGTTATGAAGAAAGTCCATAGCTTTGTGGTTTCAAAAGGCCCTCCATGAGAATGTACACTTTATTTAATATTCAGGTAAATGTATCTTAGTTAATGTACTGGCACTTTACCTTCTCCAGAGTGTGGACTTTTGGGGATCGGGTCTGTCTTTGCAGTGTCCCCATACGCTTGGAAGCAATCTTCTTGGAGGTCCCTGTATGTTTAAGGGGCACTCAGCGGACAAGCCTGTCAGTCACAAAGACACAACATTTGTGGTTACTGCGTGGCCACTCAGATGAGCTGGAGCCTGCTCAGGCTTCCAGAAATATCTAGTTCACATACCCTTTCTCAGATGCTTAGCATATGGCCAGATCATATCCCCACCTAGTAAAGCCTTTCGAAGGTCACCCTCATAGCATTTCATAGCTGGTGAGGAGGAAACCTAGGATTTAATTTAAAAGGCCATGACGTTCACTTTCAAACCTAGTACATCTGCTGGGAGCCACACAGATCCTAGAGGATACACAGGAAGCCAAGGTATCTATGTGGAGGCTCATGTCTCCACATAAGTTCTGGCTCCTGGCAGCATTCCCCACGCCTGACTCCCTAGCAGTGCAGCTCCCTGACTCGATAAGTGTAATTTTTAAAATCTAATTTCTAGCCTTCATACTCACTAGGGCACATTTTAAATTTGCTTTCTGTGAACATTCTGTGATACTCTCTTAAAATGTGGCCTTTGGGCAAACATTCCTGCCTGTAGGCTCATTAGGCTAGACTACTGAAGGAAAGTGAATACAAAAGAGGTGGAAATACAGTCAAACCTCATTCCAATGAACAGTAATGGACATTTTTTTGCATTATATACCCAACTCTAGGGTGGAAGCTTAGGCCTGGCTGTGATTAGTGTTATCAGTTCTCACTGTAATGCACAGTAAAACACGAATGTATGCGACTTCCTCCCAAACCTTCCTACACTGGCCCCAGCTCCTAGAATCTAGAAGGCAAGCTGAGGTAATGTCGGTTCCACTGGACACTCTCTTCCTTCCTTCTGGCTTAATGAGACAGAGCTTAAGCACCAAACATTACTTCTTCTTCCTCTGTTAGTTATTCTCTCTCTCTCTCTCTCTGATGGTGCATTTGATCAGAGGACGGTAATTGGTAAAACCAGCTGAGAACACTGAGATTACACTCTTGGATATATGATCATACCAGGTGTGTTACCTTTGTTACCAGCAGTTTTGAAAAAATTAAGATCCATCCATCAACAATTAAAAAACAGCATTGCCTAATGCCTTATTTTATTTCCAACCTTAGTACAATATACAACAGGCCTGCACCTTGGGATGCATACATAATGGGCATAGAACATCACACAGCATCACATTTTCCATCTCTATGTACTGTACTGTCGTGGAAAAAGTCACCCATGCATTGATTTTAGTTCACAGACTCAAGCCTGAGGCCAGTTTATTGCAATACATACCAAGGCGTTGGGGGTTGCAGACAGAAACTACACCCCTGAACAGAGCTCGCAGGCTCCTCTTTATTCTTACAAACCGCAAACATATTACAAGTTACACGTCATTTATGAAAAATAAAGAGTTAGGGTTTGCTCCCTTTCCCGGCACCTTTTTTATTATTTTCCGAGAATTGGGTGCATATTAGGTGGAGGGCTTTTGGTGGTTTCCAATATGGGCAGTACTTGGCACCAGTTAGGGTGAATTTTCGGCAGGGTGCATGTTAGTATGGCCGGGGAGGGGACACAGAGCACCCAAAAGAGAGACGCGATTGGCTAGTTTTGCATTTAGCTGGAATTACAGAGTGCTCACAGGAGAAGTTTGCATTTAGCTAGAAATTTGGGGGGGGGAGGTTACAGAGCACCCAAAGGAGAGGCGTGATTGGTCAGTTTGCATTTAGCTAAAGTTACTTATTGCTTCACACAAGCGGTTATTATATTTCAACAGCCATTAACATATTTCATTAGTGCTGCTGCTGGGGCTTTTTATTCTTTCCCTCCTTGGCCCCCCTCCCTCCTCTGGTCATAACCCTTGACCGAGTTTGGCAGGAGGCTGTGTCACTTAGCCTAGTTCAGGCTTGTGGCCTGCAGGGCAGGCCTATATGACGAGTCTTCGCTGATGTTCTGATCGGTGCAAGGGAGGCCAGCCAGGCCTATTCCCCCACAGTACCTTGGTAATCAATGCCTTTGGCTATTGTATTCTCTCTCTCTCTCTCTCCCTCCCTCCTCCTACCCCCGCTTTCAGAGAACTCATTATCCCACTTACTTCAATTGTAGTATTTGGTTAGGGTACTGGAAAATGAGGGCTGGAAGAGTAAGGACATCTGAATGAGGCAAAACTTCTGTTGATTTTAATGCAGATGTTTTCTGAGTGAAGTCTGTAGGACTTGGCTTCCCATTTATATATGTTAATAGAGGAGGTTTGGGAACAAATTGGTAAATTAAACAGTAATAAGTCACCAGGACCAGATGTTATTCACCCAAGAGTTCTGAAGGAACTCAAATATGAAACTGTAGAACTACTATCGCTTAAATAAGCCTCTGTATCAGATGACTGGAGAATAGCTAATGTAACCTGGTAATTACAGGCTGGTAAGCCTAACTTCAGTACCATGGAAATTGGTTGAAACTAAAGTAAAGAACAGAATTATCAGACACATACATGAACATGATATTTTGGGGAAGAGTCAACATGGCTTTTGAAAATGAAAATCATGCCTCACCAATCTATTAGAATTTCTGAGGATGTCAACAAGCACATAGACAAGAGTGATAAAGTTGATCTAGTGTACCTGGACTTTCAGAAAGCCTTTTACAAGATCCCACACCAAAGGCTCTTAAGCAAAATAAGCAGTCATGGGTTAAGATCGTCTCCTGGATCAGTAACTGTTTAAAAGATAGGAAACAAAGGGTAGGAATAAATGGCCAATTTTCACTATGGAAGGCGGTAAATAGCAGGGTCCCTGTAGCTGGGTAGTCACCCCGCTCCGGCCCTGAAGGGGTTAAAGCAGCCTGGAGAGGGCTGTGGCTGGAAAAAGGTAGGCTGATTGGGGGAAGCAGCCGCAGCTGGGGCCACGCCCCAATCAGGCCACAGCTGGCCCTATAAGAGGGCTGAGGGCCAGAGGCTGAGACATTCTCTCTCTAGCTTCTTGAGAGAGAAGGACCTGGCTGCCTGGGAGCTGACAAGGGTACCTAGGTTGGAGAAGTGCTGGGGAAGGGCAGAGGGAGCTCCAGCGTAACAAAGCCCCAGGCTGCAGGCCGAGTTAAGGGCCCACGAAAGGGTACTAGGGCTGCAGAGGGGCAGCCCAGGAATAGGCAGAGGCAGCTGGTCCAACCCCCCTTGCCGATGATGAGTGGTTTACAGACCCAGTGAGCGGGGGCTAGATGGAGACTGGCAGTAGCCACTGAGGCAAGGTGGGGATAGAGTGTTGGGGGTTCCCCTGGGTGGGGAGACCCAGATTGTGGGTTACTGCTAGGGACAGAACCCTGATGTAGAGGGGCACCGGGGTCTGGGAGGGACATGGGGGCCAGTGGCAGGTGAGACACAGGCCTGAAGAGGGTTCTCCGGGCTGGAAAGAGCGAATTCCCAGGACAACCAGCAGGAGGTGCCGCGCCGGTGAGTCGTCGCCCCGCCACAGTCCCCCAAGGATTTGTACTGGGACTTGTGCTGTTCAACATACTCATAAATGATTTGGAAAAGTGGGGAAAAGAGTGAGGCGGCAAAGTCTGCAAACAATACACAGTTACTGAAGATAGTTAAGTCCAAAGCTGACTGTGAAAAATTACAAAGGGATCTTATACTACTGGGTGACTGGGCAACAAAATAGCAGATGAAAATTCTATGTGGATAAGTAATTGACATTGGAAAAAAATGATCCCAACTGTACGTACAAAATGATGGGGGTCTAAATCAGCTGTTAACATTTAAGAAAGAAGTCTTGGAGTCATCATGAATAGTTCTCTGAAAGCAGCTGCTCAATGTTCAGCAGGAGAAGTTAGGAACCATTAGGAATGAGATACATAATAATACAGAAAATATCAAAATACCACTATATAAATCCATGGTATGCCCACACCTTGAATGCTTCATGCAGTTCTCATCACCCAATCTTAAAAAAAAGATTTATTAGAATTGGAAAATGTACAGAGAAGGGCAACAAAAATGATTAGGGGTATGGAACAACTTCCATATGTGGAGAGATTAAAAAGACTGGGACTGTTCAGATTAGAAAAGAGAGGACTAAGGAGGGAGCTGATACAGGTCTATGAAATCATGAATGGTGGAGAGAAAGTGACTAAGGAAGTGTTATTTACACCTTCACATAACACAAGAACCAGGGGTCACCCAATGAAATTAATAGGCAACAAATTTAAAACAAACAAAAGGAAATACTTCTTCACATAATACTCAGTCAACCTGTGGAACTCTTTGCCAGGGGATGTTGTGAAGGCCAAAAGTATAATTGGGTTCAGAAAAGAAATAGATAAGTTCATGGAGGATAGGTCCATCAATGGCTACTAGCCCAAAATGGACAGGGATGGAACCCCATGCTCCAGGTGTCCCTAAGCCTCTGAATTCCAGAAGCTGAGATTGGAGGACAGGGGATGGATCACTAAATAATTGCCCTGTTCTGTTCATTCCCTCTGAAGTGTTTGGCACTGGCCACTGTTGGAAAACTGGGCTAGATACTGGGCTAGATCTTAACATATTCTCCTCTTTTACTCCGCACAGGTGGCTTGTCTGGGAATGGAGGTGCATATTTGAAGCAGATTCCTGGCTGCCAGAACAGCTCCTGTGGGCTGCTGGCAGCTGACAAAAGATGGAGCAAGTCCAAAAAACAGAGGGGCTATCAGTGCAGCTAGGTAATTTGGAACACCTGGGCCCAAGATTCTATCTTCTCTTCTTGATACACATGCATAACTCTAATTGATGTTAACTCACATATCAAGGAAAGCAGAGAGTCCAGTGAATGATTTTTAGAATAGATGCTAACCATCTGGATTTTACTCCAGTTTTATTATGGCTGGTAGAAATAGAATGAACTGGCAATGTATCAACAGTAAATTAAGAAACTGTTACATGTTCGTCACATCATTTCTCATGTTAGTTTCCCTGTAAAGCAGTCTGCAGAAATAAATTGCTAGATTTTCAAAACAGCAGTGATTCTATTAATTATCATTATTATAATGAGACCCAAAGAAACAAGAGAGCTAAAGAAGGCATCCGTTTCCAAACCTTACCTTTTATAAACACTGAAGTCATTATTTATTTCCCAGTGCTAACACAATTTTCTTTCCAATATTTGAAATGTACTTGGAGTCATTTTCACATCTCATTTGATGGATTTTAATCATGAATTGCTTTAATGCATTATTAGTTGCTGTTTGTTTGTATATCTTCATGTGCTTTCGATAAGAGAGCTTTCCATTGTGCACTGTAGCTCTTCCTAATGTATAGGGGTTAGGACTTGACACTTGCTAAATTGCTACCATCATGACTCTTTCTGTTTCAACAGTATCAGTCTGAAACAGAACAAATTATCAATCTCCATTTTACTTCCCTCTGAATAACTAGTTGTCTCAGTACGGAGACCATAATCTCATTGTGGGATTCAGAAATCTGCTGTCCTGATACACACTGTTCCTTTCGTTTGGGGATTCATTATTAGGTGTGTAGAATCAATGCCATTTACTGAATCACATTATAAAGCTTATCAGCATGGAAGCAAACTTCTTCGGTTCAACCACTTCACAGGGCTGTAGCAAAGGACTCCCTTTTAACTTAACCTCCAGTCACTGATGAAAATTAAATTTAAAAGAAAACAAAATCATTTGGTTGCCCTCAAGCATGCATTCTTTAATCTAAATAATTTATTGAAACCTAGATTCCTTTTTACAATTGCTGCTCTGAGTCTATTATTCTAAACAACAAATGACACTTTTTGAGTAATGTTTTGCATAACAGTATGTTGCTACTAGTACTGGTCATCTTTCTTCAGAAAGTATGTATTATATATAAATCAAAGAAGAATACATATTTTAAAGAGTTAGAACCTTATATCATATCATGCTACCTAAAAGAAATGAAGAATTTCTGTTCTGATAATGAATCTTCATTTCATCATTTATATTTTTCAGTGGATAATGTATAGGCTGTTTATTTACTATTTTGAAATTATTTCCTTAATCTTATGCTACTTGCAATTCTCTTTAAAAAAAAACCTGTAATGTTCCCTTTCTGTCCTAAATTGTTGTATGGTGGTGACATAGGCTGTTATTGGTATAACCCTTCTGACGGGTGGTTAATGACATCAATGAGGGCTGGGTTCAATACATCTAGAGGTCCTCTTTATAAATAAAGGAACTAGCTTGAGCCCGCACCCAGAAACTTGGGAAAACTAATCACAGTCTCTCTGGGCACCCCTAACGGGCAGAACTTTCCACTTGTGAGCACTCTGGGACTGTGTACAAATAAGTCTACTCAGCTCTACTGCTGCCCTCTGCTTCATCTCTCACAATGAAGTCCTCATGGGAGGGGAGCCAAAAGCACTCAGGACTCTGAGCAGAGGCCTAATAGCTTAAAAATGTGTTTTACCAGTAAGAGTTCTGTCCCCACCCTGAGCTTCTCTGGGAGGCCACCAGCCCCCTCCCCCATTATGTTTTGTTAGGGTGACCTCCAAGTTTTACTAGAGGAATTGTGGGTAGGCAGCAGTCAGGGACCACGGTCTCAAACTCTGGTCCACACAGTGACCTGCCACCCAGTAACCTGTTAATTACTAGAACTAGAAGCTCAGCTCTGACAGAGGACTCTAGTCCGAGCATTTGATTGACAGAACAACGGGGATTCTGACTGGTTCCCTGCTTCTATTTAAGCCAAGCATAGGAACAGGAAGTTGTCCATGCACCTGGGTTTCACCTGCTTAGGACTGTTTCCCTTAAACTACCTGCTTCTACTGCCTGACTCTGATCTCCTGGTAACCTGACCCTGCCTGCCTCTTCACATTTGACTCCCAGTTTGTCATTGGCCTGTCTCAGACTCCAATCTCCTGGTGTCTGATCAAGATTGGCTCCTGACTCCTGTTCTAGTTCAGACCACCCCTGTTCCAGTCACGACACTTTGCATGGACTACTTAGGCCACAGGAGTGGGCCCAGTGCTGGTGGAATGAACCTGGTTATCCTTTTGGAAGCACCAGACATGTCTCAGTGGGCTGCCCCATCAGGTGGACAACCAAGTCCTGCAGGCCTGAGACATTCAGCTGACCTTGGAGAACCAGCTATTGCAGAAGCAAGTCATACAGTTGCATGCTGAGAATGCTACACTCCAGACACGGCTCACCGAGCCCTGTTCCCCAATACATCGTCTGGAATGGTTTGACGGTAACCACCAGTGATTCTGGGGTTTTATTCACCAAGGCTGCCTCCTGTTCCTGATGCTTCCTCAGTCCTGCATGACTGACCATGTTGAGCCTGGTTATCAGCCTGCTGTATAGGAAGCATTAGATGGGGTCTCCCCCTTCTAGGAATGCAACAGCCCAGTACTATCAAACTGGGAGGTCTTTCACCCAGTCTTGACAATCCCCAATGAGCTTCAACAGTGGAAATTGCCCTAAAAAAGCTCTGACAGGGCCAGGGCACCATAGCCTCCTATGTAGCACAATTCTGCCACCTCACATCTGATACAGATGATACAGAGTGGAAAGAGGCCGTGCAGCTGTACCAATTTTGGTGGAGCGGAGAGAAGAAATAAAAGATGAATTAGCCAGTGTGAAGATGCCCATGAATCTGGATGCCCTCATGTATCTCTTCATCCATATAGACAATTGGTTCTGAAAACACAGGGAGGAAGAAAAGCAGGAGGATGTCTTGCAACTCTCCTATCTATGTATTGTTACCTTTTCATCAATGACTCCCACTGAACCAACGCAGGTGGATGTGGGCTGTCAATGGCTCTCTCCCATAGAAAAAGAACAACCATGCCAGCACCATCTCTGCTTCTACTGTGATGACTGAGGTCACTCCATCTTTGTTTGCCCCATATGACCTCCAAGGAATCAGGGAAAAGAGCTTCCCCATACTTTGGGCTCCCCTCTTGCAGGTGCTGGTCCAGTTGCACATACATGGAATGCCCCTATGAATTCCTGTCCTACTGGCCCTCATTGATTCAGGTGCAGACAACTGTTTCATAGATGCAGTGGCAGCCCAGATCCTGAAGATTCCCCTGAAATACAAGGTCACTCCCAACCTCACAGAGACTATTGATTCTTTGTCTTCTGGGCCAGTAAGGGAGGAAACAGCTCCCCTGGAGTCCTGGATTCAGGGGCACTGAGAAATGCTACAATTCAACATGATCCATTCTCCACACTTTCCCTTGATTCTCAGTATCTCCTGGCTGGCGTTCCACAATCTGCTTATTTGTTTCCATCAAAGAGTTTTGTCAGCAGTATTGTCTACCAGTCCCCACTTCCAAACCCAGAGAGGCTCAGGCAGGGCCAGCTATCCAGGCAGAACTTTCTGTTGAAACTACAGCAGAACTCCCCTCACGATACCAAGACTATGCCAATGTTTCTGAAAAGGGGAATGTGGAAACCGTGCCTCTGCACTGGGACTATGACTGTCCAATACAGCTGCAACCAAGAGCAAATATACCATTTGGACGAATTTATGCCATGTCAGAACCCAAGCTGACAGTACTCTGAGAATACCTCCAGGAAAATCTGGGCCAAGGGTTTATCCACAAGCTGACCTCGCTGGCTGGCACACCAGTCCTTTTCATCATGAAGAAAGATGGTAGCCTATGACTCTATTGACTATCGCGCATTGAATCAGATAATTATCAGGAATCATTACCCAATAATCCTGATTCCTGAGTTGCTGGATCGCATGGGAGCTGCCCATGTATTCACTAAGTTGGACCTCCGACAGGCGTACAACCTTGTGCAAATCAGTGAAGGGGATGAGTGGAAGACCACCTTCTGAAGTGGGTATGGCCACCATGAATATCTTGTAATGACCTTTGAGCTGACCAATGCCTGGACCACCTTCCAACATATTATAAATGATGTGTTCTGAGACATATTGGACCAGTACGTAGAATTTACCTAGATGACGTATGGGTCTTCTCTGAGTACCCCAAATAGCATGCTGCTCATATCTCAACAGTCCTGGAATGCTTCTGGCTGCATGACCTTTATGCCATGCTCAAGAAGTGTGTCTTAGATCAGGCCTCCACTGAGTTCTTGGGCTTCATTTTATATTCCCAGAAAGGATCCATATGGACATGTGTAAAAATGGCTGACTCCCCTCTCAGTACATGACCTGTAATGCTTCCTGGAGCTTGCCAATTTTTATTGATGATTCCTTCTGAATTTTTCAAAAAAAATCAAGCCCCTCACTGCTCTCCTCTGGAAAAATACCTAATTCAGATGGTCTCCTGAGGCCCAGCATGCATTCAATCAACTGATACTCGCCTTCACTACTGCACCCATATTGCCTCATCCAGATGTCATGCAAGCCTTCATTGTAGAAGTTGACATCTCCAGTATGGTGATTGGGGATGTCCTCTCCCAACAACTTGGTCCCAAACAAGTATTACACCCAGGTGCTTATTACTCAAGGAAGCTCATCCCTACAGAGCTAAATTATGAAATACTGGATAAGGAACTCCTGGTGATAAAAACTGCCTTTGCTGAATGGTGGCACTACCTAGAAGGAGATCACCACGCAGGTATTCACTGGTCATAAAAATTGGAGTAAAAGCCTTAAACTAACAGGAGTTTTGGTGGGCCCTATTTTTCCTCACAATTTGATTTCATCATCACATATCTTCGCTGATCTAAAAATGGCAAGGCTAATGCCCTGTCCCAAAGATATGTACTAACCCATGAGGCCCCAGCCAGGAACTGACCCTTCTTCTCAAGTCCTGTAACTTTCTTAGCACAGCTCATTACCAGGATATATTTACCTCCGCCTCAGGAATTCTGCCTCACCAACAAGGTATTAATAAGCATCTCCATGACTCCTGGGAAGGGATCACATACTTAAGGGACTGCATGTTCCCCATGACCCAGAAGAGTTGCAGTCCTGCAACTATAATATGACTTTCCCTTTCCACAATACAATCATTTATTGCCTCCTGCAATGTTTGTGCCCATGCCAAGAACCTATACCACAAGCCCTGCAGTCTTCTCCAGCCCTTGGACACCCCATTTTAACCCAGGGTGGCCTTTGCCGTAGACTTTATTGAAGAGTTACCAAAGTCCAGAACATTTACAACAATTTTGACTGTAGCAGATCACTTTAGCAAAATGGCCCACTTATCCCCTGCACAGGCCTCCCCTCTGCTGAAGAGACAGCACAGCTGTGAATTAGCCATGTAGTCTGCCTCCATAGCCTTCCTGAGCGCGTCACCTCCAACTAGAGGTCTCAGTTCACAGCTTAGTTTTGGCGGAAGGCCCTGAGTCTGCTGGGGGTCCACACATGTCCTTTCTCTGCTTACTATTCCCAGTCTAATGGTGAAATGACCAACCAAATCCTCAAATAGTATCTGTGATACTACATCAATCATAATCAGGATGACTGGTCTTCACTTCTCCCTTATGCAGAGTTTGCACAGAACACCACAGAGCATGCATTCACAGGTCAAAGCCCCTTTTTTTAATCTACTCTGGGTACCAACCCTGATTCCACCTGCAATTACCCACATCCTCTTCCAACCCAGCAAACTCAGATCTAGTGCAGCAGATTCATTGGGCCGAAGGAGAAGTGAAAGAACACCTGAAAAAAGCAAGAACGGACTATAAATGATACATGAACCAACATCAACAGCAAGGCTCCACCTATTCAGTGAGACAGAAGCTATGATTCTCCGTGGAACATCTACATACAGACAGAGCTGCTTTCAAGATGGACTTTTGGTTCCTTAGTCTTTTTAGGATCCTGCAACAGATTAACCCAGTCAGTTTTGAACTTCAACTACCCTGCTGTTCCATGCATTGCTTTTGAAACCCTATACAGAAAAGCCTTTCCCTCACAGGACCCAGCCACCTTCTCCATGAGTACTGGTCCAGGGCCACAGAGAACACATGGTTCATGAGATTCTGGACTCTTAACATAATTGTGGCAGACTCTGGTATTTTGTTGACTGGGAGAGGCATGGTCTTGAGGAGTGCACTTGAGAGCTGGTGGAAAATGTATTGACCACATGAGGTGCAGAACAATGGTGAATATGGTCCCTGTCTTGAAAGAGGCATGGAAGACTGGAAACTGTGAGGCTAGGCAGAATGGACTGGTGACAGAGGCAGATACTGATATCGGTTGAAAAGTTCTAAAGTGTTTAGGGCTCCTCATGTGAGGAAGCAGAGGTGATGAAAGCTTTCTACCTCCGGTCTCAGCAGACCGGTCATGCTAGTTGTAGAGGGTTTCTGGAAAAGGTGAGGAGGCAGGGCTCTTTTAGAGAACATCCTCTGATGTTGCTTTGTGTACATAGAGGGGAAGCTGAGGCCAGGTTGTTCTCAGAGCAGGTGCTGTCTGGTTAAGCTAGTGGAATGGGCCTGTGCTCTCCCTCTTTTGATATTAGCTGCAGGAGGGGAGTGCATTGAGTTCACAGTCAGCACTGAGCACCTTGAGGTGCCTAAAGGAGCATGCTTTTCAGAATGCACTGAGCACTCATCCTCTGAAAATTAGGTCCCTTTAAGTCTCTCAAACTGGGCACCTGAAAATTAAGGCAATAAAATCACTAATCACTTTTGAAAATCTTGACCATATGTGTATGTGTTTATCTGCACAAGTAGCTCTTGGGTAAAGTAATTTTAATGCAGGTAGATAAACACATAATTTCTGTCACATAGAAAAAAAACCTACATGTCATTTTGATGCATTATGTTGCAAAAGGGCCAACTTTGAGAAATGCAGTTAATCAGAGTCAGCAGTAAGTGGAAAAGAAATAAATGTGATGCAAATAAATCTGAACAGGCCTGACTGTACCTGCATGTTGATCATGGTTTTTCCTTAAGTTCTAATATTAAAATGTTGAGCTTCCCGTTTCCATAGTGATGCTTTTTATGGTACTTGTAGAAAGCAAAAAGACCAACATTTTCTTTCAGTAAAACAAATTCCCTGGGAAACAAGAGCAGATGGAGGAAAACAGAAACATCTTGAAACTCCTCTTATAATTAAGGGACAAGTGAACTTCATGAGTATTAAGGGTTCGATTTGGGAAAGCACCTAAAAGCCTCAATTCTCATCTGTGCCTTATTCAAGCTATTCAGGCTCTCAGAATGCAGATCTACCCAATTGACTCCCTGTTCTTACCACTATTCCCACAAACAGTGGCTTGCTTATCAGATCTGACCTGCTCCAGCGCCGTGTTAGCTCTATTCCCACCACCCACAGATAGGTGCTGCCAAACAACCTTTCTTTCCCATGATTTCCTGCCTCAATGGTCATGTGAAAGAACCAGCAGTGAAGAGGTGGACTGAGTGAGGAGTTAATGCAGAAGATTCCTTGCCACAGGGTTAATTAGAATATTTATCACATGGCCTGTTTCTTTTCTCAGTTGGACCTGTAGTAGATTAGATGATAGTCATGGCCATATGCGGTTTCTTCTGGTTCTCTCTCATTTCCCTGTGCATATCTCCATCTTCCTTCAAAGTAGACTGCTCAAATATAAGTTGAGAGGAAGCTGATGTGCAGCTGTAAGGTAATCTCTTTTGAATGGAGAGTTTGGTCTCCCTGATGCATTCTTTTAAATCCATATTGTCAATTTACACTGATCTCGAGGTACATTTTCAGGGCCTGATTCATACGGTATCACGCTGGCTTTCCACCCGGGCACGCTCCTGCGGGCCATGAAGTTACACGGGTTGAAAACTAGAATAATGCTGCAGTGAGCCAGGCCCACTCTAATAAATCAGCCTGCATATGTAAGTAACCAGGTAATCTTATTATTCCAGCTCTACACCCTGATCAAGCAATGAACTCTGCATCAAGACCCACTGAATTCAGTAGGACTCCACCACAAGTGCAGGGGTCTGCCCGTGCAGACCTCATTGCAGAATTGGAGCCCTATTTATTTAGACTCATAGACTTAAAGGTTCTTGATCATCTAGTCTGACCTCCTGCACATTGCAGGCTACAGAACCTCACCCACCCACTCCGGTAATAGACCCCTAATCTCTGGCTGAGTTACTGAAGTCCTCAAATCATGGTTTAAAGACTTCAAGTTACAGAGAATTCACCATTTACACCACCTGAAACCTGCAAGTGACACATACCCATGCTGCAGCGGAAAGTGAAAAATCACCAGGGTCTCTGCCAATCTGATCAGGGGGAAAATTCCTTCCCAACCTCAAATATGGCGATCAGTTAGACCCTGAGCATGTGGGCAAGACCTACTATCTGACACGCCACAATGTTTATTGCTTTTATTCTTTGCACCAGGTCTTCAATTAGATTGTAAGTTTCTAGGGGCAGGAACTTTTTATTTGTATTGCCAACAAACTAGCATATGTTAAACCCTGAATAAATGAATAACAGTAATAAGGAACCAGAGAGGAGCAGTGAACACATAATTTAATTGGAAAGGATTCGTCCTGGTGTTGGAATGTCTGTCTGCTGTGAAGTATCAGGGGGTAGCCGTGCTAGTCTGTATCTTATTTATATATATATATATAGTCTGTATAAGCTTATGCCCAAATAAATCTGTTAGTCTTTAAGGTGCCACCGGACCCCTTGTTGTTTATGTGGCTGTTGTGGACCTTGTGACATTGAGCGTAACATGCACACATACAGTTTTTGCCTATAGCTATAAAAGCAGTTATTTTGCATTGCCAAGTAAAGGAAACAGAATGCCTCAGCGAGCCTTCATATTTTCAGACCAGCTGAGTGATTGTGTAAGCCAATCTAATAGGAAAATCATCAGGCTGCAGATATGTGTTTTTACTTTTTAATAAGAAAAGTAACAGCAGAATCAGCCTTGTTAATGGGTAGCATAATGAGCACAATCTTTTTCTGTCTTTGGCCCACTCCATAAATATGTACTTACAACTTGGAATCTGCTGGCTATTTCAATTCTATTATAAAACTTCAGACGTAGGGCATGGCTACACTTGCAGAGGTAGAGCGTTTTGAGTTAAACCAGCCTTTGTAGAGCGCTGGGAGTGTGTTGTGTGTATGTGGGGGGAGAGAGAGTGGGTTTTTGGGGGGCTGAGAGCATGTCAGCATGCTGTCTTGTAAGTTCAGACAGCAGCAGACCTTCCCCCTCCCCCCCGCCTCTCTCTCTCTCACACAGCGTTCCACAGTAATGGTTGCTTTGTCTCGGAGCAGATAAGCAGCTGGCTGTCAAACGGAGCTGTCAAAGGGCATATCCAAAACAATGACAAGAGTGGCCACTTGACTTATAGCACATTTCCGGAGGCTGATCAGAGCACAGTAATGCAACACCTCGTTCACACTGACACTGGGGCGCTCCAGCGGGGGCCCATCAAATGGTATTCTACTCGCCCAGGTGGAGTACCAGGAGAGCTCTAGCTGTGGAGTCAGAGTGCTCTACGGGTCAGTGTGGATGGGTAGTGAGCTAGTGCGCCCGGGGCTCCTTTAATGCACTGTAACTCGCAAGTGTAGCCAAGCCCTTAGTAAAAAGAAAAAAAACCAAGACCACCACCAAATTGAAATTTTGCATTATGTAGGGGGCCCCTGGAAACCTGCAGGGTCAAAAAAAATTGGGATTTCTTTTTTAGTAAAGTGAATTCAGTGTCCATGATAGATGCTGGATTGATAGTCCTGGAAACTGAAGTCTTCTGTTCATCTGCAGAAGCACAACAGCATAGGCCAGTGCTTCTCAATGTCGGGCCGCCGCTTGTTCAGGAAAAGCCCCTGGCGGTCTGAGCCGGTTTGTTTACCAGCCGCGTCCGCAGGTTCGGCCGATCGCGGCTCCCACTGGCCGCGGTTCGCCGCTCCCACTGGCCGCGGTTCGCCGCTCCAGGCCAATGGGGGCTGCGGGAAGTGGCGTGGGCTGAGGGATGTGCTGGCCGCCATTCCCGCAGCCCCCATTGGCCTGGAGCGGTGAACCGCGGCCAGTGGGAGCCGCAATTGGATGAATCTGCGGACGCGGCAAGTAAACAAACCGGCTCAGACCACCAGAGGCTTTCCCTGAACAAGCGACGGACCAGCTTTGAGAAGCACTGGCATAGCCAACATCAGTGCCAGGGGCAGCTCTAGGCACCAGCAAAGCAAGCAGGTGCTTGGGGCGGCAAATTACCAGGGGCAGCATAATGCTGGGGCCCCAGCTCCGACCTGAGGCAGTGTCCTGGGCTGGATCCTGATAGCCCTGTTGTTCTCTGACCGGGTGCCGACGGGGCTGTGCGGCGGGGCAGGGGGAGCCAGCTCAGTGGGGAGTGTGTCTCTGCCGCTCTCCCACGGGCAGTGGCCAGCCCCCCTCAGGCAGGAGCCGGTAGCACGGCCCTGTCCCGGTCACGGAGCGCAGGGGGTGGCGGCGGAACATGGCGCCCGGGCAGGCCGCTCCTCCAGCGCCGGCTGCGGTCTCCTCCTCGGCTTATCTCTGCCTCTGCCTCCTCCTCCTCATCCCCCTTGCACCGCCTCCTGCCCGGGGAGGGGAGAAGAGGGGAGTGGCAGCCCGGGCTGAGCCGAACTCGTGCCGCTGCGCAGGCCGAGCCCGTGGCCGGCTCGCAGGGGTCCCGGGGAGCGGGAGGCCCAGACACGCTGCCCTGCGATCACCAGCCACCGGCTACTCTGCCCTGGACCCCGGCAGCCGAACCCCGCAGCCGCCCCAGCTCACTCCGCGTGAGAGCTACAGGCGGTGCCCCCCGCCCGGCTGGCTCTGTCCCCGGCCATGCCGCAGGGTGACCGCCTGGGACTCTGGGGTGTTGCTGAGGCTGCCCCAAGCTAGGCTCCCCAGGGTCCACTGCTCCTCCAGCCACGGGGGCCCTAGGCCAGTGTGGGAGCCGGGCCGCAGCCCTGCTCTCAGAGCCTCCTCCCCTCCCCGCGCTGCATAGCAAGACATGGGACCGTGGGCAGGGCTGCAACAGCCATTTCAGACTGGGATTGGCGCCAGGGGAGTGGAGGTGATAGTGCCCTGGCTGGAGAGACCGGGCAGCCCCCTCCCCCACGCCCCCAATGCCCGCTGCTTGCTCCTGCCGGCACGGGGCTGCGACGCCCAGCTCCGGAGGGCAGCACCAAGCCCCCGGGCGTGCTCGCGGGGAAAGAGAGACAGGAGGCAGAGCTGTTTGGTGTCTCCCACGCAACTCCAGGCCCCTCTGGCTACTCGGCAGCGACAGACAGTCTGGGTAGCCCGCCAGCAGCGTGACTTGGTCCGACCCGCACAGACCACATGAGCCCTGGGGTTGGCGCTGACGTCCTGCCTATGCCAAGGCCTCCGGCGCAGGCGCAGCCCTAGCTCTGCCCAGGCAGACACAGCCCAGCTCACTCCATGGTCGGCCCAGTGAGTAAATGAGTACACTAGTAGGAAATTGTTTTAGTTCACTAACTACAATTTCTCTGTTTTCATTTTTTAAAAATTTTAAACAGTCAAAAAGAAAACAAAACAGAAAAAACCATTGCAAAGTGCAAACGTGTAAAAGCCAAAAAAAAAGGGGGGGGGGACGGCCAAATTTGCTTGGGGTGGCAAAAAACCTAGAGCCGGCCCTGATCAGTGCAGGGTTCCCACACTCTCTTGTGAACATGCCTCAGCCCTGCCTTGGAAGGAGCACTCTGAGAGATGAGAGTGCAGTTTCAGGCCTTGGTCTCTCTGCTGAAACTGTCAACAAGATTGTCAGTTAGCACCAACTGTGATGCTGGGTTTTGTGATATGGATGTGTCAGGGGTCCCTATTTTGGGAGACCAAGGAAGGGCTAGATTTGGAAGATTTTTTTTGGAGGCAGGGGAATTTGGATGGAACATGAGCTAATAAATAATCCTGGTTG
Source organism: Terrapene triunguis (assembly GCF_002925995.2). NCBI lineage: Eukaryota > Metazoa > Chordata > Testudines > Emydidae > Terrapene > Terrapene triunguis. Next base: position 83,576,146 of record NW_020664417.1, on the reverse strand, counting down.
GGATCTGGAGATGTTAACGTAATACAAATGATACCAATTTATCATTTTGCAGCAGAATCATTTGAAACTCATGCTTTCAATGTAGAATTAGGCAAAACTCAGTTGTGATCTAGTTTAGGATTTGCTCACATGTAACATTCTAAGCAAAATTGGTCTGGATGGGGCAGGGACAGTTCGAAGTAATAGTGATTAAAACCAAAGAAAACGTCTGTACCCAGTGTTTGCTGCAACCTTGAAAAGTGAAAATGATGCAATAAGCTCTATCAATAACATGACCAGGAAACATTTAAAAAGAACTTTTATAGTGAGAACAACTTGTGTGGATATTTTATGGAAGAGAGTTGCACCAGCCATGTGAAAATTGTGCTAAAGCATGGTCTTCAATATGTATGAGAAAGTGCATACGAGATAATAATAATGAAACAAATACAGAAAACAAAATGTGAACTTCAGCATAAGCTAGAGTGCTTGAAGTATGAACTTTAAACCCAATGTTCAGGTGCAGAGGAGCCAGTGTAGTGGTCTAAATAAGAACTAGATTCTGATAGGCTTACTCAAATTGAGTAGTATGGTACTGCCCAAGTAATACCATTGGTTTCAGTGGGACCTCTCTGCTGGAGGAAGATACTACTTAATTTGTATACGGTGTCAAAAGCTAACCCTAAAGAAAAAAAACTGAGAACTTCAAAAATTGGGGAAAATTCATATATATGAAAAAATGTTGAGTAGACTTTAAATATGGGATAGATGAAAAGGGAAGACCACTTAAAATGTTAAAAGAATGATCTTGTTGAGAAATGCCAGAAGAGTTAACCGGAATCATAGCAGCAGGCACTAATATGTGAATTTTGTGAGATTAAACAAATGATGTTGACAGGGATTTGTTACTGCCTCACATGAGAAGAAAGTGATATATGGAAATCAAAGGAAACGCCAGCATTTCTGATCTGAGGGATAAGACCTACCAAGTTCTTATTTTATTGAGATGAATTTCTCATGAGATGGCATGCTGATTACTTTGGCTGTTCAGCAGACCCTCTGTCTAAAACAACTTCAGAGTAAGATAGCGCTGCTCAGATGGCAAATAGTCTCTGTCCAGATGGATAAAGCCAAATGGTAATATTCACATCATAATCATAAGAATCTGACTTTACATTGCATATGCCAAGAGTTGATTTAAAAATGAAAAGAAAGTACAAGTGAAACAGCAGATCATCCTCTAGGGCACTCCCACCTAAATGATGAGCAAAATTAAGACACAATTTCCTGTTTATCTTTTCATTTTTCTTTCTGCTCCAGACTGTTCTTGCTGAAGCTGGCCTACTAGTTAACAAGGTGTTTTTGCTCACATTGGATCTAATACCCACAGAGAAAGCGAAGGGATGGGGTGGAGTACTGTACTTCCCAAAAGGTGGTGGAGAGAGAGAATAGATTTTGCACATTGTGACATCTCTGAAGCATAAGCAGGCAATGTGCTATTTAATCATTGTAAGAGGCAGAGCTGCAGTCTGCATAGACTCCCCGGAGAAGTTAAGTTAGAACTCTCAGTTGTGCCACCCTTATGTTGAACAGTATGTATTCACAAGCGTAGTCCCAGAGGGCTACTCATGCAAGTGTGAACTGCTCAGTATGATTTTGGGTGTCAGAAGTGAGCCTTCAATAACGCCAGTCTAGGAGAGGCAACTTGTTTCCCATTCCTGGAATATAACATAACATGCCATAAACACTCTTTTCTGCTCACCTCTCATTGTAAATCCACATCTCACAATGATGTGTGGGGACTTCTCCTTCTACCTCGTTCTCCTCTCACACTTTCTCCCTTTTCTATTTCAATTTTCTCTTCTTTAATCCTCTCTTGTTCTTCCTTTCCTGTTCTTTTCATGTCTTACAGATGAAAAATTGACTATTGGGCACTGTGTGGACTCTGACAGTATGAACTACTAAATTCAATTTAAAAATAAGAAATTTTCTCTTCTTTGCCCAAATCCCATATAATGAAAATCTTTTTGGATAGAACTTTGGATCAAAGTGAACCTTTTGTTTCCTGTTAAAGTGTTCTACCCATCCTTTTGGCTTATATAGGGTGAAGTTTCTTTGTACAGCTTCTCCAATTAACTCCTTCTGCAAATGTTTATACTCTTGTATGCTTGTTTTTCAAAAGGCCTTTTTACCATTTAAAGTGGGGATTTGGGGTCAGGATTGAGCATTCCCATGATGCACAGACAAATCAGGGGATGGTTTGCAGAGCTGTTGAAAAGTTCTCCCTTGCACTATCCTGATGCTTGAGTGATTTCTATCACTGTGCTGTGTTACAGCAGCCCATAGGCTGCTCTAAGTTGCATTAGCCTGTAAGACCTCCGCGGTACCACAAAACCATGTCATGAATCAGAGTAATGATCATGGCACCCCCTTCCCTCAATGTGTCAATAGCCAGAAGATAAGCCTCTATATTGGCTTTAAACAACTGCAGGATCACCCTTATGCTGGGGGGAGCCTTTCTGAGACACACAGGACTGGCAGCAGAAAAAGGGCATACACTACACTCCAAGGTCCAGATCATAGTTAATCGCCTATCCAACACTGCTGTTTTGTTCAAAGTAGGAGAGAAGAGCAGAGAGGTGACAGACAATAGTGGTAGGTAAGAAAATTACAGGAAGAAGAAAGACGAAGGACATGTAAAAGAGAAATAAGCAGAGAGGAATAGGCAACCAGAAAGGCAGAGGAGTAAAATGAAAAGAAAGAATTGTTTAAAAAGATGGAGAGGCCAGTGGAATTAAGATATTTTCTCTTTCTGTTCTTGGTTTCTGAAAACAGCTCTATTGAGGATGAAAGATCCTTTGTATGTTCATGCCCTTTCTTAGCAGTCTCACTAAATCCTAAGTATAGTAATGGCCTTCCATAGTGACTACAAGGGTTTCAACCTAGGACTTTCATTATCAAAGCACAGAGATTTAATATTTGAGCAAAGGAGAAACTTCATTAGCTAATAAGTGGTTTAGGCTGTTACCCTTTAGTAGAGCATCGGTGAGCAAGGAATAAGACACACTTTGCCAGTGTGTTACCCTATCATGGAAGTATTATTTCAGTATGCTGTTGTGGCACATGTTGAATATAAATGAGATGGGGGCACTTATTTACTTATTGTTCTTTAGATTTTTCCCCTACTTACACCTTGAGAAACTTCTGATTTTATTTTGTAGTCATGGAATATTTAGATGTCTTCCAAAATAATATGGTTCTTTGAAGAGCAATTTATTAAAAATACTTTTATAATAGAGAGATAGCAATATCCCAGTGTTGGTAATAATACAATAACAGTCCAGACAATAATTACATTCTGTCTAACTTACAATGGTATATTAGATTGTGACAGTGATCATTAAGAAACAAAGTTCATGTGCTGCTGAATACAAAATGAAAATTTAGTTGCTAATCTCAGCACCTGTTAGAGTCTCAAATCTTATGAACAGTAAGTTGAAAACATCTACTTCAGTCATTATGATATTTACCAAAGGATGAAATGTTCCTGAACAATTTCTCTAATGTATTCCCTACAAAAAGGCTTTACTTCAACATCAGCCATACTTGTCATTCTGTTCAATACTTGGAAAATTCCATTCCGTCTGTATGTAGGGCCTTGATACAGGGGCTTTACTTTAAATCTAATTGAGTTTGATGGGTCTTAAATATACGTTTAAGTGATGTCCTGAATAAGGATGCTTTTCTGAATCAGGTCCTGAATGTCTGTATATGTCTCATGTCCTATAAAGTCAGTAGATAGTAACATTTGAATTTTTGTTACAGCTTATTTTGGGAGCATAATTTTAAAAATCAACTTTGAAAGGAAAAGAGGTAATATATTCAAATCAGGACTTATTGGACTGCACTTGATCCCCTATGGGCTGGAGGGGCTCCAAGCTTCAGCAGGTTTCTGTGGTAACATGATAGCGCAACATGATGCACGTGTGCACACGTGGGTCACATCAGAACAATGAGCCAGCTGGTTATGGCAGGATTGGATATTAGATAAATAATAACCTGGATATCCTTATTTAGCATGGCTATTGGGAACACTCCGTACATATTGAAAACTGAATTCAAACTTTGACCTCCAACTACATGCCAACTTTATTATGTGATTTTTTTTAAAAAAAAAATTCAGATTATGATAATATTCACCAAGTTGCACCTCTCAAAATGTGGAACTTTAATCCCTCTGCAAAAATCAAAGACAAAAATTCTTCATAGGCAATGTATTTTTTGACATCTCTCTGACTTCATTTAAAAAAATCAAGCTCAGCTTTGGTCTGAATGAGCTCTCTCCTGCCATCTAGTGATGAACTAGGGGGAAAGACCTCAAGAGCAGACTATATTTGAATAGACACACCTATTTTGTTTAGGTGATCAGAAGCCAGACCTGCTTGGCCGAAGTGATCAATTTTGGCTGTTTTGGGTTAAAATTCACTTCAGTCTTGGATACAAGGGTAATGAAATGTTGTTATCCTTATTGTATGACTAAAGGGCAGCAGAATTAACATGCCCTAATTGAGTGAGGATCACTCTAATTGTAATCTCACTGGCTAAACGGGGGGAGTAGGAGGTGTGGACTAGGGAGTTGGACTAGATGACCTCCTGAGGTCTCTTCCAACCCTAATTTTCTATGATGGTGATGCCCAATCCAACTGAAAGTCAGAGGGGGTGGGAATATGTGTTCCTACTTGCTGGGATAGATGATGTTTAAAGAGTTCTAGATACCCTTTGATCCTCTCCCTCCAGTATTTAGAGAGAGAGCTGATGAGACTCAATTGAGAGTCCTTATTTCTACTCAGTGATCACAAGAGCTGAACTCACTGAGAAGCTGGTCTAGGGAGCTGAAACTTAGACATCATATGATGACAGTGTTGTGGTGAAAGGGAATGCAGAAGAGGGAGCAGTAGTGAGGGTCCCCACTTCCCAGTGAAATCCCTGTGAACTGGGATATGTGGTAGAACCTCAGAACACAGCATTGCAGCTCAAGGCAGAGGCAGCAACAGTGGCAAGCCATGGTGAGCAGTGGCAGCAGCGGTGGAGACATTGCTCAACTGCACCCCCTTCAACGGGTCAGAGGTGAACCACTTGAATGCACCCCCGGATTCTGGGACTTCACTTAACTCGGACAATCAACCATGAGTGGTGTGCAGCAGAGGGAAAAGGGGAGTGGCATGTTAAAGGGAGATGGATTTTCACATGGCAAAGGACACTACCCAAGATACGGTGGGGTTGTACTCTGCAAAGTACAATATTACTTATTGTTTCCATACTTTTGAATCATTGTTGCAGTGTTTTCCCCAGGCAATGCAGAGTTCCCTCTGCCTTTTAATAAAAGTTTTCTTTTGTCATACAGAGACTCAGTGCTTTCAAGTGAGGAAGCATTGAGTCTTAGAGGTACCCAGGGGAGGTGTTCAGTTTTCCCAGATTTCTGGGTGAGGGCTCAAACTGGTTCTGTTTTGCAATGTTAAAAGGAACGACCTGCATACTGAATCCCACCCGTGTTGCTGCCAATACCACCTGGAAGAAGGGTTACACATCTAACAAGCCACAAAACAGGGAAAATGATTTATTTACAAAAGGATCCTATTTTGCCACGCCGTGGCTGCTAATTCAATGAAGAAAGTACAGCATGGCTTTTTTCCTGGTTCTCAGTGGTGACAATTCCTGGATGACTATTTTATACCCTATTCCTAACAACATCTAATGAGCCTTCAGACAAGTGGTGTGCTTTGAATAATCTCCAAAAATAAGCACTAGTAGTTATAATATGTATTTGGTTGGGAAAATGTATTTTTTTCACACCAGCTTAATTTTTCCTCTCATGTTGTTTGCTTTGTATGTATTTCTATAGGCAAAGGTTTGTTATCTTAGCAAAGGGTGTAAAAGGAACATACTTACATATTTCTAAGTTTAAAGCTAGTTTAAAGCTAGTATTTTCAAAATATCTGTGTGAAAACACACATAAAGGACCTTATCCAAAGGCCATTGAAGCCCCTTTGATTTTGGCCCAGGCTCTCTACCTTTCTTGTTTCACCTGATGGAATTACTTTATTCTAAAATGGCAAATGGGTTTCACATGCTGTTTATTATTTCCATAGTGTCATAAATGTACAGAGCAGGTAAGCGCAAACCGATGTGTGTAAGACATCTGCATGGTTAGGGGAGATTTATTGTTCGTTGACACTGCTGAAATGACTTTGCTTTATTAAGAGCCTTAATCCTGCATGATTTTGCACACCAAATTGGTTCATAGAGCATGGGGTGAATACGGAATGCAGGAGTGGGCAGGAGGAGAGCAGTGAATAAACATTTGTATCCCTGTTGAGGTGTGAGGATGGGGAGGGAAATTATATTTTTGCCTATTTCTTGAAGAGTGAAACAATTTACAGTTTTATTCTGCAGCCATGACAAAGCCAAATTTTACCTCAAAAAAGCCATTTCTGAGAAAATGGAGGAGAAATTCATTGATTTTATTTTTTTAACAGGGAATTTTTAAAAAAAATTGCTGCCTAAGTGGGAGAGAAACACTTTAGGAAGACTGGAAAAGATATTATGATGACCAGTAAACTTTTCTAAGCACTGGTCCTGAAGAGGAGAATATCTGAACAATGAATCTCACTGGTGCTACTTAACTATACCCATCCATCTGTCTCACCTACTTACTAGATCTACACACAAAGGTAGATTATTTTCTACCTGGGAGTGGGAGGGGAAAGAGAAGGAGGTAGTTGTCACAGCTGCCTACAATAGGGGAAAGCATGCACATTGTAGCCTGTGCTTTTGGGATAGTACCATGGCGTGAACCCAGCCAGCCACCTCCCAGGGCTCATTTGAAACGAAGAAGTGCACATAAGCAGGAAAACCTCACTTTGAAAAAGTTATCCATATTTTTAAAACCTCATAAAAATCTCAGTATCAGTTCAAATTTGGAAATTCATTCCCATGTCCCTCTTTGCTATATTATGCTGTGAGCCTTAGAAGAGTGAAACTCATATCTATTATTCTACAAATACATTAGAAGCAAGAGGAAGACCAAGGACATGGTAGGCCCATTACTCAATGAGGGGGGAAAGACAATAACAGAAAATGTGGAAATGGCAGACGTGCTAAATGACTTTTTTGTTTCAATTTTCATCAGAAAGGTTAGTAGCGATTAGATGTCTAACATAGTGAACACCAGTAAAAATGCATTAGGATCTGAGGCTAAAATAGGGGAAGAACAAGTTAAAAATTACGTAGACAAGTTAGATATCTTCAGATTGGCAGGGCCTGATGAAATGCATCCTAGAATACTCAAGCAGCTATCTGAGGAGATATCTGAGCAATTAGTGATTATCTTTGAAAACTCATGGAAGACAGGACAGATTCCAAAGGACTGGAAGAGAGCAAATATAGTACCAATCTATGAAAAGAGGAATAAGGACAATATGGGGACTCACAGATCAGTCATTTTAACTTCAGTACTCGGAAAGAAAATGGAGCAAATAATCAAGCAATCAGTTTGCAAATACCTAGAAGATAATAAGGTGATAAGTAACAGTCAACATGGATTTGTCAAGAATAAGTCATGTCAAACCAACCTAATAGTTTTCTTTGACAGGGTAACAAGCCTTGTGGATGGAGGAAATGGTATATGTGGTATATCTTGACTTTAGCAAGGCTTTTGATACTGTCTTGCATGACTTTCTCATAAACAAACTAGGGAAATATAGCCTTGATGGAGCTACTATAAGATGGTTGCATAACAGAGTAATTCTCAGTGGTTCACAGTCAAGCTGGAAGGGCATATCATATGGGGTTCTACAGGGATCGGTCCTGGGTCAAGTTCTGTTCAAGATCTTCATAAATGATTTAGATAATGGCATAGACAGTACACTTATAAAGCTTGTGGATGATACCAAATTGGGAGGACTTGCAAGCATCTGAACAAACTGGAGAAATGGTCTGAAGTAAATAGGATGAAATTTAATATGGACAAATGTGAAGTACTCCACTTAGGAAGGAACAATCAGTTGCACACATACAAAATGGGAAATGACTGCCTAGGAAGGAGTACTGCAGAAAGGAATCTGGGGGGTCATAGTGGATCACAAGCTAAATATGAGTCAGTGTAATACTGTTGCAAAAAAAGCACACATCATTCTGGGATGTATCTGCAGGACTGTTATAAGCAACACACGAGAAATAGTTCTTCCACTTTGCTCTGATAAGGCCTCAGCTGGAGTATTGTGTCCAGTTCTGGGTACCACATTTCAGGAAAGATGTGGACAAATTAGAGAAATTCTGGAGAAGAGCAACAAACAATATTCAAGGTCTAGAAAACATGACATATGAGGAAAGCTTAAACAAACCCAATTTTTTCAGATTGGAGAAGAGAAGACTGAGGGGATATAACAGTTTTCAAATAAATAAAACATTGTTACAAGGAGGAGGGTGAAAAATTGTTCTCCTTAACCTCTGAGGATAGGACAAGAAGCAATGAGCTTAAATTGCAGCAAGGGCAGTTTACGTTGGACATTAGGAAAAACTTCCTGTCAGGGTAGTTAAGCATTGGAACAAATTCCCTAGGGATGTTGTGGAATCTCTGTAATTGGAGGTTTTTAAAACAGGTTAGAAAAAACACCTGTCAGGAATGGTTTAGTTATTACTTAGTACTGCCTTGAGTGCAGGGGACTGGTATAGGTGACCTGTTGAAGTCCCTTCCAGTCCTACACTTCTATGACTATTGTATATTAGAGCTGAGGATGGAGGATTTTTCTTCTTTGTGATTTTTGTTTATCATACTAAGGACATTGGCTTTACATTAAAAAGGGGGCTTATTGTGGTCCGGATGTGTTTGGCCTACATGTGCACTGGATTCTTTTATTTGTGTATGTGCTTTGCAAGCAAGAATTATGGAAAGACACTTCCCATTTATTAGCCCTGTCGAGCCTTTTCTGAAGTTGCTCTGTTCATTGTGTGTGGTGCATAGTCAACCACGCTGCTCAATATTAATTTCTACCATCAATCACATTTTCTTTTCTGCAGTTGAAGGAATATCTTGTCACTTCTTGTACAGCATAATGCACCAATTATATTTGATTTATAATGGTGTGTATCACATTCAGTTAAATTTAATATACAAGATATAATTTCATTTTTCAAAAAGTCAAGAATAAAAATGGATATAACTTCATTGATAAATAGGAAGTTAAGCAGAACCGTGAATCTCTACAGCAGTAGATGTATAGAAAATAAAAATAATGCTTTCTTCTCACTGTCTTAGAATAACCTAGATAAGGAGGTCAAGTATTAAGGGGTAGCCGTGTTAGTCTGAATCCACAAAAACAACGAGGAGTCCGGTGGCACCTTAAAGATGAACAGATTTATTTGGGCATAAGCTTTCGTGAGTAAAAAACCGACTTCTTCAGATAAGGAGGCTCAAGGTTGCTACTGGTAATTCTAAGAGTAATTTTAAAATACAGGTTTCAGAGTAGCAGCCGTGTTAGTCTGTATCCGCAAAAAGAACAGGAGTACTTGTGGCACCTTAGAGACTAACAAATTTATTAGAGCATAAGCTTTCGTGGGCTACAACCCACTTCTTCGGATGCATATGCTCTAATAAATTTGTTAGTCTCTAAGGTGCCACAAGTACTCCTGTTCTTTTTTTAAAATACAGTTCAGAGTGTGCTCATTAGAAGTTATGCTTAACAGTCATCATGAGAGCTCTCAGGACTGTGCTGGAATAAACTGAGCAGAGTTTTATTTTAAATTAGCAAGCCCAGTTTTTTCTGCTGCATGTTCCAAGCAAACATCCAATCCTCTAAGTCTGTATCAATATGATCCCTAGGTTTTGTGATTTCCTACTAAAGGTATGTTTTGCCTTAGTTAAATATGCAACTGGACACAAACAGTAAGTTCCACTAATATTATTCTCATGCTCACTTTATTTTTGTAAAGTTTGTTAACTTCTCAGGAGGCAAGCCATTCTCCTGGATGCGATGTTGCAAAATTAAGTATGAACACAGATAAAAACTAAGAAAAATGACTCAGTGATGCAAGCTGTCATGTGACAATATAGGGGAAAGGGTTGGTAAATGTGATGAGAACAAATGGCTAAATTAAAACATTCAGAGGAAAACTGACTGGAACAAGAATTGTGGATCTGAGGTGTGATTCCTTAGTATATCTATACTTCTCTTTTGGACAGGGTAGTGCTGTCTGATGCAGCAAAAAAGGAGGAATGTCATTCATTTAAATTTTCACTGTCTAGACAGCAAACAGTTTTACTATGATATAGGGGAGGCAATTGCTAACTATGACCTTGGCCAAGTCTGTTAGAAACATATTGTGGTATGCCCATGTGGGAGAGTTCAAGGAGTCTTCTCTAATGCAAGGGACAGCCACAGCTGTAGCTTTTTGTAAGCCATGCAATGGGCACCAGTTTACCTCAACGCCATGATCCACACTAACCAATGGAACTGTTCAGCCATAGAGAGGCGTGTGCGCTGAACCCTCCTAAGGGGTGCGACAAGGTGGGTGAGATATCATCTTTTACTGGGACAACTGAGACAAGCTTTTGAGCTACACATAAATCCAGTGTCTCTCTTGAGTCCATGATTTTTAATGTCTACCAAAGTTAGGAATTTAAGATTCCAGACTCATCTTTTAAAAGTGTTATGCGGCTTTCCTTTAAGGACTGAGAGTCAGGTATGGAGGGATTATTTTGTAAAATAAGTGTCTTTCATCATTTTTCTGTGTGAGTTTATTGGAGAGCATAGTGATTGCCTGGTTCCACTCACATAGTTGTTGTTGGGACATTTGATGCACTGGGTGAAGTACACCACATGTTGTGATATCCATAGATCCTACACATACCTCTTGAAAGGTGTGTTACAGGGGGTATTGATCATCATAGTAGTGGAGATACATCTACAGATTTTGCATCCGTTATGGTAAGATCTGGTGCCAATTTGAGTTGGTGTGTCCTGATCTGTGGGGAGCTTGCTTCGGATGATGACCTTGGCAAGGTTGGGGGGTTGTATGAAGGCCAGAGAAGGTGGTACAGGAAAGATTTCTTTCAGGAGGTGGTCCCATCAAGTATGGGTTGTAATTGTTTAATGACACTCCATATGGGTTCTAGTATGGGTAGGTGACAGCAGCATGCCCTTAGTGTTTTTTCCCCCCAATATTGAACATGGTTCTCTTGGGGTATTTGGTATTTAGGTGGATCATTCCATGATGCGATCTACTTCTCTGGTGGAGCGTCCTCATTTTATGAAGATGGTTTCGAGTGTGTTAAGGTGTGTATCCTGGACTTCCTCCCGGAGCATTATTCAGCAGTAATGCAAGGAGCATATAGGCCTGTATCATGTAAGACATTGGCTTCGGCAGTTAGCATAAGGCTTGAGGCCTATGCACTTTAGGCCATTTATCTGTGCCAATGGTCACCCTTAAGTTTTGGGGAACTGAGAATAGAGTGTTTAAGGAGGAAGTTTGTCCATAACGACACCAGCCAACCATAAGAACATGAATTAACACCAACTTTTTGATATTTTAGGATGGGAACATCTGCAGATGCCTGACCACAAGAGTTCCATGGCAACAAATTAACGTATATGATAATAAGTTGAGATCACTACTGTGCTAACCTATAGGAGAAGGGCATCCCAACATTAGTATGATGAAGAAATACAAATAAGGAAGAGGGGAGAAACCCCGACTGAATATGCATTAGATATAGTGGCGTTAGCGTAACATATTATAAAAGTTGTAACTCAGCCTGTGGACAGTAGGGGGGAGAGATGTAGCCCTTGGGAGGTGCCTGGATGATGGCCACTGGTGATGATGATTTAATAAATTTCCATTGGCATTCTATTGTTCAACAGTGGGATTAAAACTGCAATTAATCACAATTAATTTTTTTAATCATGTGAGTTAAGTGTGATTAATTGAGAGCCCTAATTATAATAGTTATAAATAAATTAATGGAGATATCCTATCTCCTAGAACTGGAAGGGACCTTGAAAGATCATTGAGTCCAGCCCCCTGCCTTCACTAGCAGGACTAAGTATTGATTTTGCCCCAGACCCCTAAGTGGCCCCCTCAAGGATTGAACTCACAACCCTGGGTTTAGGAGGCCAATGCTCAAACCACTGAGCTATCCCTCCCCCCAAAGTTCTGCTAAGGTTCTCTGATGCCTATTATGTGAATATCCTCATTCAATACCAGGCATGCAAGTTCACCCATTTTAGTATTTAGATTTCTAGAATTTGTATACAAGCACTTATAAAATATGTCAGAATTTAGTTGTATGCCTTCAAGTGATGTAACTGAATGAGGCTTTTTTCATTTGACTGTTTCTCTTCAGTTCCTGCCTGTACTTTATCAACTTCTATCCTCTCCTCGTTACTAAGATATAGAGTATCACTTCAACAAATCCTCCCCTAAGGTATGTGTCTATACAAACCATGTGCTCCTCCACACCTGCAGCTTTCCCCCAGCGCTTAACTGTAAAACTTGTCTACAATATAGTTAATTTTATGTGCCAGCAATCTGGCTCCATTTTGGTTTAGGTGAAGCTCATCCTTCTTACAGAGACTGTTCCTTTCCCAAAAGGTATCCCTGTTTTAACTAAGCCCAAATTCCTCCTCATAAAACCATTGTCTCATCCATGCATTGAAACCATGCAGTTCTGCCTGTCTAACTGGCCCTGTATGTGGAACTGGAAGCATTTCAGAGAATGCTACCATGGAGATCCTGGACCTCAATCTCTTACCTCGCAGCATAAATTTGGCCTCCAGGACCTCTCTCCTACCTTTCCCTAGGTCACTGATATCTACATGTACCATGACCAATAGCTCCTCCCCAGCACTGCACATAAGTCTGTCTACATGTCTCGACAGAGCGGCAACTTTTGCACCCGGCAGCAATTCACCATGTGGTTCTCCCAGTCATCACAAACTCAACTATTTATATTTTAGGTATCGAATACCCCACTGTAGTTACCTGTCTCTTTCGAATAACTGTTGTCCCCTCCCCCGAAGGAGTATCCTCAGTGTGAGAGGATATAATGACATCATGTGAGAGGAGGGTCACAATTATGAGACAGGTCTGACTACCAGAGGAGGCTGCCAGACAACTCTCCAATACCAAATTCTACAGGTCACTTTCCTCAGATCCCACTGAGGAATATACTAAGAAACTGCACCATCTACTCAGGACACTCCCTACACTAACACAGGAACAATTCAACATACCCTTGGAGCCCTGACCGGGGTTATTCTATCTACTACCCAAGATCCACAAACCTGGAAATCCTGGACGCCCCATCATCTCGGGCATTGGCACTCTCACTGAAGGACTGTCTGGATATGTGGACTCCCTACTCAGACCCTACGCCACCAGCACTCCCAGCTATCTCCGTGACACCACTGATTTCCTGAGAAAACTACAATGCATTGGTGACCTCCCAGAAAACACCATCCTAGCCACCATGGCTGTGGAGGCTCTCTACACAAACATCCCACACACAGATGGAATACAAGCTGTCAGGAACAGTATCCCTGATGATGACACAGTGCAACTGGTTGCTGAGCTCTGTGACTTTATCCTCACACACAATTATTTCAAATTTGGTGACAATATATACCTCCAGACCAGTGGCACCGCCATGGGCACCCGCATGGCCCCACAATATGCCAACATTTTTATGCTGACCTGGAACAACGCTTCCTCAGCTCTCGTCCACTCACACCCCTCCTCTACCTACGCTACATTGACGACATCTTCATCATCTGGACCCATGGGAAGGAGACTCTGGAAGAATTCCACCACGATTTCAACAGCTTCCACCCCACCATCAACCTCAGCCTGGACCAGTCTACACGGGAGGTCCACTTCCTAGACACCACAGTACAAATAAGTGATGGCCACGTTAACACCACCCTATACCGAAAACCCACCGACCGCTATGCCTACCTTCATGCCTCCAGCTTCCACCCCGGACACACCACATGATCCATCGTCTCCAGCCAAACACTGAGGTACAACCACATCTGCTCCAACCCCTGAGACAGAGACCAACACCTACAAGATCTTCACCAAGCAGTCTCAAAACTACGATACCCGCACAAAGAAATAAGGAAACAAATCAGCAGAGCCAGACGTGTACCCTGAAGCCTCCTGCTACAAGACAAGCCCAAGAAAGAAACCAACAGAACTCCACTGGCCATCACCTACAGTCCTCAGCTTAAACCTCTCCAACACATCATCAGTGATCTACAACCTATCCTGGACAATGATCCCTCGCTTTCACAGACCTTGGGAGGCAGGCCAGTCCTCGCCCACAGACAACCTGCCAACCTTAAGCATATTCTCACCAGCAACCACACACCGCACCATAACAACTCTAACTCAGGAACCAATCCATGCAACAAACCTCGATGCCAACTCTGCCCACATATCTACACCAACACCACCATCCCAGGACCTAACCAGATCAGCTACAACATCACCGGTTCATTCACCTGCACATCCACCAATGTTATATATGCCATCATGTGCCAGCAATGCCCCTCTGCTATGTACATTGTCCAAACTGGACAGTCACTACGTAAAAGGATAAATGGACACAAGTCAGATATCAGGAATGGCAATATACTAAAACCTGTAGGAGAACACTTCAACCTCCCTGGCCACACAATAGCAGATGTAAAGATAGCCATCTTACAGCAAAAAAACTTCAGGACCAGACTCCAAAGAGAAACTGCTGAGCTTCAGTTCATTTGCAAATTTGACACCATCAGATCAGGATTAAACAAAGACTGTGAATGGCTAGCCAACTACAGAAGCAGTTTCTCCTCCCTTGGTGTTCACACTTCAACTGCTAGCAGAGCACCTCACCCTCCCTGATTGAACTAACCTCATTATCTCCAGACTGATTCTTGCCAGCATATTTATACCTGCCCCTGGAAATTTCCATTACATGCATCCGACGAAGTGGGCATTCAGCCACGAAAGCTTATGCTCCAATACATCTGTTAGTCTTAAAGGTGCCACAGGACTCTGTTGCTTTTTACAGATCCAGACTAACACGGCTACCCCTCTGATACTTGACTTATGAGATTGTTTCTCTCTGCTCCATGTTGATATTCTCCTTCCCCAAGACTTTCATCCTCCTCAACAGCACAGAGGCTGTCAGAATGGAGAGCGGGGTGAAACCACTCTACTGTGTCCCTGAAAGTCTCCTCTCTGTACTTCTGTCTCCCTTAGCATCTCCAGTTCAATCACTCTGGTCACAAGAGCCTGCACTTGATCTCTAAAGGCCAGGAGTTGTTTGCACCAGATGCACACATACTCCACTGCCCACAAGGCAGATGATCATACATGCTACATTCAGTGCAATAAACTGGATAGCTCCCACTCTGCTGCTGGACTTTGGCCTGCAATACTTTTACTCTTGCAGGGCTTTTTTTTTTTTTGGAGCGCGGGAATAGGTTATTTGCCTAAGTTTAGAGTACCTGTCTCTCACACTCCCTCTTTAACTCCCTCACAAAACTCCGTTAGGTGCTCCTGTTTGCTACCAGTATTGTGGTACTCAGAGTGCCACAGCTAAATATAAGGTAGAATAGATTGTTAAGCTTAAAGGAGTTTACATATTGCAAAAGATCATTTAAGATGAAGTGGGCTATTAACTCCCCTACAATCAGAACAAAGGAAGGTTAGTGGGTTACAGATTGTTGTAATGAGATGATTTTTTGTGGCTAGCAAAGTTATGAATTTAAGATCTCAGGCTCATCTTTTTAAGGTGTTGTGCAGGTTTCCTTTGAGGATGAGAACTGAGTCAGATATGGAGTGATCAGGGCTCTACTCAGCACTGAAGTCAGGTTGCAGAAAGCCAGACTAAAGCAAGGTAGGGTTGAATTGTGCCTGTTTTATGGAGCAGCCTGCTTTTTCGCTCTCTGTTTTTGGGTTCTTGTGTTAGGGTTCTGTATTCTAAGAGATAAAGTAGAGGTGCATTGCGATCTTCCAGCAAGAGTACGGGATGTTTTTATCTAACTTCTGTATGTCTGCCACATACATAACATCGTTGGATTAAAAGTATTACATAAATGTAAGTAGTTATTTACTGGTTTTCTAGCAGTATAGAATGTACATGTATGATTAAGAGGGAGGCAGAGTGATGAAGCATAAAGGTGAAACCATCTGTATATTGAGAATATTAAGCCCTGAAGAACAAATCTAATAAAGACTCATTGCATGCAAGCACACAGTTTCTGAATCAATATTTCCATAGCAGCTCACTGTAGGGAAATGTTAAGAGAATGCTGCCATGACAATCAATTGGTATTTTTAAAGAATAAAGAGAGGAAACCCCTCTAAATGGCAATGTGCTGCAGTACGTTGGGCAAAAAGAGATCTGAAATGCAGTAACATCCCGAAAGCTTTGAATCAACTGAAATGAAGACGGAAAATTGAATGAATGGTTATATTGCTAGAGGGATAAAAAACGTGGTATTATTATGAGCACCTGGTGATACATCTTCTCCAGGTCTGCCCACTGTCATCACTGTGCTCTGGATAAAAATGATCCTAAGGAGGGAATGTGTAAAGCAGCCAAAATGACTACTGTGGGAGATTGGAAAGAAAGGTATTAGATCCTTTTTACAATAGCAATTAGCCATATAATACCATGACCTTAATAGAATGCTTCAAATGATGAACAGGATCGATGAGAATCAATCTAACCAAATAACCTAATGAAAAGAGGTGACAACAAATAGTAAACAAGCAGCAGAAATATTTCAAACAAAGCAATATCACAAGTAGGTTAAACAACATATGGCACATATCAATCAGCTGTTTACCGAGGCAGGAGTATAAGGTGATCAAGCATCTAGATTTAAAGATAACTGAAAATGTGAGGGGAAAAAAACAAGCAAAAATCAGACATGAAGGATTAAGAGGCTTAAGTGTTCCTGTAAGAAACTGAGCTGGCTAAAGCACATTTCAGACCGAAATAATATTTTTGGTACATCCATTTAACAGATGGCATAGCATAAAAACAATGTAGTCACCACACTAACACAGACCCTAGTCTGATGTATTTGGCATTACATAGTTCAACATCTTAAAAAGGTAGCCTCTCAAAATAGAGATGTCAGCTTTTCAACATCACCTCATGAGCCTGAATCACCCCTGGTTGTGTTTTGGGCCTACGTAATGCCCAAACACAGCAGAAATACCATGTTTCCATGGTGCTGTAGGAAAGAGGGACTCTCTACCTTAACTGCACATATAAAGGGACAGCCCTGCAGTGGCTCTGTGTACTGTGACATGGAGTGAGGGGCTGTGGCATGTGAGTTAATGCACAGTTTGAATCCACAATGGCAAAAACCGACTTTGGAGAGACGCAATGACCTGCCTCCACTGATCCCCTTCTTGTGCTCTGAATTAGCTGATGGCATGGGTTAGATGGCACATGTTAGGACTGAAGATTCCTTCCCTCAGCTCAGATGTGCTTCAGCTCAATTTCCACATACTAAGAAACTTTGCCTATTAACTAGCTATTCCATTGAAAGACTTCTTGCACCATCCTCTGTAGCACCTGATATTGACCACCATCAGAAACAGAATACTGGACTTAAGGATAAAATAAAAATAGGTCTGCAACTAGGGTCCTTGATTTCAAGAGGACAAACTTAAAAAAAATTAATGGAATTAGTTGGGAAATTGGACTGGACTGAAGAACTCCAGGATTTGAATGTGGAGGAGGCTTGCAATTACTTTAAGTCAAAGATGCAGAAGCTATCAGAAGCCCACATCCCAACAAGGGGGAAAAAATTCATAAGGAACGGTTGCAGACACTGGATGAGCAAGATTCTTAAATAGTTTATTAAGAGAAAGCAGAAAGCCTACAAGGAATTGAAGATGGGGAGGATCAGCAAGAAAAGCTCTCTTGGAGGTCAAAAAGTATAGGGAAAGAGTGAGAACTGCCAAAAGCCAGAGTTGGATCTTGCAAAAGAAATTAAAACCAATAGTAAAAGGTTCTATAGCTATGTAAATAAAAAGAAAACAAGAAAAGAAGAAGTAGGACTGCTAAGCATTGAGGATGGGGTGGAGATTAAAGGTAATGTAGCTATGGTCCAACACCTAAACCACTACTTTGTTTCAGTTTCTAATAAGGGTAATGAGGAGCGTAGGAGTAGGATGGCTAATGGAAATGAGGATATGGAAGTAGAAATTACCACATCTAAGGAGGAAGTCAAACTCAAACAGATTAATGGGACCAAATCAAGGTACTTTGATAATCTCCATCTAAGAATATTAAAGGAACTGGCACATGATATTGCAAGGCCAATAGCAAGGATTTTTAATGACTCCTTAAATTCAGGGGTGGTACCCTATGACTGGAGACTTGCTAATCAAGTACCTATTTTTAAGAAAGAGGGAAAAAAGTGATTCGGCAAACTAAAGGCCTGTTAGTTTGATCTCAAGTTGTTTCGAGACCTTGAATACAATTTTGCAAGAGAAAGTAGTTAAGGACATAGAGGTAAATGGTAATTGGGATAAAATGCAACATAGTTTTACTAAAGATAGATCATGCCAGACCAACCTGCTCTTTGAGAAGATAACTGATTTTTTAGACAAAGGAAATGCAGTAGACCTAACCTACCTAGATATGAGTAAGGTATTTGATATAATTCCACATGGGAAATTAATTGAGATGGAGAAGATGGGGATTAATATGAGAATTGAAAGGTGGATAACAAACTGCTGGTTAAAGGGAAGACAACAACAGGTCATATTGAAAGATGATGTGTCAGGCTGGAAGGAGGTTACTAGTGGAGTTCTTCAGGGATCGGTTTTCAGACCAATCTTATTTAACATCTTTATTAATGACCTTGGCACAACAACTGGGAATGTGGATGACACAAAATTGGGAGGTATTGTCAATATGGAAGAGGACCAGAATATCCTACAAGAAGATCTGCATGACCTCAAAAATTGGAGTAGTAGAAATGGGATTAAATTTAATAATGCAAAGTATAAGGTCATGCATTTAGGGACTAACAACAAGGTTTTTTGCTATAAGCTGGGGACTTATCAGTTAAAAGCGACAGAGGAGGAGAAAGATCTGGGTGTATTGCTTGATCACAGGATGACTATGAGCTTCCAATGTGATGTGGTCATGAAAAAGGCGAATACAATCTAAGGATGCATCAAGCGAGGTATTTCCAGTAGAGATAGGGAAGCGTTATTGCCTTTACACAAGGCAGTGGTGAAATCTCATCTGGAATGCTGTGTGCAATTCTGGTCTCCCATGTTTAAGAAAGATGAATTCCAGTTAGAACAGGTGCAGAGAAGGGCTAGTAGGATGATCAGAGAAATGGAAAACTTACCTTACAAGAGGAGATTCAGGATGCTTGACTTGTTTAGCTTAACCAAACGAAGGCTGAGGGGAGATATAATTGCTCTCCAATATTCAGGCTGTAACCACTATATAACTACTAGCACTTTGTGAATTATTATCTTGATATTTAGGAATGTACGTTATTCATTTTTTTGACAAACACTTCATACAAACATTTCAGCCTATGGATTTTTTGCAAGCTATTGGCTTCAGTTATGTCTCTTTATTTGCTATTTATGGTGTATGATTGTTCACAGTCATGTAGTATTGTCTCCACTTACTTGCTAACCAAAGCTTTTCAAGTTCTGGTTTGAAGAGTACAAAGATTCAGATGAGCATTTGAAAGACTGTACTTATTTGAACATATTTAAACCTTTGGGTGCTTACCTAAGAACGTTCAAACTTTGGGATGCTTTTCTTGACATATCAGAATGTCTTTTCCCTGAAAAAGGAATTGAGGAGGGGAAAAAGTGTTTTTGTGATATGTCTAATAATTTATAGTGCAACCAGTTTTTGGCTGCATTGAAAATTCATGTAATACATTTTATACCATTGTACTATCTGATAACAGCCTTTCTCCTACTATGTCAGTATGGTTGCTTCTAATTAGAGTTGGTCAGAAAAATGGAGAAAAAAGCAAAAGTCACAATTTCACTTTCCATCCAGATTTCCTTTTGTTAAAATTTCCAACCAGCTCTGCTTCTGGCTGAAGACATGGAGAGGCTTGTACAAGACACTTAGCACCTCAGATCAAACCAGGGAAGAAGTCTTTCTGCTACTAGCCCTGGCATAGGCTGCATGTTGGACCTGGGACCAGTGAATAGTGCTGTGGGGATTCCACATGTCACTGCCACCCAAGGAAGCCATGGACAGGCTGGGCTACTGTCCTAAATTAGTTTGAAGCCTCTAATCTCTTCCTTCCCCTTGAGTTGACAGATCTGGTAAGAGTCCTCTATAGTGAGCTGAAACTTGGAAAGCACAGGAAGGGTGGTCAACTTGAACACTTTAAAGATACCATTAAGCAGAATCTCACCTCATGTGGTATAAATATTGATAACTTTGAAGACACTGCCAAGGATAGACCTAAATGGAGAGCAATTATCGATAATGATTGTCAATACTTTGAGGAAGACAGATGAGAAAAACTGATTGAAAAAAGTGCCAAGAGTCATGCCAAGTCTTCACTGCGAGCTTGCACATTCCTATGTGACATATGTTCACCATGCTTACCACCTTGCTACTGACGGATTGGACTATAGAGCCACAGGAGAACACACATGAAGCTGTGGTGGTCACTGTTGGATATGATGCCCAGCTTATACATGGTAGTGTCTAGAACTTTAATAAGGGAATCTACTTAACATAGTAAATCCAGATGCATTGCAGGGTTTATACAAATGAACTATCAATAGACACTTGCACCTTGTTTTACTTATGAACGACATAGTTATCTATGGTGTCAGTGATTATCATTTTCTTATAAAAAGTATTAAAATGAGGTATTCCAGGCACTTTAGAGATTTAAAAGTAGCTGAGGATCTTAGGAAGCTAGCAGGCAGAATTTTTGTGGTTTTACAAAGCCTTTTTGTCCATGCATTCTGAGTCCAGTTTTAACATTTGGTTGGCAAGGACAGTAGATTTCAACCGTTATGCCACTAGTCTGATTGCTGGAATAAATCCCCCTTCAATTAAAAGTCTATCTTCAAGTAGGTTTTGTGAAGTAGCTTCTTTATCCAGAGAAAGGTGGTTGGTTGCTACAGATTTTGACTCAGTGGGACTGTATTTTTAATGATCTGACAAGGGCTTCTAGACTCTGGGATAGATGTTTATACATTGAAAAAGAAATAATTATTAAAGTCATTGCAAGGACGTTTTTAAAGCTCCTAATAAACGGGTCAGTTTAAAAAAGTCAATGACCATTCTGTTTATGGCGTCAACTGTCAAATAGTGGAATTAATTTAGCTCTTTTCCCAAATACCCATCAGGCAATCTAGTTCTCTAAGGGTGACATCACCCTTAAACAGAAATGCAGCAGAAGGTCAATAGAATTGAAAGTGGATTTAAGCATTGGTATGGCTTTTGCTGGTCCTCTCCATAGGGGTGCATTTCTTCCCAAATGGAGAAGTGGAGCTTGAAACTTCAATGACTGATAAACAATTTTTGGTTTTTGACAGTATTGTAAAAAGTGTACTGAAAAATATAAGATGTTTGCCTGATTTTCATCTTTCAATTTGGGTATCTAAAATAATAAGAGCCTGTCATGCCTTATTAGATTGAAGATATAAAAATAAGAGAAACATGTTTTATGCCACGATCTTGCTAGATCAGCCAAGAAACTGCATTCAGAGCAACCAGATCTTGAATATTTCAAATTATTCTGGCCAGAGTGGAGAACAATGGTGGCAAAGGATTTACTGTATTTGTTTTTTAAATTTCTGTAGAGAAAGTAAACACAGCTTTTCTTTTCCTCAAGAAGTTCATTTTAGGACAAGTTGATTCCTGGATTAAATTTTACCAGTGCAGTAATTTATTCTTTTCCTACTTTTAATTATCTCCTTGATGGGACCAGGGAGTGTTGAGGGAAGAATGCTAAATGTAACTGCTATACGAGGAACAGTATGTTTGCATGTTAAATATTAATGTCCCTGTCTCTGGAACAAAACAAAAATTCTTAAAATATTTCCCTTAGTTAAATTCTACATTGATGTTTCCAGTACAGTTTTAATTGCATTCAATATGTCAGGCTATAGATAGGATTAGAAGTAAACCTCAAATTACAAGAATGTATTGTGTCTTGGTGTTGAGTACAGGGCTGGCTTTAGCATGGGGTAGGATCATGCGCTTGCCTCATGTGTGCAGAAGTCCTTTCAGTCTAGTGTTCCCTCCAGTCCTTCTGGCCTCATAACAGTCTGTCATCATATGTTGCCTAGCTCTCCCATTAAGTCACTACTCTTATGAGTAACAGAAAAGTCCAAAATTACAAAACTCCAAGTCCAACTGTCTCATATTCTCTCTCCCAGCCTTCTTAGAGTCTTTGACCATTTTCCTTCTCCCTTCTTAGTCTGAGCAAGAAATAGGGAAACCCAGGCCCATCCACTCCACTGGTTCCCAGTTCAGGGCTCACATTCAAGAGAGGCCAAAGTTAACCCTTCTCAAGTCCCTTGCTGTTACCTGAGCTGCTTCCTATCTCTGGAGGCTTTCCAGCCGTTTGTTCCATTTCTCTCTCTGGAGTGTTGGTTTCTCTGGTGGCTTCTCACCATTTGTTGGCAGGATCTTCTCTCCAGAATCTCTCTGCCTCTCTGGCAGCCATCCTGCCCTCCAGCCCTTTTATTCTCACGGCAGCTCTGGGGCTGCCAATCAGCTCTGACTGAGCAGGCAGGCAGTTGCAACATTAACTCTTTAGTTGCCAAACCAGCAGGGGGTGTATAAACCCCATGCCATGACACATGTTCATTGTTTCAGTTGCACCCACAGAAGTCATGGAACCAAGGGGGCAAAACCAGACAAACATACAGTGGCTCAGAAGAGAGGCAGGGGAGTTGGAGAAAGACACCCTCCTGTATTCATCCTGCAGCAGCAGCTCTTCTCCTATGGGTCTGGGAGTGGGCCGGGTTCCCTGCTTCCAAGCCTTGCAGCCTGGTGCATGGTGTCACAGTGTCCCTCAGTTGCCCCTTATAGGTGCTGGGTTGTAGGGTGCTGCTGCAGGTGGTTGGTGCCCCCCTCAGTGTAGTGCACCCATTGAGTTGGGCGTCTACATCCACCCCTGGGTTATTAGGTATGATGCCTGTGAATTCTCCAAACAGGGCAGCTTAAAATATGAAGATCTGGTAATAATTCACTTCCTGTTGCTTTGCCTGATAGATTCAACTGCTTCTTGTTATGCTCAGTTATGCTATTAAACTGAGCCAGCAACATAATTCTGAACTCCCACTGAAGCAAACAGGCACTCTACATGAAATCCTGGCCCCACTTGAGACAATGGGAGTTTTGCCATTGATTTCATTGGAGCCAGGCTTTTACTCTCAGTGTGCAGGCTGGGCCTGGAGTTGTGTTGACGGATCTCAATTTTGTTAAAGTCAGCAGCAGAAATGTAACTTTCGCGTGTGTTTAATTATTAGCAGTGAGATTACAATGATTAATTTGTGACATTCTTTTACACATTTTGGTTAAACTGGCATTTAAGTTTGCAGCAACTATGAGACAAAAGAAAAGCGTAAGTGAAGATACAATATGTCAGTACAGAAATCAACAGAATCAAAGGAAACCGACAAGCTTTATAACAAAATTAGTTTGTAAAGTCAGAATGTTGTCTATAAAAGTGTCTGGCTGCCCATCACAATAGACTATTGAACTAAGGAACCATGTTCTTGATGCAAAACTACTCACTATAAAAAATAGAGAATTTCATGCATAGAGCTGTTATAAGTAGGGGTGGTGGTCCCACCCATTAAAGTTGCCCAATACCACTGTAAAATTCGGTTTCCAGTTGCTTAAAAATTAGAAGTTTGACAGGGGAGTGACCTGTGTGTCAGGGATGTACCTTTTGCTGTCCCTGTGAAAATCCACCCAAATTTGGCCAAGTTATAAGACTTTGAAAAATTGCAGTTTACACATGCTCAATAGATTTTTAGCAGGTAAATTCCCTGAAGATTGCATGTGCACTGAGCATGCTCCAGCTGGGGATGAGCAGGGCTTTCCCTGCCATTGCAGGTCTGGGATATACTAGGCCCAGGTCGGCACATGGGCACCTGACGTGAGAGCAGGAACACTGTTCTCCTGTGCACCCAATGACCTCCCTGCTGGGCCTAGGCAGCATAAAGGAGGAAACTGATTTTGAATGCAAAGAGGACAAGGGGGAAGGGGTGCAGGAGGAGTAGATTGAGACAAGGAGCTGGTACTAGAAGCCAGCAGTGTAGGAGTGAACGTGGGCCTGGGCTCTCTGAGCAAGGAGATTGGGACTGAGAACTGATTGTGGGGGGAAGACAGAGCTGGGATGTGGGGGTAAAACTGGGATTCCTGAGCAAAGACACTTGGACGAGGAGCTGCGGGGTGGGGAGAGACACTACGATTGGATGAGGAGACTGGAGTGGAGATTGGGACTGTGAGCCAGTGGGGATAGGGAACATGGATGGGGGGTGGAGGAGAAAATGAAATCAAATGAAGAACTGTAACTAGCTGGGAAAGGAGACTGGGGCAAGTCATTGAGGTGGGAAGACTGGGAATGACTTGTCAAGGAGACTGGGCCTGCGGTGTGTGTGTGTGTGTGGAGATTGGGTTAAAGAGTCCAGAGGGATGAGATGAGAACCAGCTGGGCAAAGAGATGGACTGGGATGAGAAACTTGAGAAATAAAGACTGGGACTGGCTAAGTGAGGAGAATGGGACTGAGATGAGGCACCGGGGGTGGGGAAGAATCAGGCTAGCACAGGGATGATTATTATAACTAATTAAGAGTCATCTGAGGAGGGGGAAATGGACCCTGGGTCACCTACTTCCCAGCTGGGTGACCTAACCACTGGACTACAGAGTCATTCTCTGACATAGTCTCTGACCTTATGACTATTTAAGCGTTAAAACACAGTGGAACAGCTTTCAACAGGTGAGACTGAGAGGAATCCACATCAGAATATCCCATAGCTCAGTGGTTAGCGTCCTCTCCTGCGAGTTTAGGTATCTCTGGAGTTCAAACACCTACAGAGTTTGGTGGCAGCTGAGCAGTAGTTTTGTGGATCACAATGGTGCCTAAAACTAGAACTTAGGTGTCTGAGTACCTTTGTGGATCTGGGGCTGAATGCCTATGTAGCCTGAGACATGGTTACTTTCTTGTTAATAGGAATCTCCCTAAATTGTTCCCTAAATAAACTACCTGAAATCTATGTATTATCTTCAAACTTCCACCGGGTTGCGTTACATAATTGGATATGATACTTTTATGATCAGTGAAGGTATATTTGATAATTCTCCTTTATCTCCAAGGCTCTAAGCCAGTTTTTACCCACTGTTGCCTAAGTAAAGAGGGAGATTTTAAGCATGACATAGCCTGGATCCCTTTCACAGTGCTCATAGCATATTGAATCATTCTAGCCAAACTAATCACAAATCATTGTGAACATGAAGGACTTTTATTATGAACAACTCTATGCAATTTCTGGCCAGTCTGTTTTAAATAAAATGCAAGGGTAATGTGTGATTTTTACAGAACAGAGAATTCAGAATTATCCAGGAGCTCTAATTCCCTGGGATCAAGAAACAGCATTTGATCCCACTAATTTTGGGTATTTTTATTTAACTGAACTTTAGTGCTTATAAATGACTGACAGCAACCGAGTGACAAATGTGCTCTAAGTGGGCAGGAATAGCTTTGATATCATGTCATGAGTTTATAGTTTGAGAAGTTCTATGGAAGCTAATAGGGAACTCTATTTGCTGATTAAAAATCCCTATAGCATAGATACTGTTCTCTACTGGAGTCTATGGGATTTTTCCTTAGGAGAATTTTCAGTATATTATAAACTATGGACTCACTTCTGCAACCCTTGCTCACACAGATAATAGGACTAGTTGCATTAATAATGACTCAGTAATTAAGGGTATGCAGATTTGAGAGCTCTATTTTTGGACGTACTATATATTGGATACTCATGCATTCTGTCATGAAGTTCAAAATATATTTAAGATTATTTGGAATCCAATAAAGGTGTTCCCACTTTTGACTCTCATATTAAGGTCCTATTTAATAGATTCATAGATTCCAAGGCCAGAAGGGACTGCTGATCATAGAATCACAGAATATTAGGGTTGGAAAAGACCCCAGGAGGTCATCTAGTCCAACCCCCTGCTCAAAGCAGGACCAACAATAACTAAATCATCCCCGCCAAGGCTTTGTCAAGCCAGGCCTTAAAACACCTCTAAGGATGGAGATTCCACCACCTCCCTAGGTAACCCATTCCAGTGCTTCACCACACTCCTAATAGTTTTTCCTAATATCCAATCTAGACCTCCCACACTGCAACTTGAGACCATTACTTCTTGTTCTGTCACCTGTCACCACTGAGAACAGCATAACTCCATCCTCTTTGGAACCTCCCTTCAGGTATTTGAAGGCTGCTATCAAATCCTCCCTCACTCTTCTCTTCTGCAGACTAAATAAGACCAGTTCCCTCAGTCTCTCCTTGTAAGTCATGTGCCCCAGGCCCCTAATCATTTCTGTTGCCCTCCACTGGACTCTCTCCAATTTGTCCACATCCCTTCTGTAGTGGGGGGACCAAAACTGGACACAATACTCCAGGTGTGGCCTCACCAGTGTCAAATACAGGGGAATAATCACTTCCCTCGATCTACTGGCAATGCTCCTACTAATACAGCCCAATATGCCGTTGGCCTTCTTGGCAACAAGAGCACACTGCTGACTCATATTCAGCTTCTCGTCCATATTCAGCTTTTCTGCAGAACTGCTGCTTACCCAGTCGGTCCCCAGCCTGTAGCGGTGCATGGGATTCTTTCGTCCTAAGTGTACGACTCTGCACTTGTCCTTGTTGAACCTCATCAGATTTCTTTTGGCCCAGTCCAATTTGTCTAGGTCACTCTGGACCCTATCCCTACCCTCCGGCGTATCTACCTCTCCCCCAGCTTAGTGTCATCTGCGAACTTGCTGAGGGTGCAAATCATCCCATCATCCAGATCATTATAAAGATTTGAACAAAACCGACCCCAGGACCGAACCCTGGGGCACTCCACTTGATACAGGCTGCCAACTAGAGATCGAGCCATTGATCACTACCCGTTGAACCCAACAATCTACCCAGCTTTCTATCCACTTTATAATCCATTCATCGAATCCATACTTCTTTAACTTGCTGGCAAGAATACTGTAGGAGACCGTATCAAAGCTTTGCTAAAGTCAAGATATATCACATCCACCACTTTCCCCATATCCACAGAGCCAATTATCTCATCATAGAAGGCAGTCAGGTTGGTCAAGCAAGATTTGCCCTTGGTGAATTCATGTTGACTGTTCCTGATCACCTTCCTCTCCTCCAAGGGCTTCAAAATGGATTTCTGGAAGACCTGCTCCATGATTTTGCCGAGGACTGAAGTGAGGTTGACTGGTCTGTAGTTCCCCAGATTCTCTTTCTTCCGTTTTTTAAATATGGGCACTATATTTGCCTTTTCCCAATCATCCAGGACCTTTCCCAATCGCCACGAATTTTCAAAGATAATGGCCAATGGCTCTGCAATCACATCAGCCAACTCCCTCAGCACCCTTGGATACATTAGATCTAGACCCATGGACTTGTGCACGTCCAGCTTTTCTAAATAGTCCTTAACCTGTTCTTTCAACACCGAGGGTTGCTCACCTGCTCCCCATACTGTGTTGCCCAGTGCAGCAGTCTGGGAGCTGACCTTGTCTGTGAAGACCAATCTAGTCTGACCTCCTGTACAATACAAGCCATAGAACGTCCTCAAAATAATTGTTTGAATTACAGTATATCTTTTAGTAAAAACCTCAGAGCTGGATTTAAAAATGGAGATGGAGAATCTACCACAGGAGGTCAGGCCTTGAATCTATGAAGGGCTTAGGCGACTAACGTTAGGAACCCATTTTTGAAAAATGGGCTCAGTTTCCCTGTCCCACTAATGCATTAAGAGTGACTGGATTAGATCATGGTTAATAAAGGTATAAGCAATAATGAAACTGGAAAGCACTAGAGGAAATAAGTCACACAAAGATGCAAGACTTGGAATACCTGGTCTCTCTTAATCAAAGCACTTTGGCTTTTGCAATGTTAATTAGAACACTCCTTTAGCAATCCTGATGGCTTTTCACCCTCCGCAAGGGGATTCAGAGTGCATTGTAAAAAAAGCTGCTGTGGTTCTGCTGCAGCAGAGTCTGGTGGTACATGTAGCCTTCATGTATATCTTATCCTTCGTGTTTTTATAGCATAGAGATTTCAGTATTATTCCTGGCAGTCCACAGTGATTGCAATGAAGTACTGTCAATTAAATGAAGCCTCGGTGGAAAAGATTTCATAAGGCCTTGTTGCATAAGAGCCCTGGAGATATGCAATGGTGACTCGCTCATGAAGATACCTTCTCAGATGTTTTGTTACAGTGGAAATAACGGTGAGGCATTTTCATTTGGTAATTAAAGGAGACAACACTTCATTTATTCTCCTGGTGGTATCTTTGTACTCACTATTGTATAATTGAGTGAGAAAGTATAGCACAGTATAATTGAGTCAGTGTTCTTTTATAGATATAAACTTGCATTTTAAATTCCTTTACTGGAGAAATTCGGAACTCTTTTTCTCCACTCTATATGCACATGTAACTTCCTCTGATATCGAGAGAAGCAGCACTCATGCAGGAAAGGAAACGTGCAAATTCCAGAATTTGAATGGAACAAAATTCAAAATCAGGGATTCTAATATTTAAATGATGTTCATGTATCTGAATTGAATATTTTGCTATTTTCCCCTCAAATCTTTCCTAGTCCCCATTTACCCTAGGAAACCCTCTCTTACTTTTGATACCTTCAGAAGGAGGGAGGGCAGTCTTGTGGCTTACAACTCCTATTCCATATCCTTTTGAATAGCAGGAGGTATGCGTTCTTCTTCCAGGGCACCAAAACAGGCACTGCTGGCTATCCCATTGGCAGGGTCTTCTAGGAGCTGCTGTAACTGCTGCCTGTCTGAAGCCATTAGGATCAAGTAGTGTTGGAGACACTTTCACTGCAGTAGTGAGAGATGTCAAGAGTTTGGTTGGAGAGGACCACCATAATGCCACTATATAAATCCATGGTACACCCATACCTTGAATACTGCATGCAGTTCTGGTTGTCCCATCTTAAAACAGATACTAGAACTGGAGAAAGTACATAGAAGGACAACAAAAATGATTAGGGGATGGAACAGCTTCCATATGAGGAGAGATTAAGAAGACTGGGACTGTTCAGCCTGGAAGAGAGAGAACGAGGGGGCATATGATATAGGTCTACAAAATCATGAATGTTGTGGAGAAAGTGAATAGGGAAGGGGTATTTATTCCTTCACAGAACACAAGAACAAGGGGTAATTTAATGAAATTAATAGGCAGTAGGTTTAAAACCAACATAAGGAAGTACTTCTTCACACAACAAATATAACATCTGGAACTGGTTGCCAGGGGATGTTGTGAAGGCCAAAATGTACGTGGGTTAAAAGAAATTAGATAAATTCATAGAGGATAGGTCCATCAACAGCTATTAGGAAAGACAATAGGGAATCTAACTCCATGCTCTGGGTGTTACTAAACCTCTGACGGACAGAGGCTGGGACTGGATGAATCACTCTATAAATTGCCCTTTTCTGTTTACTCCCTCTGAAGCATCTGGCACCAGCCACTGCTAGAAGACAGGATACTGGGCTAGGTGGGGTGGACCCTTGGTCTGACCCAGTATGGCCATTTTTATGATGTTCTTATTTTCACCCATTAAGGACTCCTAATGCCCAAATCCTATAGGGTTTTCAGCAGAACAAAGTGTAAGGCCTGCCTCCCCACAAAGTGGGGAGAAATACACCAGCTGCTGCCACTGGTACTACTAAACCAGGAGCAAATCATGCTCCAGAAATCCCTAGTGCAGTCGTTACTGTAGGGAGTAGAGAGTGTTTGCTGCAAACTCCTTACAGAATGTGCTAACAGTGGGAACAATAGCATTTACCTTCTTCACCTGCCCTATTGGGGAAGTAAGTGTATCTACCTCCCTGTTCAGGGTCAGTGCTGTAGCTCTCCAGCCAGGCACACTTTCTTGGTGCTGCTCTGTGTGTCTGCATATTGTCCCCCCTTGCCCCTGCCACCGCCCTTTTAAAGTTTCTGTTTCCATCTCTTTCTGTTCTCTCCCAGACTCCAGCTAGTCTAGCAGTGGGAGAAAGAGACAGACTCTTGCCCTACAGTACTTCGCCTGGTGCCTACTGTGAGAGAAATTAGCTCAGACTTGTGTTGGTCAGTTTCACTCACAGCAGGTGCCACCAATTAAATGCTTCAGTGCAAAAGTTTGTTGATCCTTTTCTGTAGCTGATAGTCTCAGTTATTAGCAAATGACCACTGGGAAAAGAAGTGTAATAATGGGGCTGGTAATAAGGCTTAGAACCTTGTAAATCTGTTAGCAGCAGCCCAGATTGATAGTGGCCAGATGATGTTACTATCAGATAGCCCTTGTTTGAATAAACAGAGGATCCGAGTTACGCTCTTGTCAATGTGGCATCTTTTATCATCATCTCCAGATGGACATTTTGTATAGAGATGAGCTCAAAGAAAAAGCTATGAACAAATGACTCAAATGCCTGCATCTTTGCAGGATAGACCCTTAGTTTCCATTGATATCCCAGTCCCCTTTCTGTATCTCCCTCTTATGGCACAGCAATGTGCTGGCTGCAGTATTTATCACTGGTAAAATATCAACAGTTACTGTATCATTGGTGTCAGAACACAATTCTTCCCTTTCCTAACTATAGGGAAATGCCAGGGGAAATCAGGCCCCGCCCACATATTAATGAATTATTTTAGTTATGATTTTTAATGGTGACCAATGTAGACCTTTAATACCAATATAAGAGTGATCACTACATTCCTTTGAAAAAAAATTCCTTTAAGTATTTTTTGTGTGAAAGAACATGTGTGTGCACACATGTACATATGAAATAAATAAATATACATTTATGCCAGGTCAAATGTCTGTTTCTAGTAAAAACGTCCACATGACCCATTGAAACTATTTGCTGGTTAATCTACTGGAGGCCATCAGCAGGTCTAAAATATATGTTTTGAAATTTGTCAGGGAGAGGTTTTCCTATAACTAGTATCATTACAAAGCATATATTTTAAATTTTAATCATATGTCAAATTTTTTTTGACAGAAGAAAGATATTGTGGATCAATGAGAAAGAAACTGGAGGTATTAATTTACCAAACTGGAGAGTCTGCAGGTAGGTAAACTTCCCCAGATGCGTCAGGGACTGATTACACTGTAAAAAATATACCATACAAATTATCAAAGAAAACAGTTGACCCTGTGAAAACACAGTCTGACATGCAATATTTTTGAATGTTTTCATAAAATGTGTTTTTTCCCCCTATTTAGACATTTATACCACATTCACCACTGTAATACTGTAGCTTTTATACAGATGAGACTCCTAACATGGAGGAGAATAAGGACTTGAGGAGAACAGCTGAATACTCCTACAATGCATATCTGTGAAATCCCCCAGGATACAATTTGTGCTGTTGAACTGCTGTGTCTTTTCAACTCTCCAGCCCAGGCTGCCTTTTACACTGCTTTGTTGGTGAAAAGAAGCCTCTCTAGACTCTGCTCACACACAGCCATTAGCACAAAAATCACGCCCAGCAAAGTTACATGAATGTTTTCCCAGCCACTCATGAACTACCTACAGGATGACACCCGGAAATTCTTAGCCCCAGCCTTACACCTAAACTTATGTCTAAATTTTACCAATCTAAATAAGATTGGAAAGCAAAAAAGGTTTCTCTCACCCCAAAACCTTCAGCAGTCCATACTAAAGACTTCCAGCTAGGACCCCCCCCCCACAATCCACTCCACCCCACTCCAGTTCAGTAATGCTCCTGTTGTCTTTCAACCGATCTTGCTGCTGTGAGTAGAGATGGGGGAGGAGAGGTAGCCAGAGACCTTTCCCCTCCTTTTTATATTCTCACCCTTTGTACTGGAAAAAGCCTGTGCTGGGTCACGGGGTCAGCAGTTCCACTGCATATGTGCTCTACCACCTGCCCTTCAGGTGAATTGTAAATGTTTTGTTTATAACTCCCCTGCTGGTGAATCTCTGATTAAACAGGTGATGGCCTTTTAGCACCTAGCGGGCGTGCCAGTGTGCTTTTGTCTCTGAAAAACTACTTAGAGCCAGATTTTCTAACAAGTTACAGTAAAATCATTTTTATACAGTAGAGTCTCATAACTTTACATACAAAAGTTGCTATGTGTATTTTATCAGGATAATGTTCAGTAGGCTATGGACTTTTCAAATGATACCTTACAAGGCATACTTTGTACACAATATATCAGAATCATAAAAGTGGTGAACATGGGGGACAGCATGTCACAAGAGGCACAATGTACCAATATCTAAGAGGTATTCTGGGATTTATTACAGGACAATATGACCCTGACTTCAAACACAGGAAACAAATTATATATGGGCACAAAATAAAGTCTTAATTTCTGGAAGGTGCTATGTCAAGTTTTGAACAGCTGAAAGCCAAATATAATCCTACCTTGAAGACTTCTATATATTTCTAAGACAGACATTTACTTAATATACTACATGCAGCAAACAGTACCTTGTTAGTCCGTTCCTCGCTTGAGGGCACTACAGAACTGGCCTGAGGCAAAGGACCTTTTATCTACAAATGATATTGGTTGCAGGTCATTCTTGAAAGACCATGCATCTAAAGCACCATAGGCTCTATTGAAGTCAAGGGCAAAATGCCTATTGACTTCAATGAGGCCAGGATTTCACTTGTTGAGCAGCAGATCTTAGAAAAGTAACAGAGCAAAGCCATGACGCTAGCCGTGATCCCAGCCCATACATGATAAATTCAAGCAGATGCAGTGTTGCAGTTTACATAGATTATATTGTACTCCTTTAACATGCTGCTAAGAACACCCATAGCTGTGAGGTATTGTGTTACCCTCCTGCCTCAGCAAGAGGGAGCTTT
Source organism: Terrapene triunguis (assembly GCF_002925995.2). NCBI lineage: Eukaryota > Metazoa > Chordata > Testudines > Emydidae > Terrapene > Terrapene triunguis. The sequence goes on along the minus strand of NW_020664417.1, from coordinate 83,542,997 downwards.
GAGTCAGCTCCCTGCCACCCCAGTCTGTCTTCTTCACCAGCAGACTCCTCAAGGCTCTCCCATCCCAAACCTTGCCTAGCTTTAAACTATCAGTGAACTCCACTCCCCTTTCCCCCTAGGCTCCTCAGAGATGTTTCTTTGCAATGAACAGCACTTATCACCACACGTTCACTGAGGATATTAAGCTCGCTCTCTGTTAAAGAATCATTACATTACAGTTTATTAATGTAACTGGGGTGAATACACCCTTCCCTGCAAACAGCACTGACTTGGCTTCTGGTAAAATAAAACAAGTTTATTAACAAAAGAGCATGGATTAAGGTTTTACTAATTAAGTGATAAAGATAGAGATGGGTACAAGTGAAAACATGTATCTAAAAGTCTAAAACTTGATCTAGCAAGGTACAGCTTTTGTTCAGGATGGTTTCTCTCACCCGCAGTCTCCTTTCCAGCTTTTTACTGGCTGGCCTGGCCAGAGCCCATCACAGATCAAATTGCCTGGTTTCTTTGTCTCCTTAAGGTGAAGGATCAATGGTAGGAGTATGTATTGTGCCTTTAAGAGCAGAACACATGCTAGTGAGAATGAGTTGGAAGCAGTCTAGTGTCAGCTTCCCCAGATGCACAGCTAGAAGCACTTGGTTTTCCTTTGTTTTATGTTTTAGTTCTAATAAAGCCTTACTTCTAAGGGTACGTCTACACTACGAGATTAATTCGAATTTAGATAATTCGAATTTGGGAAACAGATTGTATAAATTCGATTGTGCACGGCCACACTAAGCACATTAATTCGGTTTTTAACCACATTAATTCGGTGGTGTGCGGCCACACTACCCCATTAATTTTAACCACATTAATTCGGTGGTGTGTGGCCACACTACCCCTAATTCGAATTAACAAAATCGATTTTGGTGCTACTCCGCTCGTCGGGGTGGAGTACAGAAATCGATTTTAAGTGCCCTTTAATTCGAAGTAACTGGCTCCGTTGTGTGGACGGGTTAAGGATTAATTCGGATTAACGCAGCTAAATCCGAATTAAAGTCGTAGTGTAGACCAGGCCTCAGAGTCCAAACTATGCCTCCTTCTTAGGAATCCACAAGACAACACATGGTACCAGAGTGAGGTAGAAGTGAGGACAGAGAAAAGAGGACTGTGAGAAGGAGTCACCAAGTAAAAGCCCCCAACGAGTTGAAACTCCCAGGAAATGCAGCAGACTTCTGGAAGAGATTCAAAACAGAGTTTTGATTATTTTATATAGAAATAAATAGTATGCACAAGCAGCAGACTTTTGTGATGAGAAAGAAGACAACCAGCAGAAAATAGCAATCTTCTTAAACATTGCAGGACTTGAGGCAGTGGATGTGTTTAATAGCATGCAACTAAGTCAGGCATAGAAAGGAAGTTATGACACAGTTTTGCAGAAATTGGAGGGGTATTGCATACTTAAAAAAGAGAGTGAAACATTTGAAAGGTATGTTTTACCTTAGAAGCCAAAAGGAATGGGATCTGTAAAATAGGATCTGTAAAAAGCAACAAAGAATCCTGTGGCACCTTATAGACTAACAGAGGAAGGAATGGGAGTCCTTAGAAGAATTCCGAACAGCACTGAAGTTAATGAGCCAAACCTGCAACTATGGACAGTTAGATTCAATTGTAAAGGGATCGAATTGGAATTGGAATCAGAGAGCTAAAGCTGCAAAAAAGTTTATTAGAAGATATGTATCTCACCTGGAATAAAGCAGTAAGACTGTATCAGGCAGTAGAAATCACTCTGAACAGAATAAAAATAATGGGCGGAAAACTGGACACTGCCATTCTGGATAGAATGACAAGAGGAAAAAAAAACTGGCAAGTAGTAAGACAGGGTGGGTGAGGTCATGTCTTTTATTGGACTAACTTATTTTGGTGAGAGAGACAAGCTTTTGAGCCACACAAAGCAGTAAGTCTGTACAGATTCACCAACCAACATCACACATACCGCAGAAGTATGAAAAGAGCAAAGTTCAAGAGTTTGCAAGAGACGGCTTCAACGATTGCACAAGATGTGGACACAAACACAGACCTCAACAATGCCCAGCTTTTGGTAAGCACTGAAATATTTATAAGATACAATCATTTTGCCAAAGTGTGCAACCATGATCAAAAACTGCCAACAAAAAAAGCAAGCATGAATGCTAATCTAGTAATCAAGGAAGAGAGGACAGACAACGGCATACAGGAGGAGTTCTATCTAGGAGCTGTATCTGAAGAGGAAGGAAACAGTGAGTGGACAATTTCTTTAGAGACTAATGGGACTCTCTTGTAACCTTCAAATTGGACACTGGTGCTCAGGTAAATGTTGTTTCCGATATTAGTGTTAAAAGGGTGAAGGAAAAAAACCACCAGGAAACAAGGTGAGCAAACGGGTTAAACCGAAAGCTTATAATGGGGAGCTCATTCCCACAAGAGGTAAATGAATTAGAAATGAAGGGAAAAGATCAAATAGAATTGATAGACTTTGTGATAGTTAGAGGGAATAAAGCACCTACAATTTGTTTAACATGCCAAGCCCTTGGGCTGATACAAAGAGTGCACGACGGACACACTGTCCCAAGCATTTGATAAAACTGTAGTAGAAACAGAGGTGGAGTCAGACAGTGCATGTTAGCCTGACAATAAAGAACTGTTCGGTCTCAGAAAGGAAATTGAATGAATTTGCTGAGGCTTCAGCTAATGATGAGACTTTACAGAGGATAACTAAGTCTATTCCCACAGAGTGGCCAAGACATTTTATACCAAGTCCATATTTCCAGTTCAAAGCAGAACTGTCACTGAAGGCATATTGTTTAGAGGAAATAGAATAGTATTGCCCCAGGTGTTACAAGTTGACATGCTCATAAGAATACATGGACAGTTGGGCATGGAGGCAGGTAAATGCAGAACCAGAGAGATACTGTATTGACCACAAATGAACAAGATAGAGAACAGGCCAAAAATATCAACCTAAACTGCAAAAAGAGCCTATGCTAGTCAACAATGAACAGTCTAAAGTTGGTGTGGATTTGTTTACATATGAAGGTAAAGATGGTTTATTTTGGATTATTATTCTCATTATCCAGAGATTGTTTCATTAGAAACAACCACATCAAATCATGTTATAATGCACATGAAATACATATTTTCTAGCCATGGAATCCCTGAAGTTATCATGTCTGACAATGATCTGCAGTTTGATGGACAAATTTTAAAAAATTGCTAGAGGGTATGGGTTTAAGCATGTAACTTCAAGTCCCAGGTATCCTCAATCCAATGGTCTTGTAGAGAATGGTGTGAGAATTGTTAAGACTTTTGAAAAAGGCCAGTGACTCAGGTATAGATCCATATTTGGCTACCCCGAACTATACAGCAGCACCAGTGAATCATGGACTGTCACCAGCAGAGATATCATTTGGCAGAAAATTGAGAACAAGACTCATTAACTTAGTAGTAATCCCTAATGGCAATGCTGATTTAGATGTGTCTAAGCAATATAAGTGTAAACAAAAGATATATTATAGCAGAGCGTCCAGTGTGTTGGAGTCTTTGAAGCCACAGATTTTGGGGGGATTCATGATGGTACCTGCACAGAAGGCAGGCGTGACTCATGATTTTATGAAGTACAGACTCCTGAAGGACATATGTTTTGGAGGCACAGGAGACATCTGCAGCATCTTCCTGAAGAAGAGGGGGATAAGGGGGCAGATACTGCACTCACAGCTACAGGACAAAGCTGTGAGAAAACCACTGAAGATCCTTCCGATCAGCAAGCAGAACAGTCTGTAGATTCAGCTAGCGCAAGGGTTGAAGTGGTGCCTCATAGCTCTAATGGACTGCACAGAGCATCTGAAAGACTCACTGAGCACTGCTAAAAAGTTGAGTAAGTTATGGTATTTATACAGAAAAAGCTGGTATAGATGTTTAATAGTATGGGGTTGCTTTTGCTGGAAAGGGGAGATGTTAGGAATATGTACTGTGCCTTTAAGAGCAGAGGACATGCTAGTGAGAGCTGGTTGGAAGAAGTCCAGTGGCAGCTTCACCAGAGACACAGCTAGGAGCACATGACTCTCCTTTGTCTTATGTAACTCTGTTTTAGTGCTAATAAAGCCTTACTTCTAAGAGTCCAGGTTGTGCCCCCTTCTTATGAATTCACGAGACAATACAAATCAAGAGACACACTCCCTGTTCTTATACACCCAAAGGGATGTCTTAGCTTTACGAGTCAGGAAGTCCTCCTGGGGATTCAGTCTCTTCTCTCTCTCTGGGGTGCAGAAGCTATGCTAATATTCTGTCTTTTGAGTCCAGGTTCAGGATAACCCCCACTGATTTAACTCCATAGCGTTGTTTACAGTTAATATGTAAATTGAGGTAAACCAACATTCCTTGGTCTAGGACAGAGCTATTTATCGCCTTTAACTAGGGTCGGCTGTCTGGTCTTAAACATGTGCTAGTAATATCATACACAGGGAATTCATAGCATTACATATAATGTTAACACAGCCATGTTACACTTATATTAATAACCAGCATGGTATTAGCTTTCATATGATACCTGGCAAGTCATATTCGTACAAATATTATTGCAGTACTGTGTACGTTGTGAGTACAGGGGCGCCTAAGGTCACAACACCACCTACTTTACATTGGATCAATCCTTAGTTGCTCAGCAACATTTAACTGATAAATAACTGAAAGCTAGGTAGTGCTTTCTCTTTTTTTTCTATCCTACCTTAAATTAGCAACAAGGATGATCAGCCATTTCAGGTATGGTTCTTAGAAGTCCTTTGCAAAGTTTTAAACTTTGTGAATTACGTTTTTGCTCATTGTAAAATGATATCCATGTCACACCCAAACTGCAATTGCTGATAGCATGGCCAGGAAGTTAAAGGGATTTAATGACAGATAGCATGGCTTTGAAGGCACCCAAAAGCCTTGGCAAAAGCTTTCCTCTGCTCTTCTTCCTCATTGCTGGTTCAGACAAGTTTTCCAAATTACTGGACCCATTTTACCAGCATAAGTTGGATAATGGTGTGGATTGCAATTTGTCTACATTTGTAGATATTTTATCAAGCCTCTGGAAACAGTTAATGTCAGGTTCAAAAGAATTTCAAACATATTGTAAATAGCTGGTCTAACTGGAGACTAAGGGGAAAGTTTTCATCATGGTGATGCTGGATTTAACTATCCAATAACATCAAAGTTTAATGGGAGTCCAACAACTAAATCCTTGTGAAACACTGAAAATTTACCCCTACGGGTGCAAGAGACCATACATACAAAGAAGCACTTTGTGTACGATTAATTAGCTTAAGGCCAACACACAACTATCATAAACTGAGAAGACACTATCTGATAGTAAAAGGGGGATATGATTAACAATAGGTTAATCTCATAAGGTTCAGGTTTGGTTCTTATAGGGGTTCCAGAATGGGGGAGGAGGGACAGAGGGCCATGTCCCCCCACATTTAAAAGTGGGAGGGCTATGCCCTCCTACTTTTTACCGGCCATAAGGCGAGTGACAGGGGAGGGGTCGTGGCCTTGAGGGGAAGAGGTGGCATGAGAGCGGGGGCTCAAGGGGAAGGAGCGGCATAGGGTGGGGACTTGGGGGGGGGGGGAAGGGGCAGCATGAGGCAGTGGGACCACAGTTCAGGCACCGGTGCCCCGCACTGTTAGGAAGCTTCCACCACCTGTGGTTCTTATCAGCACTCAGAAGTACAGATGCTTTTCTAGAGCTCAAAGTATGTGACTCACTTGGATTTTCACAACTGGCCTTGGAAACAACCAGCTCTCTCACATATCTGCTATTTCCTGGTTCTGGTAAGAATGAAAATACCACAAAGAAAGCCTCTCTCTCTTCTGGTATTTTGGTTCTCTCATTTACGTCCCTAGCCAACATTCAGAAATGCTGGAGTCTGTGAAATTTTAATTAAATTCTAAAGTTTTAGAGTGTGAGTTTAAAATTTGAACTTAAAAAATGACACATGCATGTAGGAATAATGGGCCTGATTATCCTCTCACACTAGTCTTACACCCATATAACTTCATCCGCTTCAACAGAGTGTCAGGATCCTAATATGGGCTGTTAGGACCAAGGGTCAGAGCGGGGTCAGACCTGAGGCTGGGAGTAGCAGAGGAGTTTGTTGTCAAATTCCAGGTGTGGGTCAATACTGGTCAGGAGGCAAGATTCAAATCAAGCTGAGGTCTAAGCCAAGAGCTCAAGAGCAGGAATAGTCATAGCAGCTGATGGAGAGCCACACTGTTGCCCGCAATGCCCCTTGTGTTTATATAGGGCGAGGAGCCAATCAGGAGCCGTGAAGCTGCTGCCTGCCAGACCTCTTGAGGTGGGATGTGCCATGGTCGGTGTCCACAGTGGGTCAAAGGCAGTGGAGCACAAACTAGTTCCAACTAGTGTTGGGTGGCAGCATAGCTCTGTTAGCTCTCTGGTACGTCGATAGAGCTGGGATCTAGACCTGCAGGGCCTCACGCTCAGCTCCTCTCTTTGAGAGGTGCATCTGGCCCAGTATTTGTTACATGGGAAACCTTGCAGTACTTGTGTTGTTTAGAATGATACGTCTGAAAGTCAGTGAAATGGTTCACAAATAGGAAAAGGCACATAGACCGAAGGACAAATACTGATACGGGGCCTGTGTGTGGGAACTGTGAAACGCAAGAGTGATGACAGCTGGAGGAGTTGTCAGTTATGACTATGAGCGGAAGGGCTCTGTGCATCAATTGCCCTTATGTGGGAACAGGAGTGATGTTGTCACTGAAAAGGAATCTTGCAGCGATCTGTTCATCTTATTTAAAATGGGGAGGGGGGGAATCTAACGACACTAAAATGAAACTACCATATATCTTTAAAATACGGAGGAAAAAACTGTTTCCTAGCAATGAGAAGACATTTGCCAAATATGGAACAAATTACTAACAAGGCCTCCTGTAGCAAAGCACCATTCAGTTCTAAAGATTTAAATGACGTTCTAGACAACTGTCTCTGTCCTTAGAAAAGCAATGATCATTTGTCAATTTCATTTTGTGGTCGTTGGCTAAAGGTAAAACATACCTTTCCCTCATTCTTGTCCATGATTTTAACAACTGTATTTCTTTCCACGTGTGTGTTTGTAATTATACTTTGCTCATAACTGGGGTACATAGAAATGAAGGGTGAAATAGTTCAGATAATAAGCATCAGTAGGTGCCTTTGCTGAAAACACAAACTGGACGCAGACCAAACCCTTCTAGTACCAAATCTTTCAGTCCTTATTCAGGCAAAACTTCCCATTAAATTGATCAGTCTTTCTTCTGCTAAAGACTGGGGATCTGGCCGCTAAAGTGCAGATCTACCCTGAAAAGTGACAGAGCAAAAATGTTCTTTTCAACAGATCCTCTCCCTGTGTATATTCAGAATCAGTTCTACGTTAATGTTACAGGGTCAAACAGTGTAATTGTGAATTGATAAAATCTCAGATTAAATTAAATGGGAATTTTATTTAGTTCAGAATTTAGCCCTCTTTAAATTTTTTCCAGTTTTTAAACTACTGATAGCATTGCCCGTGCAGTACTGTGAGAGGAAGATGGTTTCTTTTCCTTTCCGTGCATCATCATCATCATCTTCATCATTTAACTAGGTTCCAAACGCAGGGCAAATTTCTACCCTCATTTCCACCTTTGCAACTCAACAGTTGCACTTATGCAATTCTATGACACCTAATGGGGTTGTTCAGAAGTAACTGAGTAAAAGTTGGTCTGCAGGATCTTTATTATTGATGATGTGTGTGAAGGGGAGAACCCAGCTTGACCTTTAGATTCCAGGCTGAATTTGCAGGACGGGCACTGAGGAAAACCACCTTTTTCCTTGCAAACTAAGCAAATGTTATACAGAAATCACCGAGCCAAAATACACATTGAGTTCTGGTATATTATTATTATAGAACATTATTTTTACATAGTCTTTACAAGTAGGCCTCTGTATCTTGAGATATTGTAGTTATATAGAGGAGTAGTTACTTACATGAGTAGTTCCATGGAAGTTAGTGGAAACAATATGAGCAAGATTTTCAGAGCCAGTCTCTAATGTTGACATATCCTCTATGCACACAAAGAAGAGATGGATTGAACTGGTGTAGAAAGCCCTGCAGCAATTGTGGGGAAAATAAATCCACTCTAAGACTGCAAGTGTGGGGCATCTTCACAGTTGCTATTTCAGAAACTGTGGGGCATCAGGAGCCCAATCCATGCACACATCCATATATGTGTCCATTGGACATGCATGATTCCAGACTCATGTGGTCAAATCCTCAACCATCTTCAAATTTAATCGATTTTAAAGCTAAAAGGGATCATTACAATCATAATGTCCTGTCTGTGGTGTTCTGTACAAGGTAGGTATAGAACTTAACTCCTCAAGGAAAGGAACCTACTATCCAATTGTCCATCACACATGCACTGGTACTACTATGGTTTCCACTGCATGCAGGGAACTTCCATAGTGCCTACAAAGCTGGGTGACTTTCATCCTTCCAGAAAACTGCATCCCACTGAGAAATTGAGTAGCCATGTTGATACGCAATTAACCTAGCTTTAAAAGAATTCTTCATTTATCATTTTCTATAATGAGACCGCTAATTAGGACAGAGTGCTATGTTTTTATTTTGTTTGATTAGAATTTGATTACAAGTGTGACCAATCTGCAGAGGATTAGGTATGGTCACAACTGTTGCATTCCCTAATGTGATGCTTCTGAAATGAATATGTAACTTCCCATCATTAGAAAAAACAAATAATAACTTCATTAGTGAAGCTACCACAATTTTCCTTGCTCAAAACATTTTTGGATGAAACTAATCACTTATGAAGATCTACAATAGTCGTGCACAGCCAATATATTTTGCCACAGTTGGCAATTACTGTTTTTATTGTAGTGGTGCCGAGAGGCCTTATTCAGGTTAGGGCTCTGTTTTTCTAGGCACTCTATATAAATGTAGTAAATGACACATAAGTAAAATGTATTTTAAAAAGTTTGAAGTGCAAATGGGACATGCAGAATGAAAACCATGGGGCCTTAAAGTTCCCACAGGTGGGATTTTTGTTTATTCTCCTAATGTCAAGAATCTGGCCTGCAGTCACCTCTACTGCATTTGGGAAATATTTTAAATTTCCTGTTGTTACTATGGAGGTCACAGAATGTTCATTCCTTACTGTGAAGTTATTTAACCTGTAAATGCTACAATCTTATTGAAATGTCAGCTGATCATAACAGGGTATTTTAAAGGGACTCCGTCAATCTTTTTTAACTCTTACCTCGATTTTGAATTGTGTCTTACAAACATAAGAATGAAATCTACTTTTGTTACTGATTGCTGTCTGAACCTGCCTTAGCACTTGATTTTTTTGAGGAGGAGCTGCCCAATGCGGTCAGAAATCCAGAAGCAGTAGTAGAGTCGTTCTGAGAGACACCATGGACTTGGGACATCTGGCAGCTGCTGTATCTTTGTAAGTGACTGCTTTTAAATGACAAATTAAAAATGGGTGAAACTAGGGATGATCAAATTCTCAGGATTCAGTTGACATGGGCTAGGTGAACCAGACTGCTAGCTCCATTAGCAGGAGTTAGCTATATGAATATATAAGAACAATGCATCTACATCTCCAAGAAAATCCCTATGCGCCCCCCCACACACACACACACACTCAGCCAAACTCCATCTCTTTCAGGACCTGAACACACCCTCACCTTACCTTTTAAAGACTTCAAGTGGAGCCATTCCTTGCCCACACATGCATATACATATATGCACTGGGCTATTCTCTTGGCCCTAGGTGACCCTGCCTCGAGTCTTCAGGATACGCAAGGTATCAACTTCTCCAAGTAAGTGTTGTTCCCAGGTATGTGCTGCTGAATCAAACCCCAGTCCATGGTAAGATGTGAAGGTCCCACTCAACAGACCAGCAGTAGTGCTGTAAACTGTAGCCCTGCCCCAGAAGCACTGATTGGATGAGGATAGGCAGACAGGAGAAACTGACATCTCCACCCTCCACCTTCCCCCCAGCCCACCTCCAGCCCAAACTAGTTAGAGCATTGGCAAGAAATCTCACCCCTACTTCCAGATGCAAGGTCTCCTCTGATTGGAATAGGGGGTGCAGTTGGAGAAGGCTGTGTATGGACTGCAGAAGAGGGAATGTGCTTCCACAGCAGGGCTCCAGCCAGCCCTGAAGGAGCCTGAGCTCAGTATTAGGAAAACAACCCAAAGAGTGCATGGTCCCCATGAACCTGCATCACACATAAGAATCATTCAAAGGGAAGGAGGTGCTTTAATCTGGAACTAACGTGCTGAGGCTTTGTATAAGTTTAGAGGAACTACTAATTTTAGGGTAAAAAGAAGTAGAACTTCAATTGTGCCTGTGTCCAAATGACGCCAAAAAGGACACACACATAGCCGTATTATAAGCAGGACACAATTGTATTCACAGTCATGCCCCAAACTGATGTTTCTTGCTGTTTTAGAGTCTTTGAGGGTCTTGGCCTGATGACTCTCCATTTAAGTTTCTGTGTTTCAGCTGTGACATGTTCCAGTGTTTTGAATATTGTGACTCCTGCAGTAAGCCTGGAACTCCAGCTCAAAAATGAATGCCACGAGCAACATTCTGACAGCTACAGAAAAATGTATGAATCTTCTGACCCAGAGATATCCTTGTACTAAGAAGGATGGCAGCCAGCAATTCTCTGGATAAATCAGTGTCATGCGGACTCCTTTGTATTGGACTTGCTCATTTCCTCTCAAAATTGCATGCAGTGGCTGGAAAGGTGACAAGTCACTTATACTTTGAGTGATTAAGTCCTAGTCAGGGATAACAATAGTAATAACCAGCTGCCAAGATGGTCTCCCACACAAATAAGGGTAATAAAATCAACAGTGCTGTCAATCATTTTGTCTAAATTTTCTACATGTATTTCTCACAGCACAAGATGAACACAAACTAAAGAGTAATCGTGTTTTATTGCCATGCTATTCATTAAATAGCTACTCTCTAATGGTATAATTGCCTGGAAGGAATTTTACACAATGGAATGGCATTTACTCATGGTATTATTCATCTGTGGAACTCACTGGTATATGGTATCATTGAATCAAAAAAAAAATATAACAGGATTCAGAAAAGGACTAGACATTTATAAGGCTAATGAGAGATGCACAGTTGCATAGATAGAAGATATATATGGACTATTTGCCCTCATGTTTCAGGGCATTAAATAATGGTAACTACAAAAAGCTTCTTATATAGGCAGGTGATTCCAAAGTTGTCTACTACAGGGTTTCTTGCATCTCCCACAACCACTACCCCAATGAATCACAACCATCAACCACTAGATGAACCATTACCCCGATCCATTGTAGCAAATTCTGTGTGCTTATCACGACTCCTGCTATACATCAAAAAATGTGATCATTATTAGTGATGAATGGCACCAATTAGGATGGGGGCAAATGCACCATCATACGGATTTTGCACTTCTCAAAGTTCCAGAGGCCCTGGAGTTGGGGGGACCACTTTTAAGCAGTGATCCTGTATTAAACCAGTATGGCTGCTGCCAGAGTGGTCCAGAGTGTTGATCCATTTGTGTGGTCACTGTGCCACAAAAATTTGACCTACCTGCTCTTCTGTATAGACAGAGGGGCGGTCAGGCCAAATTTCAGTGAGTGGTGCTGCAACCTGGGGATTGGGGTTGCAGTGCCACTCAAATTTGGCTCAGCTGCCCTTCTGTCTGGATGGAGGGGCAGATGGGCCAAATGGTGCTGTGCCCTTGCACACAGGAGTCTGTTTCTGTATGGTGGAGCACAAGGAAGTCTGCCAAGGACTTGACTCCCAGCCTCACCTGCTCATGCATCGTGTGGGTAAGACAGAGGTGAGACTTCCTGGCCAAGGAAGGAATCAAGTCCCTCTGGGAAGAGGGGTGGTTGAGCATGGACCAGAACTGGGTCCCTGCTGGAGGGCATGGGGGCAGGGACTGGAATTACCCTCCCCCAAGATATACCTGAATTGGTGCCACTGCTAGTGGTGTCATTGTGCTGGATACATAATATGTCAATAGAGGAAACTGGCTATGCCAAATAAAGACACATGGCAGGGACAACAACAAATGTCTGCCTTTCAGGAGAAAATAAACCTGATACACACTGAGTCTGGAGTTATTTTTTAAGAGAGATTACATATGCCTTTTAAAGAACAAAATTATCAGACACATAGATGAACATAATTTGTTGGGGAAGAGTCAACATGGTTTTTGTAAAGGGAAATCGTACCTCACTAATCTACTAGAATTCTTTGAGGAGGTCGACAAGCATGTGGACAAGGGGGATCTAGTGAATATGGTGTACTTAGATTTTCAGAAAGCCTTTGACAAGGTCCCTCACCAAACGCTCTTAAGCAAAGTAAGCTGTCATGGGATAAGGGGGAAGGTACTCCCATGGATTGGTAACTGGTTAAAAGATAGGAAACAAAAGGTAGGAATAAATGGTCAGTTTTCAGAATGTAGAGAGGTAAATAGTGGTGTCCCCAAGGGGTCTGTACTGGGACCAGTCCTATTCAACATATTCATAAATGATCTGGAAAAAGGGATAAACAGTGAGGTGACAAAATTTGCAGATGATACAAAACTACTCAAGATAATTAAGTCCCAGGCAGACTGCGAAGAGCTACAAAAGGGTCTCTCAAAACTGGGTGACTTGGCAACAAAATGGCAGATGAAATTCAACATTGATAAATGTAAAGTAATGCACATTGGAAAACATAATCCCAAATATACATATAAAATGATGGTATCTAAATTTGCTGTTACCACTCAAGAAAGATCTTGGAGTCATTGTGGATAGTTTTCTGAAAACATCCACTCAATGTGCAGCAGCAGTCAAAAAAGCGAACAGAATGCTGGGAATAATTAAGAAAGGGATAATAGGACAGAAAATATCATGTTGCCTCTGTATAAATCCATGGTATGCCCACATCTTGAATACTGGTGCAGATGTGGTCGTCCCATCTCAAAAAAGATATATTGGAACTGGTAAATGTTTAGAAAAGGGCAACAAAAATGATTAGGGGTATGGAGCGGCTTCTGTATGAGGAGAAATTAATAAGACGGGGACTTTTAGGCTTGGAAAAGAGACAACTAAGGGGGGATATGATAGAAGTCTATAAAATCATGACTGGTGTGGAGAAAGTAAAATAAGGAAGTGTTATTTACTTCTCATAACACACAAACTAGGGGTCACCAAATGAAATTAATTGGCAGCAGGTTTAAAACAAACAAAAGGAAGTATTTCTTCACACAATGCATAGTCAACCTGTGGAACTCTTTGCCAGAGGATGTTGTGAAGGCCAAGACTATAACAGGGTTCAAAAAAGAACAAGATAAATTCATGGAGGATAGCTCCATCAACGGCTATTAATCAGGATGGGAAGGGATGGTGTCCCTAGCCTCTGTTTGCGAGAAGCTGGGAATGAATGACAAGGAATGGATCACTTGATGGGTACCTGTTCATTCCCTCTGGGGCACCTGACATTGGCCACTGTTGGAAGACAAGATACTGAGCTAGATGGACTTTTGGTCTGACTCAGTATGGCCGTTCTTATGTTCTTAAACCATTTCACTGGTAATAATCTAAGTGGAAAAGACTGCCACCACAACAGCAAATTATTGTATCTGAACTTGGAAATATCTGCATGAGAAACAGATTGCTATTTTTCCATAACACAGAACAACTCACCAATTTCCATTTTCCAAATTTATGAATCACATATAAAAACACTATGTAAAACAGTATAAAGTAGCATGAGAATTTGCCAGGTCTCATCAGGTTTATTACATTACCCTACACCCAACTTTTTTGAAGAAACACAGTACCTAGTCCCTGCAGAAACAGGCAACAATGCAGATTCTAAGCACGCTCTAAGCATCATTTTTCTCTCTGTACAGAATCTCGCCAATTTCTTCCAAGAGAAAATTGACAAAATGATGTAACCTTCGCCCTCCCCTCAGCTTGCCTTTCCTTCCCCCTTCCCTACCTACAACTCTCTGTTCCTTCTCCAATCACAGATGCAGAAGTTTCTTATCTGCTTTCCTCCTCTAACTCCTCTATTTACCCAGTGACCCCACCCCATTCCATCTCCTGATCTCCCTCGTGCACACACTAATCCCTTACTTTACTCTTCTCCTTAACCTCTCACTTTCCTCTGGCTCTTTCCCCTCACAAGACAAACATTCTTTAGCCTCTCATCTTAAAGAAAGTGCTCCTAACCCCACTTGTTTCTTCCACTATTGTTCCATCTCCCTTTCACCTCTAAGCTCATTGAGCATGCAGTCTGTCTGGAGTTCCTCTCCTCCAATTCCATCGTAGACCCTCTCCTATCTGGTTTCCACCCTTTGCACTCCACTGAACTGTCTCTCCCCAAAGCCTCTAATGATGGCTTCCTAGCCAAAGTTTAGAACCAGTACTGCATCTTCATCAGCTTTGTCCTGTCACCCACCTTTGACACAGCCAGCCATGTTCTTCCTGAAATTCTGTTCTCCTTTGGCTTTTGTGACTCTGTCCTCTCCTGGGTCTCTTCAAACCTTTCTAATTGCTCCCTCAGTGTCTTTTGGAGGATCCCCCTCATGTGCCCTCCAACTTTTTGTGGAAGTTCCACAGGGCTCTGTCCTTGGTTCCCTTCTCTTTCCCCCTCTAGCCCTTATCCCTGGATAATCTCATCTGCAAACACAAACTACCCTCTCTATGCTGATAACTCAGATTTACCTCTACTCCAAACCTGCCTCCTTCTGTCCCAACTAAAATCTCGACCTGTCTCTCTAACATCCTGTAGTGAGACGGAGTGGCCTCCCTCCAGACTCAAGAGCGAGGGACACTATACTGCTCTTGGCAGGTGGAGCCAATCCTTCCCCCCTTGCCGGAAGTACCAGAGTGGGACAGGAAGTATAAAAGGAGAGCCCTGTGGCTCAGTTGGGGCTGGACGAGGGAAGGAGGCAGATGTCTCTTCTAGGGAGCCGAGCCTTCTGTGGGAACCCAGACCAGCCGCCGAGCAGACCAGTGCCCTACTGATGGAGGAGGCAGACAACTCCAAGGAAATACCAGCCACTGCCTGACTGCCAAGCAGCGCATGGAAGCAACACCAGCAGAGTTGGCTAGGAAGCAGCCCAGGGGAATCAGACATTGATCCAAATTTGCTGCCAGGAAGCCAGGCAGTGTGTTTGTATTTCCCTGCTGACCCAGTGACAGGACCACCCGCCACTATTAGGGCTCCTTGTTTAGTATTTCACTGCTGATCAAAGTGCAAGAAGAAATAAGAGGGACAATCAAACATCTGCACCAACTGCTGTGAACAGCATCTCTTATTGGTGGCTTAATTGGGTGGACCTGGGATTTTAGGAGGAGGTTGGGAGAGTGCTACTGAACTGTTTCTCTATCTGACACCTAAATAGTTATTAAACTTATCAGAATACAAGGAAAATCAAGTCATTAATATGTGCAGATCTGTTGTACATAGGAAATGGTTAGAAACTGTAACTGACAATAAGCAGTTTGTGGCTTGACAAGGAAACTTGTGTGCTTCTCTGAATAGCTTGAATAAATTCATGACAAATAGCATGAGGCCCTTTAGTTCTTTTCAATGACAGTCCAGAATCATGACTACAGAAATGTTATTTCTTGTACTTTAGGCTTGATATAATCTTCAAGTAAATATTTGTTTTCACTACTCAATTTTATTACAGTATATTTGTTCTCTAGGATTACAGCAGCTGGTTTTTAAGTACCAGTAATTATGTCTAAGGAACATTAAACTGATTGCTCCCTTTTATTTTCCTTTTTTGGACAATAACTGTTTAGTTTAAGTCACTTCTACTGCCTTGCACTATTTTTTATCCATTGAGGTTGTAAGACTCATCTTTTTGGGTTGTTGTGTTAGTATAGATTTTTTAAAAATTCCATGTAATACAATGAACTCCAGTTTTAAGGGATATATGCTTGACTTTCACTACCCCAGCAAACTTCTTAGCTGCTTCCCTGGGTTTCAAACTCTTCATTACCCTTAGTGCATGCTGTCTTAGGCTGAAATCCTGGCCCCATTGACATCAGTGGGAGTTTGCCATTGATGTCAATGGGGTCAGGATTTTACCCCTAGTTTTTTCTAGTTCCAATCCCAAAATAACTTCAACCCCTTTTGCATTCGCATCTTGAATACATTTTTTCTGTTGTATACCTAGTATATATTTTAAACGGTGCCACTCTCCAATACAGTTCCAAATCCCAAATAACAGTGCCCTGTGTCTAGGCTGTGTGGCTGAATTATTTTTTTCCATTTATTATGGTGTTATATAGATTCCCACTGTACCTCAAATTTATCCTAATTTGAAGCCTAAACCATGCTGGCCGTTGTCTGCATCTAGAGATTTTGGGTGGGGTTTTCATTCGCCCTGACCGATCTCTGCTGCCAACGAAGTTAATGCCAACTTTACCATCAACTCCAATAAAACCAGAGTTAGGCCAACACAACATGATTTAAAGAAAAACACTTTTTTCCCCATTTCAATCAATTCTTTGCTTATGCACTCTCTCATCTCAATCCAAAATGTTAAAATAGTATTGCTATTACAATTAATTACTGAATACATTTGTTTTATTTATGGAATACTGGTATGTACATTACGATAATCCACTGCAAATTGGTAATTACCGTTGTCACAAATTATAGTTTCATATTTTCCATTCAGTAAGAAAGTGAGATAAAATCCCTAATAAACAGTAAAGCAAGTACAAAATAGGAAGAACAAAAGCACAGACTCAACCAAAAGTGAGTCCTAAGAGAAAGAGCTAATAAAACCGCCATCCCGCACATAACTTTTTTATGGGCATCACTGAAGAGTAGACTGTAAAACGTTGGTCTTTGTTTCAACTTGGATGCTTTTTTAAGCATTCTGAAGCCTGTTAGTCTACAGCAGTGGGATACAAAGCTCACAAAAACATATTTCATGCAGTATCGCAGACATTTCCATTTCAGGTCCCTGTTGGAAATAGCACAAGAACAACTTATCTCGCTGTGTTTTGGAAATTTGACTTTTCTGTTCCAGCCCAAGCCAGAACTCAGAAATGCAGTGTTGAAGGTAGGGGTGTAGAATTAACTGAACATTTCAGAATCACAGAAAGGGTTCATTTCAAATTTGGTACTAATGAAAGGTGAAAGATCATGGGCAGGGGATATAATTTATTCCTCCACCCTCCAACTGGTTCATCCTTCTTTAATGGGCTCATGAAGGAGCCCAAGTTGCTCTTTCCTCAACATGTAATGCAGGTGCTGGCAGTAGAGCAA
Organism: Terrapene triunguis; assembly: GCF_002925995.2. Lineage (NCBI taxonomy): Eukaryota > Metazoa > Chordata > Testudines > Emydidae > Terrapene > Terrapene triunguis. The sequence continues at coordinate 83,525,627 of NW_020664417.1, read as the reverse complement.
TGAGCATTATCATGTGTATGTATAGAAGGATTGGACCACTAGTGCAAAAGTTATTTATATTTAAAGACTAACAGTAATTCTATGTAAGCAGAGTTCTGAAATTGAGAATACAGGGAAATCCAAAATAGTTTCTTTGTGATGACTAAAATAAAACTATTACTTTAAAGAAAAAGAAGTGGAGCAAACATAAATGCAGTCCAATGCTAAAGGAAAGTCTGTTTGTGGCTAATGCCTTGGAAAAATAGTTCAGGAGTTACTCATCCCTTACAGAGAGGTTAGTTGTGAATGCCACCAACGTTGTATTTTATTTCAAACTATTTTTCTTTTTTTTTGTTTTGTTTTTGGGGTTATTTGTTTTTGACATGAACAACTAGACGGAATGAGCTTGAATTCACAAATATATATATGGTCTAAAACGTTATGAACCAGAACTAGAAATGCCACACTACCATGAGGAACTTGCTCTTACGGTATTTCTTGCTGGGTCCAGAAATGGAAGTGAAAGAAATCTCATGAGAAGATCTTTTATTATAAAATTTCTATCCCAATTTTGTAACTTGAAGTTCAAACATGCTTTGAAGAAGCATCCAGACTTTTCAATGCAAGCTGCACTGCTTTGCAGTTAGATAAAATACTAGAATCATAGAAATGTGCATCTTGAAGGGGCGCTGAGAAGTCATCAACTCCAGTCCCCTGAGCTAAGGCAAGACCAAGTATACCTAGAACATCCCTGACAGGTGTTTGTCTAACCTGCTTTTAAAACCTCCAGTGATGGGGATATTCCACAAGCTCCCTTGGAAGCCTATTCCAAGAGCATAATTATCCTTATAGTTAGAAAGTTTTTCTTAATATCATACCTAGATCTACCTTGTTGCAGATTAAGCCCATTATTTCTTGTCCTACCTTCAATGGACATGGAAAACAATTGATCACAGTCATTTTTTGTAACAGTGAGATGCTCTGCAGGGGTATCCCGGGTTGTGAGGCATCTCACCACTACCTGTCCTTAGCATGGAGGAGTCTTGTCTGCCTGCTGTGGAACAGCTCCCTGAATCCACCAGCCCCTGGCAGCACAAACATCATCTTCCAGGCCTCCACAGGCCCTCTCTGTGCAGGAAGCAACAGGCACACAAATAGTCAGCGCACGCTCTGTAGGATCCAGCCCCTTACCCACAGGTCCATAGTGGGTTAAGATATTTGAAACAAATGGTTACATATAAAACAAAATGATAACACAATTTCTAAACACTAAATTTAACTTACAGGATAACCTCCTCTATGGGGAAGTTGATCTCACCCAAAGTCCTCTTCAGCATTTTCAGTCAAGGCTGGCTGAGACCCTATTTTCATGAATGCAAATGCATTGTCTGTTTTACTTCCTGTCTGGAGGAACCAGTCTGAGGCATGTCATATTTGGGTGACTTGCTTTTTAAACTCACATGCTTAAGACCATCATTTTCTGTTACAGATACATAACTCCTTACATAGTACCTGTACATACATTTCACAATGATATTGATGACCAGTGCGACGCTGGCTTTCATTTGAGACCTCATATGACATTCTTTGGTGAACAAGAATGGACATACCAGAATCTGGAGACTCCTGTAACCCCACTGCACCCCCTTGTCAGTTGGCATTAAAAGGTCCTTTGGTCACAAACAGTCCTTAACATATTTGAAGACTTATCAGGTTCCCACTCAGTATTCCTCTTTCTCAAGACTAGACATGCCCAGTTTTTTTAACCTTTTATCATAGGTCAGGTTTTCTAAATCTTTTATCATTTTTTGTTGTTCGCAGAACTCTTCCCAATTTGTCCATATCTTCTTAAAGTATGGTGCCCAGAACTGGACCCAGTATGCCAACTGAGGCCTCACTAGTGCTGAGTAAAGCAAAACAATTACCTCTCATATCTGACATACAACACTCCTGTTAATACACTCCAGAATGACATTACCCCTTTTTTGCAACTGCATTACATTGTTTACTCCTATTCAATCTGTGGTCAACTATAACCCCCACATCCTTTTCAGGAGTATTACTGCCTAGCCTGTGAATTTCCCATTCTTTAGTTGTGCGTTTGATTTTTCCTTCCTAAGTGAAGTACTTTGCACTTGTCTTTATTGAATTTCATTTGGTCTGAAATCAGCAAATTCTCCAATTTGTCAAGGACATTTTGAATTCTAATCATGTCCTCCAAAACGCTAGCAACCCTTCCGAACTTGTTGACATACTACCAATAAGTGGAGGGAAAAAACTTCAGAGATATAAAGAAAAGTTGAAAAAAAATACAAGTTTTATTATTTATATTGTGGTAGGGCCTACAGTGTACAGGATAGTGTCCCAAAATATAAGATGGCATGGTTACTGCCCAGAAAAATGTATGGTCTAAAAAGTTTTCAAGGGAGATTTCAAGGGATCTGATCTCACTTATATCCATTATTCCTTTGAAATGACACTAGCATAAAACTAGTTTGAGGTCAGAATCAGGAAGGATATTACAAATGACAGGTGAAGCTTCTTCTCTGCAGATCATACCATCAATAGGTGAAGGAACAGAGAGGAGCCTGGTAATGGGGGAGTGGGAAGAGTGTCACAGTTTCAGGGCAACTGCACCTGCAGTCCCCCTCCGTGGTCACTCAAGGGCACCCACTTAAAGGTTTGCAGCTCCCAGCTGTCACCTCTCTTGGGCTGAGACCTGCATCTCACTCCCTTCTTACTGGGGTTTTAAGGTTGCACAGTTCCCTGCCTTACACTGTGATATCCCCTGGAAGCCAGACTGCATAAAAGGCCAGCACCTGCACTTTGCTTTCTCTCCAAAAGCTATGATCAGTGTAATGGCCACAGTTGCAAGTTACCACACAGCTTCTTCTAAGCAAGCATGTTTATTCTGAAAGGGACAGCATTACAGAGAAAACATTAAAACAATAAGAGAACCTATGCACATGCTACAAAGCTTACCATGATCATCCCCAACTCCATCCCAGGGCTCTGGCAGGTTTTAGTCCTTCATAACCCACAACTGATTTTTCCCTTTGGTTACAAGTTCATATCCATCTTTGATCCAGAACCAGAATCCTGACTGGGAAGACCCACCGTTTCTTTATACGGCTCAGGCCTTTGATCTTGGCCTTCTGTAATAGGTAATTAGCTGACAATCGTCTCTCCTCGGGGTGTAGCTTTACAAGGCATGCTTTCTGAATAACTGGAGTTGGGGAATTTGCATTAACCTCTCCCTAGGGCTTCCCCAGGAAAGCCACTTGACATTTATTGTCCCAGAAGTTCATACTTATCCTGACCATTTTCAGTATAGTCTTTTGAACTCCCAGGTCTCACATCTGTCACATCTCCTTCCTAAAGAGTTTATATATAATCCCAGCCCACAATAGTACATATACCTAATACAATAAGGACTTTCAAGGATATTACAGGAAATTGGCCTATTGGTTACTAAGTGTAATGACAGGATCTGGGAGGCAGGTTCAAGTAAGTCAATGGCTGGCATTTTTTTTTTTGTTTTTTTTGAGACAGAGGGCAAATTTTAAGTGAATTCTAAAATGTTTGGGAAGTTACCAGAGGCATTTGAGCATAAGATAATAATGCAGTGGATAGGAAATATCGATTCAAGTGTGTGCCCTGAGCATATTTCAATCTTTACAGTAGTATTTACAATACCTCTAATATTATAGGACTAGCTTCTGCCAGGCACCCTTGTTTGCATTTAAAAATGCCTTATTTCATGTATAGTCCCACTGAAATCAGAGTAAGGTACTACTTAGTGTGAGCAAGGTAGCAGAATCTGGCTCATAATTACTAGAATTTAAAAGCTCTACAGTTTCTGTATTATCAAATTATTTTATTCCCACTATTAAACAAATTGCACAAGAAAATAATCCTAGACTCTCTCTAGAAAAGCACTCCTGTGTTTTGTGTAGATTCTGCAAACGATGCCTGAATAATTACAACTTTTCAGTGTACCAGCTTGTGTCTGAATAATTAAAATCCCACAGGAATGATGTACCATCCTTCTTTTACAAGCTTCTTTTAGATATACAAAGATGTCCTTATCTGCAAATTGTAACCAAACTTGTTTCTCTGAGCGATTGGCTGAAGGAGGACCGAGTGGACTTCTAGGCCCTTATCTCCTTCCTCAAACTGCCTTGGAGGTCTAAAGCAGAGTGGGGCAGAGTCAGGGGTGGGGGGAGAAGGAGGACATCTGACTATGTTGTCTTCAGTGTTCTATAATTTAGCACAGGCATAAAATCCTATGTAGAAAACATTTAGTGTAAACAACAACTGTGATTAATAATCAGACATTTTTAGTACTGAATTTACAGTCCCTCGTTAAACTTCCATCTATTTAATATGAACGAGGAAAGAATGAGGTTATATACTCATAAGTGTGCCGATTGGTTAAATTGCTACCTTGGTAAAGAAAGAATCCAGTCTAACATTTTCATCTATAACTTTTGTAAAAAAAAATATTTCTTGTGGTAAAATGTGTGACCACATTTTAGAGAACTTTAGCTGTCTGGAATAAGGATTTAATTCAGATTGTTAACACAGTTATTGCATGGTATTTAAATAACAACTATTTATCTAAGTTTTTTTCAGGTGGTTTAACAAGGGTGGCATACGATAGTTATATACCTTGGACCATTAACCTAAAAAAAAAAATGCACCTAATCCATTCTGCATATGCGTAACTCATTTCATGTGAGTAAATGTTTGCAGGATCAATTTCATGGTACATTAATATTTATTAATAAGCATAACTATTTTCTCCCATTAAAGTAAACTTGCATCCTGAAATGTAAACAGATACAATTTAGTTCTATGCTTTTAATTATCCATAATTGCTCTCCTATACCCAAGTGTATTTAAAATACTGAAAATGCTTTCATGCATTTTTTTTATAAAGGAAAGAGTATAATATTTACTTCTATATCATAGCACCATCTAAAGTTAAGGTTAAATGACACTTCCCATTATAAGATCCTGTTTTCAGTTGCTTATAACTTTGTCAAACTATATTATGATTATTATTTATTTGTTCTGGGGTAGCATCTAGGAACCCTAGGCAAGAACCAGAACCCCATTGTGCTAGGCACTGTGGAAACACAGAACTTTAACCATTAAGGTAATTAACATAAAATAGGAGTTATGAAGTACAGAAAATTGACAAGGGAAGCTAAAGGCATTAGGAAAAAATCCACAGCTGGCAGGACTAGGGACAATAAGAAGGAATTTACTAAGTATGTTAGGAACAAAAGAAATCCTAGAAATGGTATAGCCTGTTATAGACCTGGATAACTTGCACTCCAGAGTCCTTAAAGAGTTGGCTGCGGACATCTCTGTCCTGATTATGTTAATTTTTAATAAGTCTTGGAATACCAGGGAAATCCCAGAAGACTGGAAGAGTGCTAATGTTGTGCCAATATTCAAAATGGGCAAGCAGAATAGCCAAGCAGACTAGTTAGTCTGATATCAATCATGGGCAGAATAATGGAAAAGCTGATATGGAATTCTGTTAATGAAGAGTTAAAGGTAGGAATATAATTAATGCCAGTTTACTTGGTTTGTGGAAAATAGGTCTTGACAAACAAACCTGATTTCATTCTTTGAGATTACAAGTTTGGTTGATAAAGATAGTTACATCTATGCAGTTGACTTTTGCAAGGCATTTGATTTAGTATGGCAAGGCATTCTAATTTTTTGAAAATAGCACTACACAATACCCGTGGCGCTAACTGATGGATCTCAAGAAAGTAGCTGTCAATAGGAATCATCATCAAATGAGGATGTTTCTAGTGGGATTACACAGGGATTGGTTACTAGGCCCAATTCTATTCAACATTTTCATCCGTTATCTGGAAGTAAATATAAAGATGCTGCTGATAAAATTTGAGGATGGCAGAGTGATAAATAAATGATGAGGACAGGGCAATCAGAGTAATCTGGACCACTTGGTAACTTGGGTCCATTCAAAGGTCTAGGAACAATGAAAGCAGGCTATACCTGCTACGCCAGAAGGAGAACTGAATCCTGGAAAGCAGTGACTCTGAAAATGATCTAGGAGTCATAGTGAACAAGCAACTGAACAGGAGCTGCTAGTGCAATGCTGAAGCAAAAAGGGCCAATGTGATCCTCGGGTCTATAAACAGGGAAGCAGTGAGTAGGGTAGAGAGGTGATTTTTCCTCCGTATATGGGGTTGGAGAGACCAGTAGTGGAATACTATGGACAGTTTTGGTGTCCACATTTTATAAAGGGTGATGAAAAATTAGAGAAGATGCAGAAAAGAGCCCAAAAAATTATTTGAGAGCTGGAAAAAATGGCTTACAATAGGAGATTTAAAGAGCTCACTCGGTTTAGTTTATCAAAAATGGGATTGAGCGGTGATGCGATTACAGTGTATTGGTATCTTCACGGGGAGAAAATACTAGGCACTGAAAGGCTATTTAGTGGAAAAAGGCATAACAAGAGCCAGTGCCTCCAGCCTCACTCCTGCAACTGATCTTACTAGAAGCTATGATATTTTGAAAATATGAAGTGCTCTATAATGCTAAGTATTCTGAAAAATCAAGCTCTAGGAGTCTCAAATTGGACATCCACAATTAGTGGACCCTTTTGACCTTAATCCGTCTATGTTTCATTATCCCCTTTTTTAGGGATAAGGAACTAAAACGCCCCCACCTCACAGAGGGATTGTGAAGGTAAATGAATATTTGTATAAGGCCTACAGCCACATGTTGAACAGTGAGGAGAAAACAAAATATTGAATAGCTGCTTATTAAATGAACACTTTTCAGAGTAGCAGCCGTGTTAGTCTGTATCCGCAAAAAGAACAGGAGTACTTGTGGCACCTTAGAGACTAACAAATTTATTAGAGCATAAGCTTTCGTGGGCTGCAACCCTGAAAGCTTATGCTCTAATAAATTTGTTAGTCTCTAAGGTGCCACAAGTACTCCTGTTCTTTAAATGAACACTGACTATATTGTGCACTGACTGAAGCAGCGGTCCTGTGGAAAAAAATGTGACCATGTAATTAAAGACATAAGGCAGAGGGGAGCCAAATTAAGATTGCACAGGAAATAGTTACACCTCTACCCAGATATAACGCGACCCGATATAACACGAATTTGGATATAACGCGGTAAAGCAGCGCTTCGGGGGGGCGGGGCTGCGCACTCCGGTGGATCAAAGCAAGTTCGATATAACGCGGTTTCACCTATAACACGGTAAGATTTTTTGGCTCCTGAGGACAGCGTTATATTGGGGTAGAGGTGTATATAAAGTGAGAACTGTACATTTTGTATTCTGTATTGTAATAGAAATCAATATATTTGAAAATGTAGAAAAACATCCAAAAATATTAAATACATTTCAATTGGTATTCTATTGTTTCATGTGATTAAAATTGTGATTAATTTTTTAAATTGCGATTAATTTTTTTGAGTTAATTGCGTGAGTTAACTGTGATTAATCGACAGCCCTAAAAATTTTGCTTTATAAGATATTCAGGGCACAGGACCTATTAATACACTTTTTGGGGAGGTCTATTTTGTTAAAACCTCTGCAAATGTCCCAAACTTATTATCTCACTTTTGGCACATTTTGTCACCTGAACTAGAATACTGGATCCACACCCCAGAAAACATCTTTGACTTTAATCACTGCATTTCCATAACAACATATAATTTTATTGACCTTAATAGCAGTCATTAAGAAGCTCCCTTGCAACTTTTTTAATACATTAAAATGTTCTGTTTTTTAATATGTTCACGGAAGCACTGCGCTTTCCCAAGGCTCCTAATTTTACCTTAGTTTACTATTAAAAGATGTCTATCCTTTTTTTGCACCAAGGATGATGGACTTGCTAAAAAAAGTCTTCTTTATGCATGTTGGAAAACAATCTGCTTCCAATTATACCCCATTTTGCTACAGAATCCAAGTCAGGGCAAAATTTGACCCCGTACGCCCCATTGTATTTTCAAATATATGGCACCCCTCCCATTATTTTACAGAGGGTGAATTCCTCTGTATCTGAGCCTCTGAGGGCAGAGTTGCACATTAAGTCAAATTCATTTCTGGAGTAACTCCATTTAAATTTGGCTCTGTAATCATCATAATTAGCTGAATAATCTTGATGTTAGTTAATAAGCAAGTAAGCATTTTATCACCATTTTACAGAGGGTGAGACAGAGAAGTCAGTGTCAGAACCAGTATTAGAAGGAGCCCCGTCGGAAAAGGGGTATCTCCTCATCCCTGAATCCTAAGGACAACTTTATACATCTCAGGCATATTGTGTGCCAAAATGTTGCTAGTAGAAATTTTACATCCTGAATTTCCTTTACCAAAGTGCACTATTTTTCTGGAGTACTCTGCAGGGGGAAAAAAGAAACCAACATTTTATGGTATCACTGCAATCTAAGCCATGACAGTGCAGGCAGATATTTGATTGTTTCAGGCATATTGTAGCTAGAATGTGTCCTTGCAATATCACCTCCATAGGAAAAGGGATTAAATAAAGAAAGTGGAAACACAATCAGTTAAAAAGAATATAGAAGACAAAACTGAAACTTTAGGTGTCAAGGATAATGAAATACAGTGGCCTTATCTGAAAATTCAGCATTCCAGTTTGGGGGGCAATGCTGCCCCATGCTCTCCCCAGTCTCCGCCCATGTTGAAAGGCAAAGCCTTACAAGAATATACAGGAACAATATTTCTACCCAGCTGTCCTCCCCAACACACCAGTGCACTAAAGTAATTACCCCAGTAAATGAGCATTTGAGTCAGCGGTGAAAGATCTGTTGCAAACAACAGTAGAGCAAATGGGAATTGGAAAATTAAAATGTTGGGCTCAGCAGACTTTATCAGTAGCATTCACTTCCTGTTCTCGCTCACTTCTAGCACATCAAGGTTCCTTTTGATTTAAATTCCCGTCAGTGTAATTAATTTAATGTGGCAATGTGTTGGTCACACACCTGGATTCTGTTTGCATTTTTGGAGGACTGCACACTGCCAGCCTTCCTCCTACAGTACTACCTGAAGCATACTTAACTCTACCATTAGCTTAATTTTTATGTGTAAGTGCATGAAAATTATATGTTGTTTTTATTTATTTAAACATGATATGCATCCCTCCTAAACAATTTTCTCAATAACTCCCAGACCTCCATCCCATGAAGGAGCCTGCAGGGAAGACCTAGTGAGGCTGAAAAACTATGTTCTGAAATGTTCACCTCACGGGGTTCTCTGCAAGTCATCTCCCAAAGGGGGATGAGTTTAGAAGGCTGCAGCATGGGAAGGAAGTGAGCTCTCCAAACCTTGCGTACAAGATAGGGTACCCCCTAGATCCATGGCGGTAGCAGCTCCTGTCTTTGCTTTGGGCTGCTCCACCCACACCTGCCTGCTGCTCCAGCCAGAATGATTCCTTCAAGAGCCATAGTATTATTGGCTAGATCAACAGATGTGGTTCAGAAGCAGTTATAGTAAGGCCTCAGATTTCTGTAGGGGATGGTGCTGCGGAATCACTGCATCCAGTCTCCTGTTCCTACCATTCCCACGCAGCCCCACCCAAAACCTTCTGAAGTTCCAGAGGATTGACAAGCCAAATATGGAAGACAGTGAGGCTGGCAGAGATAGCACATCCCACTGCTTCTTAAGGGCAAGGGGAAATCAGTTTAGAAGAGTATCAGAGGGGTGCCTGCTTCATCTTATGCCTGCTTAGACTCTACTGTTGGTTGCCTTACACAGGCATGTGGTTTCCCTGCAAAGCACTTGGGTGCCAATAGTGCTGTTCCCCCACTCCTTGGGCCAGATTCTCTCCTGCAGTCCAGCACTGCCTGGAATATGGAGGGGGAAGGCTCATGGAGCCTGAGGGCTGGCTTGTGCTGATGTAGAGTAGTTTAAGGCTTTAGCTAGAGATACCCCTAGAGTCTCATGGCCAGTGGAGGATAGGGGTAGCAGAGCTCTGATCTGCCACACCTCCTCCGCATCCCCAGTATTCTCCCTCCCTCCCTCACCATGCTCCCATATGCCAGGGTGGCGGTTGGCTGGCTGACTCAGCAGCTGCCTTTACTAGTTTTATGTCAATGGGAGCTCCCCTATGCCAAGCAATACCCTGACAGCCTCTAATGGCCAGATTCCAGGCTATTTGCATCACCTGGGCAGTGCAAAGGGACCAAATCTCAGTAGAGAATGTGGCCTTGTGTGCACCCCAGGCTCTCAGATATGTCAAACATTTGCTCATGTGCACAAGCAGATGGCAAAATTCAGAAAAATCAATGTGCTTGCATGGGAAAACAGTCAGCAAAGTGCTGCTTGAGATTCTTTTCAATTCATCTGATCCAAGAAAGAAAGATTCAGAAAGACGGTGACTGCTGAACTAACAGAGATTTTACTGACACAGGGACTAATGAGAAATCTATTGCATACTGCATAGTCTTATTAAAGGCTCACTGGCGTCTAGCTCAGAGGAGATGTTGCCTCATAAGAGAGAAGGGTCTGAGTAGAATAGGCAGCACAGTAGGAAAGGCAGCAGCAGTTAACATTGCAAGGAAAAGAATGTTAATATCCCGGCAAAGAACAAGATGACTGAGTGTCGCTGCTTATACAGCTAATTGTCTTCACAAATAAGATGCATTGTGGAAAACAGCACAGAAACATATTTACCATAATCGAATTTCCTCTCGGTCACAATAAAATGATCAACTTGATAAAAGTAAGTGGGACATTGATCTTGTTTCCTTACAAGCGGACATGTGAACTTTCCTCTCCTGCCAATTTGTATTGATCTCATTCACTTTATGTTTCCCTCTAATAATCCTGTAATAAAATCTGACGCATAATTTGCTGAAATAATTTTTTCATTATACTACACCTGACCTCATCAGTACTTTAAGATGTACTGCAAACAGTCATTTGCAATGGTCCCTATTCTGCTGCTATGTGGGTGTAATGCTCTATTTAATATCCTTTTTGTTTTAAAAGCTAACCTACAAAACCCCTGTGTTTTTGAGGAATTTAGGAATGCAAACCACTAGAGAACTAAAACAGCATATGGCCTGAAATGTATACTACATGACAGATTGTATTGAACGAGGGATGCATTTAGTTCATGTGTTTTTTAAAAGAAAATTTAAAATTTTTCAGAAAAAGCTGAAGCCCGTCGATACTAAAATTGATTAAAGCAGAGCAAGAAAGCTTCCACAACATACTCCTATCTAACATGTAATTCCTCAGAACACATACGTTTTCATTTTAGCTGCCTTATACAGGTTGTAATTCCATCATATTTTCTTTAAAAAATTATCTCATCAAGATTGTGGGCTTTGTTGAAGAGTAGTGGGTTCCCTCTACATTACATACTACATCATTTTCTATCTTCAGTTTTGAGAAAAGCTGGAACAACTATGGGGCCAGATCCTTCAGTCCAAGACCTGAGGTCAGGGCGCAAAGGAGACTCTGAGCCACCTTCATGCCCCACTAATCCCGGAGGCTCCCAGAACTCTACTGAAATTAGAGCAGTCCCAGAGTTACAGTTGGGCATAGACAGATCACAGGACACTCCAGACACACCGGCTCCCTCCCTGACTACCACCACATCATGATACTTAAGACAGTTTAACACAACCCAGAGAGTCTCTTATACTAGGGGAATGTTCAGACAGATTAATGTGTCTGGGGGACACATTCATTTGTGGGAAGAGGTGCTGAGGATTCTAGCATGAACTAAATCCATTCCTGGCCTCTGAGCAGAAACTATCAATGCAGAAGCCTTCTACAGAATTTAATTTGGCTGGTGCAAACCTTGAGGGGGGGGTTGGGTGGTGTAGAACTGGCTCTGGTGGATTCCTCCGCTGTGTGTCTGTTCAGTCATGTCAGGGCAGCGAACCATGTATTAATGTTCGGCCAGGTTAGCTCTATGTCTGTCTGTTTCCATCATTGCTATTTATGAAGGGAACACATTCTCTAATTTTGAACCCACTTGAACAGCACAGGTTCAGTTAATCAGTTCTAGAATTACTGACTTACTTGGAAAGACTGAAAAAAATATGCAGCTCCTAGTCTGACCTAACTCAATATTGAACGAAGGGTGACTGCATTTCTGGGAGCAGGCTAAAGTTTATCTACAGAGGGCTAACTACTCACTGCAGTGGAGTGTGCAAAGTGCACAGACAAGGAGATGAAGATAAAGGATATTTTGGGGTTTGATGCAATGCCCGCTGGCATCAATGAGAATCTTTCCACTGACTTAAATAGGTGTTAGGTCAGGCCCTAATGCACCTCCCCCTCACAGTTTCACTTTCCTCCAATTGTTCATACTCCCTATAACAACAACAAACAAAATATTTTCATGAATAAAAAACAAACAGGTAATTCAAGTAATTTATGGTATTCTAAATGTGTTCTTACACTAACTCCCTGCTTTCCTCACCAGGAATCTGCAACCTGTTTGGGAAGTTGTGCTGGAGTGGGCAAAGCAAGAGTCCCATTTCTCTGTTCATCACGGCAGGGACAGATAATGAAGAGGCTGAATGTTTTTACTGACCCACTCTGCAGCAGCGTAAGTAATCAGCATATATCATTCTGGGTGTATCCCTGTATGTACCTGTAGCACTGAAGAGCTCCTGCCAAGATTTCCCCGAGAACTCAATGACAGAAGAATATCCTCTGTAATTACCTTGGTTAATTGCCGGTGATATAAACTTATGTCTGAGGTTCCTAAGCTAAATGAAGAAAAGAACAAGCAGTTGTTCCTTTCTGAATGTAACCAAGAGACAGTTACAGTCCCGAGGAAAACCTTAACAATCCTACAAAAAAGCAGAAGAAAACGTGGAAACTGAAATCTATCAATGGGGTCCCCTGTGTAGGAAAAACACCAGCTACACAGAAACCTCCCTCTCCGCTGCCCCACATCAAAATATGGAAATGCACAGAAAATCTGTGCAGTTTGAGAGCTAGTCAGAGCTCTGGGTAGCACTGATTTATATAGAAGACCAAATTTTCCTTCTTAACCTTTATTGTCATCTTAAAAGATCTTAACATTTTCACCACCAAAGGCACACCTTGGATTTTCCTCACGGCTAATCCAGCCCCTAGTTTCTATTTGTCATTTGAAATAAAACTAATGTCTCTTAAAACTTCATTAAGTCAGGAATAATAATACTATACCCCTCACATAGAGTGAATCCAGATAGCAGCACAACTCAAAAACTGCCTTCTAGGTGGACTCTCTATTTCCCTCTAGTCTATTCAATTTCATTTTCACGCTTGCAGCACCACATCCTTGGCCAAAAGCCATAGAGCTTTATTATTAATTTAAAATAGATACCGCACTTTCTTTAGGCTCCTAAAACAGTCTAATTGGCATGTTTGCAGCAGCAACTACATAACCCTTGAGGCTCTAAATTGAACTCTCAAGAACAGAGGAAGAAACTAGGTTCGCCGAGGGATGGTGACCTAAGCCCAGAGGTAAGTGGGATATCGGGAGGAAACATAAGGAGGAGGGTACAAGATGGGAAGCCTCCTGATTCATACTGAGAAAGAAGGGCAATTGGCTAGTTATCTTAGATGCATGTATATGAACACAAGAAGTCTGGGAAACAAGCAGGAAGTATTGGAAGTCCTGGCACATTCAAGGAACTATGATGTGATTGAAATAACAGAAATTTGGTGGGGCAGTTCACATGACTGGAACACTGCCATGGATGGGTATAAACTGTTCAGGAAGGACAGGTACAGGAGGAAAGGTGCAGGAGTTGCATGTATATAAGAGAGCGGTATGATTGCTCAGAGCTCCAGTATGAAACTGGAGAAAAGCCTGTTCAGAGTCTTTGGGTTAAATTTAGAGGCGAGAGCAACACGGGTGATGTTGTGGTGGGCGTGTGCTATAGATCACCGGATCAGAAGGATGAGGAAGAGGAGGCTTTCTTCGGTCAACTAACTGAAGTTTCCAGATCACAGGCCCTGGTTCTAATGGGGGACTTCAATCACCCTGACATCTGCTGGAAGAGCAATGCAGCAATGCACAGAGAATCCAGGAAGTTTTTGGAGAATGTTGGGGACAACTTCCTGGTACAAGTGCTGGAGGAACCAACTAGGGGTCGTGCTTCTCTTGACCTGCTGCTTACAAACAGGGAAGAATTGGTAGGGGAAGTAGAAGTGGGTGGCAACCTAGGCAGCAGTTACCATGAGATGGTTGAGTTCAGGATCCTGACAAAAGGAAGAAAGGAGAGTAGCAAAATACGGATCCTGGACTTTAGAAAAGAAGACTTAGACTCCCTTAGGGAACTGATGGGCATAATCCCCTGGGAGGCTAATATGAGGGGGAAAGGAGTCCAGGAGAGCTGGCTATATTTTAAAGACGCCTTATTGAGGGTGGAGGAATAAACAATCCCCATGTGCAGAAAGAATAGCAAATATGGCAGGTGACCAGCTTGGCTTAACAGTGAAATCTTCGGTGAGCTTAAACTCAAAAAGGAAGCTTACAAGAAGTGGAAATTTGGACAGATAACTAGGGAGGAGTATAAAAACGCTAGATCATGCAGGGGTGTAATCAGAAAGGCCAAGGCTCAAATGGAGTTGCCGCTAGCAAGGGACGTAAAGGGTAACAAGAAGTGTTTCTACAGGAATGTTAGCAACAAGAAGGTGGTCAGGGAAAGTGTGGGACCCTTACTGAATGGGGGAGGCAACCTAGTGACAGATGATGTGGAAAAAGCAGAAGTACTCAATGCTTTTTTTGCCTCAGTCTTCACAGACAAGGTCAGCTCCCAGACTGCTGCACTGGGCAACACAGTATGGGGAAGAGGTGAGCAACCCTCAGTGGTGAAAGAACAGGTTAAGGACTATTTAGAAAAGCTGGATGTGCACAAGTCCATGGGTCTAGATCTAATGAATCCAAGGGTGCTGAGGGAGTTGGCTGATGTGACTGCAGAGCCATTGGCCATTATCTTTGAAAATTCGTGGCAATCGGGGGAGGTCCCGGACGATTGGGAAAAGGCAAATATAGTGCCCATATTTAAAAAAGGGAAAAAAAGAGAACCCGGGGGACTACGGACCGGTCAACCTGACTTCAGTCCCCGACAAAATCATGGAGCAGGTCCTCAAGAAATCCATTTTAAAGCACGTGGAGGAGAGGAGGGTGATCAGGAACAGTCAACATGGATTCACCAAGGGCAAGTCATGCTTGACCAACCTGATTGCCTTCTATGATGAGATAATTGGCTTTGTAGATATGGGGAAAGTCGTGGATGTGATATATCTTGTCTTTAGCAAAGCACTGTATTCTTGCCAACAAGTTAAAGAAGTATGGATTGGATGAATGGATAATAAGATGGATAGAAAGCTGGGTAGATTGTCGGGTTCAACAGGTAGTGATCAATGTCTAGTTGGCAGCCTGTATCAACCGGAGTGCCCCAGAGGTCGGTGCTGGGGCCGATTTTGTTCAACATCTTTATAACAATCTGGATGATGGGATGAATTGCAGTCGCAGCAAGTTCGTAGATGAAACTAAGCTGGGGGGAGAGGTAGATACGCCGGAGGGTAGGGATAGGGTCCAGTGTGACCTAGACAAATTGGAGGATTGGGCCAAAAGAAATCTGATGAGGTTCAACAAGGACAAGTGCAGAGTCGTACACTTAGGAAGGAAGAATCCCATGCACCGCTACGGGCTGGGGACCGACTGGGTAAGCAGCAGTTCTGCAGAAAAGGACCTGGTGATTACAGTGGACAAGAAGCTGGATATGAGTCAGCAGTGTGTCCTTGTTGCCAAGAAGGCCAACGGCATATTGGGCTGTATTAGTAGGAGCATTGCCAGTAGATCGAGGGAAGTGATTATTCCACTCTATTTGACACTGGTGAAGCCACACCTGGAGTATTGTTTCCAGTTTTGGTCCCCCCACTACAGAAGGGATGTGGACAAATTGGAGAGAGTCCAGCGGAGAGCAATGAAAATGATTAGGGGGCTGGGACACATGACTTACAAAGAGAGGCTGAGGGAACTGGGGTTATTTAGTCTGCAGAAGAGAAGAGTGAGGGGGGATTTGATAGCAGCCTTCAACTACTTGAAGGGAAGTTCCAAAGAGGATGGAGGCAGGCTGTTCTCAGTGGTGGCAGATGACAGAACAAGAAGCAATGGTCTCAAGTTGCAGTGGGGGAGGTCTAGGTTGGATATTAAGAAACACTATTTCACTGGGAGAATGGTGAAGCACTGGAATGGGTTATCTATGGAGGTGGTGGAATCCCCATGCTCAGAGGTTTTTAAGGCAAGGCTTGATAAAGCCCTGGCTGGGATGATTTAGTTGGTGTTGGTCCTGCTTTGAGCAGAGGGTTGGACTAGACGACCTCCTGAGGTCTCTTCCAACCCTAATATTCCATGATTCTAAAAGGCAAATGGACAAGAATATCTCAAATCAATCACAGCCTAAGAAACAGTGCCAATAGAAGCATCCACTCTAGATATAGCAGCAGCACTGTTTGAATAACTTCTACATGGACCACTTGGGCTTGGGTCAACATCTCCCAAAAGATTTTCCCATTATGCTCTGACGTAAACACAATCAACATGTCTAGCTATTAGCATCTTCCCTGTGATTTGTTTAACTATAAGGCGTGGAGCCCTTAAGGGCTGCATCCTCTAATGGCAGCAGCACAGCAGGAGAAAGCTGTGGCAGTGACTCTGATGAAGTGGAAAGTACCATGAGTGAGTTTACAATAAGATAACTTTCCAATCAGAGCCAGCCTATCCGAAGGCACCACTTGTACTACTGTGGTATGCTATGTACTGTCTCCTGCCCTTAGGCAATGGAGGGAGGGAAAGATAAGCACTATATTCTGTCTTTGATCCTTCCATTACAAAACTTCTATGAAATTTCCAAGGGAAGAGGATCAAGTCCTACAGGTACGTAATTTGACAACAATTGTGTTGGGAATTTCTGCTCACAACCAGAAAGAGACCCATCCCAGAATAGTCCAGCGATTAGGACACTCACCTGGAATGTCCCTGCTCCACAGACTTGAACCTGGGTTTCCCATAACCCAAGTGAGTGCCATGTAAACAACTTTTAAAACCACAACTTTTTTCACAAAACAGGATTGTTGTTTTCTAGCCAGCCCCAATATATCTATCACATGCAGACACACAAACTATGAAACAGAACATTTTTATATTCACTGTATCAATTGACCAAAATGAGGATTTTATGCCTAAAAGCCTATTTTGGGGTCACTTATTTTGCTCAGCACTCGGTGTCTCAGATGGGGTAGAGACACTTGGTAAATCAAATTATTTATTAAAATTAAAAATGGCGGAGCAACATTGTCTTTCCACTCTAGCTGGCTAAGAGTTTTAAGCAACTAAACCACTTGCTGGCTAGCTAGCAACTAGCTAATCATAGCGCACTCTTAACAAAGATGTTTTGTACTCCAAAGTGTACCTCCTTCTGCTCAGCAGACCCCTTATTTGTCCTATCCTTTGTTTTCCAAGTTGCCAACATAATGCACCCAGCTAGCTGCTCTCATGCTGAGTTAGCCTCAGTCTTGTCATGGACAGAATATCACTGTAGGTTTACCAAAGCTCAAGGATATTTCAAGGTTATCCCAGGTCACTAACCCTCAAAGCAATGGCTGGCTGCAGAGAACTCTTCGACATGTGGTCCCACTGCCAGTACCTAACAGCAGGGGAAAGATGGATGGGGAAAAGAAAGAAAATGGTATTTATAAAATTTAACTTTGCCCCTTTTGCATCCTCCCCTCTCTTTGCATGAAGATGTTCCTAGTTTGGTCTCGATTGCTTACATTTGCAAACTAGGCTATACCATGGCCTTCCTGGAATTGTTTTGAAGATGCTCTTGCTATTTGTTGGCTTTGTTTGGCATGGATCTGTTTCCTTTATTTTTAATAGGAGAAAATCCACTTGGTATTCACTCGCTGTCTCTGCCCATTGTCACAAGATAGAACATCTTTTGGCATTGATCAGCTTCCTGTGTAGGTGAAGTGTCCACTTGGCATTTGAAGCTTTTTATTTATATTAAGTAGCAGTCCTCTCCATGTGGAATGCCATCTAGTGTCCAAGTTAAAGTGTCACATATAAACAATACAATACATGCATTAAGTTCCAGTAATTTATTGTATGGTGATAGCATTTCAGAGGCTTGTATTGTATATATTGGATGTATAAGCTTCTGATTTAAATAGGCATTAACAATAGCTATCTGCAACCTAAGGCCAAAACCGAGATGTGAAGAAATCCACACACGCTTCTTGCATCTGTGGGAAGTGGGAAAACTTGTAGCATTCATATATATTATTAGCCTATTTGCTAATCTGCAAAGTAGTCTTATGGACACCAGACAATCTCCAGGGAGGAGCGCTTAAGAAAATGCAGGATCTGATTCAGAACTGTTTTACTCCACCTTTGCTTGGTGAAACACTGTTGATTTCAAGGGACTTGTATCGGTATAAAACTGGAGTAACAGTGAGGAATCAGGCTCACCAAATAGATTCTATTGTTTTAAGATTAGCAACTTTTCTTGAATATTCAGGACTTGAAACATTGCCCCAAGCCCAACAGTACCGGAGAAACACATTTACTATCCAAGAGGCAATTTATCTTGTCCTTCCTCCGCTAGTGGTGTCCAGGAGCTGTGCCTGGATGATGCTAACTTATAGGTGTTGAGAAGTGGATGTGGGACAACACTGGTATTCTTGCCGGGGCCCAAGTCTCTACCCACAAGGAACAGGTTAACTCTTATTAACTTCAGAGGAAGTTACTCACTTCCTGCAGCAGGAGAATAGGTCCCCTGCGTTTTTCAGTTCTCCTCCCCTCTGCTGCTCTACACAGTTTCCCCAAGAAGCATCTAAACCTTCAGGAGTGACACTGACAACATTCTCAACAGCTTTCTCAGTCCCAGCAGTCACTAAGCCTCACTCTGTTGCTGTTTGGAGTCTTAAGAGCAACAGGATCAGCAGTGGCACAGAGTCAATTTCTGATTGTTCTGTTGCAGGTGTTTTGTGGCAGGGAGAGAAGAAATGCCCTTCTCTCTCCAATAACTTCTCAGCAGTCAGCTTCTAAGGAACCTTGACCATTAAACTTAATAGTCCCCGTGCCCTCACACTGCTGCTCTTCAGAGCATTATTGGGCTGCTTCTCAGTTTTACTTGGTTACTCCTACTGTTGGCTATCACTTACCGGCCAAAGAGAGTTTTATTCACCCCTGGCAAGTGAATTTTTCAAGCCGTGTGTATAAATACCAAAATTTTCTAGATACGCTTGTTGAAACAGACTTTTCAGATTGATGCCTGCTTGCAACTTGCAATAAGTGACTCACTGTGTTGATCACATTGTATTATGTTACCTGGACAGTATAATATAATCTTACTGATGTAATCATCTTTGACATGGCAGAGCAAGGAGCTGCAAGTCCAGAAAATCTAAAATGATGTCATTTCCCCAAGAACGTTAAAAAAAATAAGTTTTTTTCCTAAACCCCCAGGCTCAAAGCAAGAAACATCTGTTTTATGAAATAAAACTCAGTAAGTTTAGTCTATTTTTCATGAGATTTTACATGCATGAATTAGGGAATTAATGTAGTTTGAATTTTTATACTCTTTATATTTTTTCTGCTGACCAATCTCCATGGTCTTTATTCCCCCTCAGTTGCTTGGTAGAGGGAAAAAAAACATGTTTCTTATGCAAGAATAGGGGTCAGACCAGCCATGTGAAGGGGAAAGTAGTTTCAAGTACTGCTCCTGCCCCTCTTCTGTGATTTTACAATGATTGCCCTACTTTTCAGAGGGCCACCCAATTTTGCCCAGCTCTGCTGATACAGTATTTTTCTTTGTGATCAGGTCAGTAAACAAAAGCAGAAAGACCTTTCTATGTCACCAAGACTACTAACCAATCAAAATGGAGGGTTCCATAAGGGCATTTTATAGTTTACTTTTTAAACCCAGATTCTACAAAGGATACCACGTGTCTAGCTAATGTATACATTTACCTGGAGTGCCTAAGCTCCACCTAGCTCTTGCCAAGCTGTTGAATTAATGATAGCTCTGCTGTTAAATCAGTCTCACCAATTTCCCTCCTCCTCCCAGACACGAGCAGTTCTGTTGTGTATAATTCAAAAGGAATCACTGGTAGCTAGCTTTTACTAAACATATTAAGGCTAAACTGTGCCCTCCTTTTACTCAGCCCAGCTGAGAAGTGAGGCCCCCACACTACCTTCTGTTCAGCTTATCTAGATCCGGGGTCCTGATGTGATGCTTTCCAGATGTAATCTCTGCACCTCATTCTGCCCCAGTGATATCAGTCAGAGCTTTACCATTGATTTCAAGCCACACCCTTTCAGGGGAAGAGCTGCAGTAATTTACTTCTCACCTGGAGCAAGAGAAGAATTGTGACTGTGAATTACAGTTTCTTCCTGAGGCAACAAAATTACACGCTGAGCCTTAAAGGGTCAATCTAGTCGTCAGGTTTTTAAGCAGAAATACAGTCTGCACAGGAGTGAATATAAGTGCTGATTCTTACTCTGTATAAAATCTGACCTGTGCTGGGCATTCTATTTTCTTTGTTTACTGAAGGGAAATGTCTTTGAGATTTGGGTTCTCAGATTAAGAAAGTATATTTCCCATTAAGAAGCAATACAAAGAACTATTACGTGCAAAGTCTATTCTACTGTTATTATTTTTATTGATTTTCCATCTGCCAGACCTTGGTAGAGCTGCATTTAAAAATCACTCTTTAAAGGAGGTTAAAGATAAAGCTGAGGACTGGATGAAATTGCTAAGAAAAAGGATTTCTTTCATAAAGTATCCTTGGAGTAACCCACTGAACTAAAATATGTATTGTGACAAAGTTCCTCCTCTATCTTGGTGGGTCCTGTGCTTATTGGCAGATTTTCTTGCCTCAGAGATTCACCATGTGGGTTGGGGAACAGCCCAGAGACCTTCCCCTCTGGAAGAACCCACAGTCCAGGTCAATTGGGAGGTTTGGGGGGAACCCAGGCCCGCGTTCTACTCTGGGTTCCAGCCCAGGGCCCTGTGGACTGCAGCTGTCAATAGTGCCTCTTGTAACAGTTGCATGACAGCTACAACTCCCTGGGCTACTTCCCCATAGCCTCCTCCAAACACCTTCCTTATTCTCACCACAGGACATTCCTCCTGGTGTCTGATAACGCTTGTGCTCCTCAGTCCTCCAGCATCACCCTCTTGCTCCCAGCTCCTCACACTCTCACCACAAACTGAAGTGAGCTCCTTTTTAAAACTCAGGTGCCCTGATTAGCCTGCCTTAATTTATTCTAGAAGCTTCTTCTTAATTGGCTCCAGGTGTCCTAATTAGCCTGCCTGCCTTAACTGGTTCTAGCAGGTTCCTGATTACTCTAGTGCAGCCCCTTCTCTGGTCACTCAGAGAACAGAAAACTACTCATCCAGTGACCAGTTATTTGCCCTCTACCAGACTCCTGTACCCCACTGGTCTGGGTCTGTCACAGTATCCATCTATATAACTTCCTCTATGAATAAAGAAGGCAATGTACTACACACACCTGCCCACCTCCATTGGAGGGCTCCTGATGGAATCAATTCATTAATATATATAAAGTGTTCTGATACTGTGGTGATGGACAGGACAGAAAAGCCTGTAAAAAAGTAAGTAATACATTGAAAAGGGTTTGAAACTGAAAAGGGTCAAATTCATCTCACCCTTGGCTCAATTTGGGCCTGATCGTAAGCTCCTTCTATGAGGTGCTGAGCACCCTCAACTCCCCTTGAAGTCAATTAAAGTTGAGGGTGATCATGACCTTACAGGATCAGACCCTTTGTCAGTACACCCAGCTGGAAAATCAGGTAGAAAAGTCAGTAGAAAAATCACTGTAAGATGCTATACAATTTAAGGGTGTAGAAAAAAGGTATATATTATATGAGAAACAGTACGTGACCCTGTAATTAAAAGATTACATGATAACACGTAGTCTCAAAGAGGCAGAGTAAAAGTTGTGTGTGCAACCCTAATGTTGGCACATGTGCTTAACTGTACAGTCTTAACATTCTCTTAGTGTAGTTTTTTGTATGGAATGTGGTACAATTTGCAAGCAACACTGAGATTTGATATCCTGAGATGAAACCAACCTAATATTGGTGCTCTGGTTGATGCAAAACGCTGCCAGCTAAGAGGCCAAAAATGAAATGTGTGTCAAAATTAGCACTGACTTTTCGCATTACAGTTTTAAAAAGGTTAATACATTGACTTTTAATAGCATACTGTATTACTCTTAGTTTTTTTCATTTTTGACTATACTTTTGCATCGTTGTATGAAAAGGTTTCAGTGATGCGGCCCTCCGGCCAATGTAGTAGTCCTCATATGGCCCTCATGGTGACTTGAGTTTGAGATCCCTGAGATATAGGATACATCTACACTAGCCACTGTTCATGCATCCATGAGCCGGCTTGTCCCATAATCCCCCTATTGTCCACACAATTAAACCACAGAAGCACATGTCTCAAGATGAGTATAGGGCGAGTAAACTAGCATGCCTGAGATGCGAGGGTGATCAGTGATCAGGGCCGGCTCCAGGCACCAGCCTGGCAAGCAGGTGCTTGGGGCAGCCGCTCCGGAGAGGGGCGGCACTTCCAGCTATTCGGCGGACGGTCCCTCACTCCCACTTGGAGCGAAGGACCTCCTGCCGAATTGCCGCCGCAGATCGCGATCGCAGCTTTTTTGTGGGGGGGAGGGAGGGCTGCTTGGGGTGGCCAAAACCCTGGAGCCGGCCCTGTCAGTGAGGAGGCAAAATTTGAAGACGATACAAAATTACTCAAGATAGGTAATTCCGAAGCTGACTGAAAAGAATTACAAAGGGATCTCATAAAACTGGGTGACCCAATGGCAGATAAGTGCAAAGTAATGCACACTGAAAAATATAATCCCAAATAAGCATAAAAAATGGTGGAATCTAAATTAGTAGTTACCACTCAAGAAAGATCTTGAGGTCATCGTGGATAGCTCTCTGTGAAAACACCTGTTCAATGTGCAGCAGTAGTCAAAAAAGCTAACACTGCATTTTAGGAACCATTAAGACAAGAATATATCAAAATACCACTATATGAATCCATAAAACGCCCACACCTTGAATACTGCATGAAGCTCACGTCACCCTGTCTCAAATACATATTAGAACTGGAAAAGGTACAGAGAAGGGCAACTAAAATGATTAGGGGTTTGGAACATATGAGGAGGGATTAAAAAGACTGGAACTGTTCAGTTTAGAAAACTATAAAATCATGAATGCTGTGGAGAAAGTGAACAGGGAAGTGCTATTTACCCTTCACATAACTCAAGAACCAGGAGTCACCCAAGGAAATTAATAGGCAGCAGGTTTAAAACAAAACAAAAGGAAGTACTTCTTCGCACAACAACCATCAACCTGTGGAATTCATTTGCACGGATGTTGTGAAGGCTAAAAGCATGACAGGGTTCAAGAGAGACTTAGATAAGTTCATGGAGGATAGGTCCATCAGTGGCTATTAGCCAAGCTGGTCAGGGATGCAACCCCATGCTCTGGATGTCCCTAAACCTCTGATTGTCAGAAGCTGGGACTGGACGAGAGGATGGATCTCTCAATAAAATTGCCCTGTATTGTCATGCCTCATCCCCTTACCAGAACCCTCCAACTTCCCCCCCCCACCAATCCAGCCCCTGCTCTGACCCTGAAACAGTCCTCAAGTGAGACAGATTTAGAACTCTATGATTTTATTGATTTTTGATTAACAACAATTATGCATTTGGCTTCTAAAGCTATTTTGCAAACACTTTATAAAGGAAAAATCAGTGTGTCCCTGTATCTATATATTTCTCAGCCAGCCATCAGGCAACCATGGTCCTGGGGCCTCGTAGATGGGGTCTGGGCATTGGAAAAGTCCCAGTTGGGGAAGGGAACAGAACACAGTTGTAGGAAACTAATGGTTGTCTAAGGAAAAGTTAGTTACAACAATATTTTCTCTCTTGAAAGATTACAAAGTCTTTACAGTCTCTATCCCCGGTGTCTGCCCTCTTCCAGTACAGAGCCATACTGCACAACCTGTGGGGAGAATCGAAGGAGAAGAGTCTGGTGGATGGATAAAAACATTGCAGTACCCTTTCCAGTTGTCTAAGACAACGGATTGTGTTGCTGAACTGAATCTTCAGGCAACCCAATAAAGTTTGCCTGGGAATTCGCATAGGAAAGAGAGACCACAAAGTTTCTGCTTTTCAGGTTTGTATGAGCAGTCAATACATCATCTGAGGAGGCTCTTGATACATTACAAGGTAGAAAATATGGATAGTGAGGGAAGTCAGGATTTGGTACTGCAGGCACAGCATGCTAAAGTATTGGAGAGTGCAGTAGAGGGGGAAAATGAAGAACAATGAAGAAAGATGGCAGTGTGTGTCCTCCAGAAGGAGGAGGAAGAGAACCAATATACCCCCAACACAACTGTTTTCAGGTTCTCTGCATAGGTACTACTGTTAAGAATGCTTAGAAAGAGTCATCTGAGGGAAGAGATTCTAAGGAGACCCCATCAACTGGAAGGCATGGGATCTGTTGTTCTAGGGATGGGGGTTCCATGACCACCACTTCCAAGAGGAGAAGGATGGAGGTGGTTGGAGACTCCCTCCTAAGGGGACAGAATCATCCATCTGTCATCTGGACCAAGAATCATGAAAAGTGTGCTGCTTGTCTGGAGCTAGAATTCAGAATGTGATGGAGAGTCTGCAGAGACTCCTCAAGCCCTCGGACTGCTACCCTTTCCACTTATCCACGTGGACATGAACGATACTTCCAAGAATGCAGTGATCCGTTCAAGGTCAGACTATGTGGCTGTGGGAAGAAGGATAAAACAGTTTGGAGCACAGGTGGTGTTCTCGTCCAGAATAAAGGAAGTAAATGTGTGGTTACACAGGTGGTATCAGCAAGAGGGCTTTGGCTTCTTAGACATGAGCTGATGTTCCAAGAAAGAGGATTACTGTGCTGGGATGGGCTCTATCAATCAAACACAGAGAAGAGCATCTTTGGACACTGTTTGGCTAACTTGATAAGGCGACCTTTAAACCAGGTCCTATGGGGGATGGCTGGATTTTGTCACCAATGCACATCCAGACTCAATGACAAGGGGAAGAGGCTAAATTTCTGGAGAAGGGACTAGAAATCATAAATGCATTAGAAAGGCAACAAGAAACGCAACAGGGCAGTCTGCAAGATATCTTCGATGCCTGTATACAAATGCAAGGAGTATGGGGAACAAGCAGGATAAACTGGAAGTCATGGTATATGAAGAAAATTATGACTTAATTGTCATTACAGAGAGACTTGGTGGGACAATTCCCATGACTGGATTACCAACATTGAGGGACATAGTTTGTTCTGAAAGGATAGGTATGGGAAAAAAGGAGATGTTGCACTGTACAGGGCTGTCCCTGGGGGGGGTGCGGGGCCCGGGACGGAAGTGAGGGATTAGTCTTTTTCAGGATAAAATGCGCCGGCCAATCGCACTGGCCAGTGGTGCCCCACAAAGTGCGGGGCCTGGAGCGTGAGGGCCCGGCATGGAAGTGACAGATTTGTCTCTTCCGGGACCGACCACAGTGGCCAATTGCACTGGCCTGCGGGGCCCCCCAAAGCACGGGGCCCGGAGTGGTTGCCCGATTTGCCCCGGTATTGTACATCAAGAATATATACACTTGCTCCAAGGTCCAAGAGGAAGTGAGCGACAGACCTACTGAGAATCTCTCGTGAAGATGAAAAGGGAAACGAATAGTAGGGATGTTATGGTGGGGGTCTATTATAGACCAACAAATCAGGAAGAGGAAGTGGATGAATTATGGTACAAGCAGGTAACAAGATTAGCTAACACACATGAGCTAGTATTAATGGGAGATTTTAACCTACCTGATATCTGTGAAGACTATTAAAGCAGTCATCCATTTTGGATCAGTTTTTGACCAACAAGGATGAATTAGTTGCAAACATGGAGGTCGTTGGGAACTTGAGAGGAAGTGATCATGATCTGATGGAATTCAGGATCCTATGGAAAGCAGGATATGAAAAGAGCAAAACAAGAGCAAAACAAGAAAAATAAAACTGGACTTCAGAAAGGCAGATTTCAACTGACTCAGAGAAATAGTAGGCAAGGTCCCATGGAAAGATCAATGAGGAAGAAAAGGAGTCGAAGGGGGCTGGCAGTTCCTAAAAGATGTAATACTGGAGGCTCAACATTGAGCTATTCTGACACAGAAGAAAGATAAGAAGAGCCACAGAAGGCCAATGTGGCTGCACATGGAGCTTTTTAGTTAACTAAAAACCAAAATGGATACGTACAGGAAATGGAGTGAGGGACATGTTACCAAGGAAGTATACATGGGAATAACATGAGCATATAGAGAGAAAATCAGGAAAGCCGAGGCAAAGAATGAGTTACAGCTGACAAGGAATGTTAGAGACAACAAGAAAGGTTCTTCAAATATGTCAGACAAAAAAGAAAGATCAAGGACAGTATGAGTCCACTGCTCAGTGGAGAAGGTGAGCTGGTAATGGAAGAAGATAGGAAAGCAAAGCTGCTCAATGCCTTCTTTGCTTCAGTCTTCTCACAAAAAATAACATGTGACTGGATGACTAGCAAAGTTACCACAGACAATAAAGGGGAAAGGATGCAGATAAGTAAAGAATATATCAGAGATCTTCTGACCAATTTGAATGAATTCAAATCAGCGGAGCTGGATGATATTCACCTGAGGGTACAGAAGGAATTAGCGGAAGAAATCTTGGCGCCACTGGCAATAATATTTACAAACTCATGGATGACAGGAGAGGTCCTAGAAAACTGGAGAAGGGTTAATGTAGTGCCCATCTTTAAAAGGGAGGAAAAGGAGGAGCAAGGGAACTGTAGACCAGTCAGCCTGACTTTGGTAGTAGCCTGGGAAGCTACTAGAGCAATGTATAAA
This sequence comes from Terrapene triunguis, assembly GCF_002925995.2. Classification (NCBI taxonomy): domain Eukaryota; kingdom Metazoa; phylum Chordata; order Testudines; family Emydidae; genus Terrapene; species Terrapene triunguis. The sequence goes on along the minus strand of NW_020664417.1, from coordinate 83,498,658 downwards.
ACATTCAATTTGCAAATTTTCCATCCAGCAAGGAGGAAAGGCCATTTAGTAGAACTTATCTCCTACTGTTTGTTATAGTTCATGTAATGCAGCTTCCATTATGTGAAGCACTAATGGCGACACAATATCAACTGCTCTGTGAGGATGCTTTGCATTATGCTGTCTCGGTGAAAAATTGCTAAACAAATAATGTGAGCAGTCAAAAAGTACAATTAGCTTGAAGATCATGAATAATTCTTGTATCACTTTATAATGCGGGAGCTGCAGGTTATGTCACATTGTAGTTGGAGATGCTGTACACCCAACTCACCAAAGGAGAAAGGAAACAGGGAAGCCAAAAGAAACGTTTTAAAGACATCCTCAAGATAAACATCAAGAGATGTGGTATCGACACCACACACTGGGAGACAGCAGCCCAGGACAGGGATAACTGGTGAAAACTTGTCAGAGAGGGAACATCCACTTTTGAGGAAAATCATCTTGCCATGGTCGCAGAAAAACGCCAGAAAAGAAAGGAAAGACAACTGTCACGCACCAATCGCGGCCCAACCCTGTCTTCCAACACCACTTGCAATGTCTGTCAACCAACCTGAGACTCAAGGATTGGACTCCTCAGTCACCAAAGCACCAATGAAAAATAAACACCTGTGAAAGAGATCATCCTCGACCCTGAGGGATCGCTGATGAACTGGAAGTGTAAATGTTTATGCTGGGCACTTGGATATTATGCTGACAGGCTCTATATGAGGACCTAGCTAGATTAGAGTGACAAAATTCCCATTGATTTCAATGGGAGCTGGATCATATTACATAGTGGACATCTGGGTATATAAGCAGTTTTATAGGTATATTGCTACAGTGTTTAGTAAGTCTGCAGTGGGATATTCTTATATTCACATTCATAACAACCAGAATTTCAAGCATAACTTCATTTGCTTTCACAGTTGCTAGGATGCACAGAGGTGGAGATGGAAATTGCAGAATCATTGCTTTCATGCTGGAATTTATCTAATTCCCTCAGGGTAAAACAATTGTCACAGACATCAGCTAAATCCTCTGTCTATATATCACCAGCATCCACTGGGCTGTTCACCCACACAAGCCCTTGTATAAGGTGCTTTGTCCTTTCCTCCTATTTTGTGTTAGCAACCCTGGTTTAAGTATTCAGTATCTTGCAGGGTTAAGGACCTTGATCAGGCTTAATAGATGATCAGCTTTAAGAAGAAAATGCATCTATATTAGTAATATTGATATCTGGAAATTTTGATTGTAAGATTAGGATTAAGATTTAGAGGATGAATCCAGTTTGATTTCCATGGTGAAAGCTATATAACTGAACATTAAGTGTGATAAGAAAAAAGAACCCTCCCTTATTTTATTTTGTATGAACTTAATTATTTACTTTATGGAATTCCATATGAATCATGGGCAAACACAACCAAATGTCAAAGCCCAAAGAAAAGTGAAGCAATAATCATAGGCAATCTAAAGCATAAAGATAAGGAAAAATATGAAGCCTGTATCCAAATTAAGGTTTTGGATACAGTCAGAGTTATTAATAAATATTTCAAGGAAAAAGAACAGGCAATGATAGTGGAGAAGGACCATAATTCACAGAACTCAGTGGAATGTCCAGAATTACAAGAAGGTCCTGTTAGTGGTCTCACTGCCACACCTATGTCAGGGGTATTAATCAAACAAGTACAATTCATGCATATCCCTGCGGTGTTAAATTTGTCTAATAGGCAAATAAGCGAATGTAGTTATTGTAAAGACACCAAAGTGGCATCTTTTTTCTCAGTACTCCTTGTGGATAAGATCATTGCTTATCAACAACAGGTGCAGGACATTGCTAATTTGGGTTTGGAGATACACAGTAATCTGTATGCTCCTAGAAAAAAAAAATGAAAAACGAGTCCTTTAGGAATTTTAAATAGTATCACAAAATTGTTTGGTACAGGAATATCAATTTGAAATAAGATAAATGTTTAAAAAAAAATCAAAAAGCATATCAATTACATAATCCAAAAAAAAGCTAATCAAGTAATTGTTCCAATGTTAAAAGGAATTTATGGCTTATCAAGTAAAAACAATTTACAGTGTATAATATGCATAAAATCACCAGATTGTTTAATAAAACTCAAAAAAAATCCAATGAATTGGTAAACTATCATAATGATCATTATCTTGGAAAAAAATTGTTCAGCATATAAAAAATATGTAATCAACACCATTAAAATATCTTACAGTTTTTAAAACTAAAAAAGGTACCAAAATTAATTAAAAACCAACACATTTTGAATTGATAGTGCCCAAAATGTGGTCAAAAGCATGGAGGAAAACAAGTTGAATGCCAAATGGAATGTAAAAAAATATCATTCAGGACAATTAGAAACTTGGAATCTGTGACACCACATGCAAATCATAATACATGTGATTTAAGGAAACCTTGGGACATGTCACAATCCTTGTATGTTTCGTTCACTCTATTGCTACCAGTGTTCAATCCAAATAAGAATGTGTTTGACCAATTGGCTACTGTCCAGTCCATAGGCCATCTAAAAGATATTTACAAGAAACAAATGTAAGTTTCTCTACTGATAGTGTATCATCACTATACCCAAACATGGAGAGTCCCGCACATGGCTTGTTGCTCTCAAAAGGGGCATCAATGGATCTGTAGGTGTAATGTGTTTAAGGTAATAACTCCTATGCGGTCAGCTGAAAAGGTACAAATGAGATTTACTGGCAGTAACTGCAGCACAAAATTCATGTCCAGTACAACTAGCTAATTAAGATCTCCTATAAAACAAATAGCCGCTGCCTATGTGGGAAAAGGGCAGTATTGCATGGTAACTAATCATAACAAATTCTGTCATGGTCAACGTAGATGTGTGGTCACAAATCCAAATTTTTGTTTTAAGCCACAAGGGCCTACAACAATTGGTCACACAACAATATCTCCAGTATCCACTTTTAAAAATAAAATGGTTATTTTAACTGTTTATCAAACTCTGATTATCAAAACTTGACTAGACAAAGTAGTCCAGTTTTTCATGCATATATACCACCACTAACCTTACAGCTAAAACAATTGTTTAAAAAAAAATCACATTTAATTAAAATTAGTAATTACATGAATAAAGCAAATCAAGCAATAGTTAAAATTTTAAATAGTGGCAGTTCACAAAATAGTACACTGGAAATAAAATTAAAAGAATGGATTATTGGTCACAGTATTCTTACTATGTTCACCATTCTTGCTCTATGTCACATGAAAGAAAAACTTAGAGCAATACGCACAAGTAGGGTTAACTCCCGGCTGCGTATTACTCAACCTGTTTCCTTTCCCTTGTTGTCAACTGTTACAGCCCCTGCAGCAACTAAAGCTAATGTAAAAAAAAGTATATAAAAAGTAGAAACTTATAAAAAAATGCGAAGTATAAGTCCACATCAAGTTCCAAAAGCTCCATATAATTATAACTATGTACCACAATGCAAAAAAGTAATTACTTCACCAGTTAAAAAAGTCCCTAAAAACCCCTAATCCCTAATTATATAAAATAATGGCATGGAAATAAAGTTGAGGTACATATAACATCTAAATATTATATTAATTAAATTTGCTATATGCTATTGTATTAATCATTGCTATCATATATATGGGACAGGGCTCTTATCATCTAATCATCGCTTGATAATGAGGTAATTCTTACCTTGTCAAGGGGGGGAAATGTAGCCAATGATTTTTTAGTATCCATTTATCGCGTGATGTTATAATTAATCAATAGGTTAGAATTATGAAAGTATAAGATTAATCAGTATTTCAAGGAATCAAGTATTAGACATAAGTGAGACAAGCTGAAATGCAAGATCTGTAGGCCAAAGCCTGCAAGACTCTAGCTTAGCTATGTTAGGCCTTGGAGACAAGAAATGATGGCGCAAGACAATAACCAAGAAATAACCTAAAAAAAATGATGGGAAAAAGGCACTAATTGATAACATTGAGAAAGTATAGCTGGGAAGATTAAAATTAAATCATAAAATGCTGTAACAATAAATATTGTCTCTAACACGTGCCCTAACTGAAAACAAAGGTAGTATGTCAGTGTTGACAAGAATCTACCCAGCCTATTGAATTTGGGGTCCCTTGTGTTTCCAGGGGACACAAACCAGTAAGAAAGAGAGGATTGACATTTTCATGTACATGCACAGAATTTAGGTATAGACAGACTCACGGTATAAAAAGGGGTGCCCAGAGCAGGGAAATTGGGCTTCCTATGGTCAATTCATAAGAGGGCCAACAGACTCGAACACCATCTAGGAGGATGAGAGTATGTCTGTAGGTATAACTGGTTCATTATACGTATCTATAGGAATTGTATATGCTGTGACATTTATAGCTTTATTGGAAACTTTAATAAAATTACTAAAAGATAGATGCTCTTGTAATTCTATGTGTTATTTGCCTATGGTTTCATGTGTTCCTATGAACTCTAAATCTAGAACCAGAGATGACTCTCTTGAATTTGAGACTGTAGCCGCCAGAACCGAACCCCCTGAGATATGATTAACATTAAATAGAATAAAAGGCTACACTCATGTCCCTCACCTTGGAACCCCTCTGACAACTGGCACCTTCAATGAAGAGGCCAAAGATTAAATACTTCCACGTCAGGACTGAAGAACATTGACAAAGCAGTGTGAAGAGCACGTGAAAATTTCCATCTCTTCTGTTAAGACCCCTCTCCATGATAGGAGTGATCTAACTCACACTGCAGCAAAGAGAAACAGTAGTCCAGATGGCTCCTTGCATGGAAATACCCATGATATGAGCCCAAAGTGGGATGAAAACTTCCTGAGGAGAGCTTCACAGAGATCTCCATCGATCATTCCATCAAGGATCTTGGAGTTTATCCCAGTAGAAATAGAAAGGAGATTTGGCCTGAAAACCGTAGAAAAACCTGGAAACCTGCAGGGAGGCCTGGTGCTTCTGCACAAATGTTCAGGCCCCCCTATATCTTTCCTCTGGCTATACTTCGCAAGGGTCTCCCGTATCCCATGAATGAGGGATCTCACAGCGTGGAATGGCTTTCTGGATGAGTTCATGGAGCTTCTGATTGCATTAAGTGTTTAGGTTCATTCCCCATGTGTTTGGTCAGGGGGAAGGGTGATATGTCCCTTCTATGCCTATCCCCTCCCCGAATGTAGATCCCAAGCCCCATGGAATCTGCTGCAGAGTCCAAGGACATGGGGAATATTGTCATAGAGAATGCTTTCATGTGGGCAGATCTGCATGTGAAGGGTGGCCTCTCTGCATGAATCTTGGGGAACAATCCATCCCTATTAACTCACAAACAAATCTGTAGCTTGTTCTAGGCCATAATGGTATAAATAGGTGTAACACTCTGGCTATTAACACATCCACTGTCAGTCTGCAAGGCATTATGCGTTCCAGTTACCCTAGATTTATGGACAATGCGAACAGCTGTCCCAAAAGGTGACTAGAACTGCCAATCTTATGGCTCTGATTTACTTTTAATTTCAGCTTTTTTGTGTCTGGTCTCTTCATATTTATAGCTCCTTTTGTGCAGCGTAATTTCCCACTTTCAAATTATATTGTATCAGCTTATGTTTGGCTTCTAAGAAATCAGTAAACATACTAATTTAAAAAACAAAACAAAAACATTTGGATAGCTACACATTCTACAGCCTACCTCAAAATACTGAGTCAGACCTCCTCTCACTGCTGGTATATCAGAGCAGTCAGGGACTGCTATTTCCCAAGCCCGGCTACACCAGATTTTTTTTTTTACTCTTAACAATGCCTCCTGTCTCTGCAAACAGTCCGGCAGCAATATGCCATCAGGCTCTGTAAAGGGACTTCCCCCCCAACACTGGCATCAGTTTAGTGAAACCTCCTGTTACCAGTGCTAGATATGGGTCAAAACACAGTTATTATGGGGAGGAATATATTGGATGTGAAACAGCATTTGTCTATCAGCCAAATAATACCCATGCAATGTAAAGCTTTCTTTCAGGCAATTAATCATGTTAACAGTAGGGATGAGCAACAGGAGCTGGATTCCAGCTCCCTCAATGATTTGGATTCAACTAATTTTCCCTCTGCCTGCACCAAGGATGTTCAGATCTAAGGTTTGGGGATCAGGTCACTCTCTGAGTAAGACAATCTGCGTCTGCTCCAGGTGATATAAATTGTGTGGGCTCCAGGGCTTAGTGGATTAGTGACAGAAACTGCAGTCTTTCAGTTCTAAACCATTAGTTTCTATGAAGCTGAGGTCGACTGTGATCAATCCCATTCGATACCCACTTGAGGACTATTGAAATGAGTTGCACACCAGACCACAGAGGAGAAGTATTATTGTCATGCTCCCAAAAAACACAATCATAGTTTTCAGAGTAGCAGCCGTGTTAGTCTGTATCCGCAAAAAGAACAGGAGTACTTGTGGACATATATATACACACATACAGAGAGCATGAACAGGTGGGAGTTGTCTTACCAACTCTGAGAGGCCAATTAAGTAAGAGAAAAAAAACTTTTGAAGTGATAATCAAGATAGCCCAGTACAGACAGTTTGATAAGAAGCAAGTTGAGAGTACTTACAAGAGGAGATAGATTCAATGTTTGTAATGGCTCAGCCATTCCCAATCCCTGTTTAACCCTGAGTTGATTGTGTCTAGTTTGCATATCAATTCCAGCTCAGCAGTCTCTCCTTGGAGTCTGTTTTTGAAGTTTTTCTGTTTTAAGATAGCCACCCGCAGGTCTGTCATAGAATGGCCAGACAGGTTAAAGTGTTCTCCCACTCGTTTTTGAGTATTATGATTCCTGATCATACAAGACAAACTTTGCCTCTCTACAAAGGAAAAAGGACACTAAACTATCTAAACTGCTACATGCCACAAGGAGCCACAACAGTAGTTCCCTTAACCCACCCAGCAATATTGTTAATCTTTCCAGCTATACTCTTAGTCCAGCAGAAGGGTCTGTCCTATCTCGGGGCCTCTCCTTTTGTCCCTCCAGACCCACGAACATGATACAGTTCTGCGGTGACCTAGAATCCTACTTTCGACGTCTCCGACTCAAAGAATATTTCCAACATACCTCTGAACAGCATACTAACCCACAGAATCCCCCCTACCAGCACTACAAACAAAAGGATTCTGCGTGGACTCCTCCGGATGGTCGAAACAACAGACTGGATTTCTACATAGATTGCTTCCGTCAACGTGCAAAGGCTGAAATTGTGGAAAAGCAACATCACTTGCCCCATAACCTCAGCCATGCCGAACACAACGCCATCTACAGCCTCAGAAACAACCCTGACATCATTATCAAAAAGGCTGACAAAGGAGGTGCTGTCGTCATCATGAATAAATTGGAATATGACCAAGAGGCTGCTAGACAGCTCTCTAACACCACATTCTACAGGCCATTATCCTCTGATCCCACTGAGGATTACCTAAAGAAACTACACCATCTGCTAAAAAAACTCCCTGACAAAGCACAGGAACAAATCTGTACAGACACATGCCTAGAACCCCGACCAGGGACATTCTATTTGCTACCCAAGATCCATAAACCTGGAAATCCTGGACATCCCATCATCTCAGGCATTGGCACCCTAACATCAGGCTTGTCTGGTTATGTGGACTCTCTCCTCAGACCCTACGCTACCAGCACTCCTAGCTATCTTCGAGATACTACTGACTTCCTGAGGAAACTACAATCCATCGGTGATCTTCCAGAAAACACCATCCTGGCCACTATGGACGTAGAAGCCCTCTACACCAATATTCCACACACAGATGGACTACAAGCTATCAGGAACAGTATCCCCGATAATGTCACAGCTAACCTGGTGGCTGAACTCTGTGACTTTGTCCTCACTCACAACTATTTCACATTTGGGGACAATATATACCTTCAAGTCAGCGGCACTGCTATGGGTACCCGCATGGCCCCACAGTATGCCAACATTTTTATGGCTGACTTAGAACAACGCTTCCTTAGTTCTCGTCCCCTAACGCCCCTACTCTACTTGCGCTACATTGATGACATCTTCATCATCTGGACCCATGGAAAAGAAGCCCTTGAGGAATTCCACCATGATTTCAATAATTTCCATCCCACCATCAACCTCAGCCTAGATCAATCCACACAAGCAGTCCATTTCCTGGACACTACTGTGTTAATAAGCGATGGTCACATAAATACCACCCTGTACCGGAAACCTACTGACCGCTACACTTACCTACATGCCTCCAGCTTCCATCCAGGACACACCACACGATCCATTGTCTACAGCCAAGCTCTAAGATATAACCGCATTTGCTCCAATCCCTCAGATAGAGACAAGCACCTACAAGATCTCTATCAAGCATTCTTAAAACTACAATACCCACCTGCTGAAGTGAAAAAACAGATTGACAGAGCCAGACGAGTACCCAGAAGTCACCTCCTACAAGACAGGGCCAACAAAGAAAATAACAGAACACCATTAGCTGTCACCTTCAGCCCCCAACTAAAACCTCTCCAGCGCATCATCAGAGATCTACAACCTATCCTGAAAGATGATCCTTTACTCTCACAGATCTTGGGAGACAGACCTGTCCTCGCTTACAGACAACCCCCCAACCTAAAGCAAATACTCACCAGCAACCACACATCACTGAACAAAAACACTGACCCTGGAACCTATCCTTGTAACAAAGCCCGATGCCAACTCTGTCCACATATCTATTCAAGTGACACCATCATAGGGCCTAATCACAT
>NW_020664417.1:83471172-83484864 GCF_002925995.2 Terrapene triunguis | reverse complement strand
CACCTTGCACCCTCTCCCCTCCCTGAGCCCTGCAGCAGCTCCCCCCCGCCCTGAGGTGCCCCCCTGCGGTAGCTCCTCCCTCCCCCGCCCGGGGAGCCGTGCAGCAGCTCCCCACTCCAGCTCACCTCTGCTCCGCCTCCTCCCCGAGCATGCCGCCCCCGCTCTAATTCTCCTCCCCTCCCAGCCTTGCGGCGCCAAACAGCTGATTGGCGCTGCAAGCCTGGGTGGCGGGAGAAGTGGAGTGGTGACCGCGCGCTCGGGGAGGGGGCATAGGAACGCTGTAAAAAAAAAATTGGGGGCACCGCTTTTTGGCGCCCCCAAATCTTGGTGCCCTAGGCAACCACCTAGTTTGCCTAAATGGTAGCACCGGCCCTGTGTGGCACTTGTCACTCTGAGTCAGTGCTAAGTCCATGGCCCAGCGTGGCAGGAGGGACGCTATGCTGCTGGAGATGGTCCCCTTCAGATGGGGTGTAAAATGAAACTCCTGCTAGCATGGGGTCATTAAAGTTTCCATGCATCTAGTCATTACAATAGGGAGTTTCAGCGGAGTTACAAACTGATTTACGCCTGCTGGGCTCTGCCCCATCAGAATTGCTCACCACAAAAGTTCAGCCATCATGGGGCAAGCCCCTCCCTCCAAATTATTTGATTGAAAAAGAATTAAAGCATATGTTTAACTGCTGCTGCACACCTCCAATGTGTGTGTAACAACACGCAGCTTTGAGCTAGCACGTTGCAACACACACATTAAGTCTAATTCATTTTACTCCTCCAAAATCCATACTTGCCAACATCTCATGACAACACAAAAATCAACAAAACCACCCACCCAAAAAACCACCACCCACAAACAAGCAAATCTTTCATTTATCTAAAATTTACAAATTTTGCTTAAGATGTTGCTTAACAGTGAGGAGGGTTCAGAAGAAGCTAGAAGCCTAACTGTGCAAATTAATTAATTCTATGCCCCCCAGCCCCATATCAATTAATTTTCCCCCGGCTCCCATCACTTAATGCACAACTCCCAGCCCAACACCAATTCATTTTGTGCCTCTCCCAGCCTCTATATCTGCTTCAGAGCCACATGAACTCTGCTCACCTAGCTCCTTGTACAGTTGTAGAGGTTGTTCACCCGCTCCCAGGCCTGGGGGAGGGGCAGCTCCAACATGATCTTCTCACCCTTCCCAGACCTGGTGTTGCAAGGAGAGCTAGGCAGAGGGAGGAGCAGGTCCATTTTTCATGAGAGGGGGAAGGAAGGAGTAGAGCCACCTTCAACTGTTGGGTTCTTTCTGTTCCCTCCTGCAAAAATGCTCTATCCTCCCTATTCCAATACCCAGCACTTCAAGCTTCTGTCAGTGCCTATGGGGTGGGGGAGAGCTTTGCATGCCTCCTGCAACAGCTGTGATTGCTTGCTCTTGCCCAGGAAGTGGAGAAATGGAAAAGGTGGGGCATTACTCCTTGGCAAGTCTGAAAATTATATGAAAGCTGGAGTTGTGTGTGTTATCAAGAGACCACCCGCAACATGGGCCACCAATCACATTACTCACGATAAAATTGCAAGAATTGGCAACAATTCCTTATCTCTGTAACAAAATGCATATGCACCCGGGGGCAGAATTAAAGTTGCAGGGGCAACCTCATTTTTGGCATTTCATTATTTTAGGGTGCTTGACTTTGTAACCTTAATAATGTTCTTTCCAGGGATGTATTTTTGTATGGAATAATATATTACATACACACTGGAACATCAGATCCCAACCATGCTCTTCACAAACTGTGGAAGATGGAATCCCTTCCTGTGAGTGGGGAGTGAACTTGGGAATCTTGAGCACTGAAAACATGCTTCTACCAGCTGACCCAAAAGAGAAGAACTTCTTCAAGCATGACTAAATAGCAGGCTGTTATCATTACTGGGGCTAGCCAATAGATGCAAATATGTTCAGACACATTATAAAAACAGTCCATTACTTTCACAACTTTGGCCCATCAATATAAAAGGCTAAATCAGATCACTGATTTTGATACCCCCAAACTTTGTGGAAGACTGGATTTGGATTTAAATACCACAGCTCTGGCCCATTTCTAATATATAATAACAATTCTCTTCAGTCTCTCTCTTTTTAAAAACAGTACTTCTTGAAAACTGAGGAGATTTTCTGTCAGTGATCTGGAAAGATTTGAAAGCCCACAATTATATATCATTTGTCCATATAATTGTCCCTAAGCTTATATTTTAAACCATTAATAGTAATGATGATGTACAATTCGGTAAGCAAACAAAGTTCCTGATAAATGCAACTCAAAAGTTTCCAATAAAATTAATTGCCATTTTACATTTTCTTTTATCCTTTAGAAAAGAATGCAGCTGTAAGAATGCTGTCATAAGAATCATGTCTTAATTAGCTTTTATTCCCAAAAATATACGGCTCAATTTGGCAAGGCGCTGAGCACTCTAGATGGATTCTAAGTAGAGCTGGTCAGAAAAAGGAATTCCTGTCCAGTCGGAAATTCTAACATTTCAAAATCTGTTTTTCATTACAAATTGGAACAAAATTTAGTGCAGAATGGAAGTCCAAAAAATTCCAATTCAGAAACACCACACTGTTTTGTTCTGATAATGTTGAAACAGGATAATAGGATATAGTTAACATTTATAATATACATATATCTTCTGCCTGGTATTGTCAGTAACAGAAAGGGCTGGGTTCAATTATCTGGAGATTTCTTCTGACAACTTAAACAACACTAGCTCGAGCAGGTTTTAGCCCATTAAAGTTTATGCCCAAATAAATGTGTTAGACTCTAAGGTGCCACAAGGACTCCTTGTTGTTTTTGCTGATACAGACTAACATGGCTACCACTCTGAAACCTGGGAAAACTCAATTACCTTCCCAGGATACCCTTGATAGGCAATGTTTTCCCACATGCAAGCCCTGAGGCCCAGATCCTCAAAGGTATTTAGGCTTCTAATTCCCACTGATTTACCTTCAGAGGATCTGGCCCTGAGTCCAGGGATTTAAAACAAAGATAACTTTTTTGGGGGGTGAGGAAAATGGGAAGGGGGGAAAGAAGGGGAACAAAGTATAAATTTGGGCAAGTCAGCAATTAATAGCTCAACAATATCTATTAAGTGAACTTCCACCCATGAGGGTGTCTTGGTAAGTCCTCCTCTCACAATTGTGAGTTGCTAAGCAGGCAATGCATTAGTCACTTCCATCTTCCCCTTCTCCCCACTCACTGATTGTTGTCCAGGACTGGGAGAGTCCAAAGATTTGGGCAGATCCATCTCCAAAAACACTGTCTATGTCAAATCCTGAACATAAAGTGGTTTGACTTTGTGAAAAAGTCATAATCTTGCGAAGTGACAACATATATGTTAATAAGAGACTGCACTATATTGCCTAGACCCAGTCACCTGACTTGCATCAAGGGTACAATGATATTAACACTTATCACATGATAGGGGTCAGTATCCATTGATTCCAGTCGCTGCTGTTACAGGATACTGAAGCTTGAATTCAGAAGATAAGCTAGAGAAAGGAGATGAAACAAATGGATTTTATTGGATAAACATAAGCACCATGTGAGATACTAATAGGATACCCACAAGAATGAATGAAGAGAAAGCTATTCACAAAACCTACAGGAACACTGTTCAAAGACTTCAATGTTAAATCAGGGCTTGAATAGGACATCAGCCAAGCTGATGATTTATCTTGAGAATATGAATGCACTGTATTTTCCAAAATTTCTTTGGTAATGCATGCTTTCCATTAATAAAATGCTGTTAGCCCAAACATTTAGACACAATACACACCACATTAATAAGTATCATGTGCTTGGTATTAAAATAATAACGTGTTGGGAAGTTATGTTAACTGAATGATTTATGCTCTTCCCACAATTCTGTTCACCCATGTCAAGCATACCACAACACTTTGCAAAGCTAAAGTCAGCTTTGGCATTAGAAAACTTGTCAAAGCAAAGATGCATGAATATTCTGTACCAAGTACAGTTAGGGAGTACTTTCATGGCTCATCAACACTTGGAATATAATATTCAAAATGAGATATGTGAAATTATAAGCAGGTACCTTTGTGAACCAGTACCTAGAATGGTAGTATATATATATATATATATATATATATATATATATATAAAAAGGATAAAGAAGGTACAGAATAAGAAGTTAGGGAGCTGTGGCAAACTGGTGGGTTGAAAGTTAGTGACCTACAGAGAGTTTTATCATTTGTAAAATCATCCTATAAATACTGCTAGCTGCAATGTGTATCTTTGACGCACACCTTCTGAGTAACATGAACATACTATGAGAATTTGCTTCCCAGAAGAAGGGTACATATGTCAACAATTGGCTTATATGTTTAAGTCAATAATGCTGTCAATTTATGCAGCAATGGAAATGGTGAGCCAGATCCTCAGCTAATATAAATTGGAGTCGCTTCTTTGATTTCCATGGGAATGGAGCAGACATACGGTTACAGGGACTTTAATAAAGGTATTCCAACTTACATTAGCTGCGGATCTGGCTCATGTGTTTTTCAGCATGAAAGAAATCCAGAGTGGTGTGCTAGATGCTCCTTTTTAGAAGCACTAGGATTTATATTTGACAAATGATTCCAGGCAATATCAGATAGAAAAACCCCATAAACCCTTCTAATATTTGTAATCATAAGCCAAATAGTGATTGTGAGCTCTAATTAAAATCCTAATTACCAGGGCACCATACTGTGCAGCGGGCCAGGGTTTTGTGCTCCCACAGAAGCCTATGGCAGTTTTGGCTGAGTAAAGACTGCAGAATCAGGCCCTTGTACAGGAATGATAGGTGGTGCAGGCACTCTCTCTCTTGATATTCCACATGAAAGGAGTTACCTTCTGAGCAAATGCCTTGAGGAGCAGTGGGCATGCCAAGAATTTTTTACTGAATTTGTAATAGTGAGTACTACATAGGAGTTGTGACATCAAAACATAGAGCCTGTGTTACCATTGCTGCCTACTACCCACAGCCAATGTGCTTTACATGCCTACTTACCACAGCCGACAAAATAATATCAAATAAAATACACTAGGAAAACAGTGAAGAAAGAAGGAAGAAAAATCAATGAGAAATTTCTTTTCACAATGATTCACAGAGCTGTTACTCAACCCACCCCCAAACAAACAATAATTAGAACTTGGGTAATTTTGTGCCTGTTGTAGTCTTTGTGTGTGTTTGTGAACAGCAGTGGTTGAAGGCTTTTTTCTTTTTGCAGAGACACTGAGAAAAGTGCTATAAGGAACAGCTGCTTACCCTCTTTTTTGGAGCCCCAGCAGGTTTATAATCTCTAGCCAACATGTGTGGGAACCAGTGCCAAAGTCATGCCTCCATCACACCTACCTACAGCTCTTTGTGCGATGTATAGTACAGCTAGAAATGGTAATATGCCCCTGCTCAAGCAGTAACATTTTCTGTGCACTCTGTATCTTTCTACCCACATACAGGGGGAGAATTTCAATCTAAATAAGTAGTTTGACTTTGTGTAAAACTTATGGAAGCTGCAACCTTTTCCCAGTTTGTAACTGCTACTTCTCCATTCTATTTTCTACTTCCTAGCAAATGGCTGCCGAACAATGGCATTTTCAATGGGGAAAGAGCATAAGTGGCTACATCCCAGCTACCCTAGTGAGTTTATAGAATAAAAGCATATGATGAATTCCTCTCCTTTGTGTTTGACCTGGCCAAATAACTCAACAGTAATTCTACAGCGGAGCCTCCAACATCTCTGGGGGGTTGATTGGAAACTTTGTGAGCAAGATAAAAGTCCAACAGGTTCATAAGATAAGTCACACCTCTGGTTTAGTTATTTCATGTTTAACCTGCATGAGCTTGTTACGAATGTTATTCAGTGGCTATTAGCCAGGATGGACAGGGATGGTGTCCCTAGCCTCTGTTTGCCAGAAGCTGGGAATGGGCTACACAGGATGGATCACTTGATGATTACCTGTTCTGTTCATTCCCTCTGGGGCACCTGGCATTGGCCACTGTCGGAAGACAGGATACTGGGCTAGGTGGACCCTTGGTCTGACCCAGTATGGCCGTTCTTATGTTCTTATGAATTTTAGAACACAAAGTATAGGCCTTTTCACTGAGTTTTTACAGTTTGAACTATAAATATCAGCTTCCTTGAACTCACTACATAAATGTTAAAAGAACACACTGATGGATAAGTAGCTTCTTGAGAATTCTTATGCATGTTTACCCCCAACAAACGCTAAGAATGGGGACATGGGGGCAAAAAACTGGAGAAAGATACAATCCAATGTTGTTAATAAAGACAGTTTTCTCCCTCCCTCTCCGCCCCCAAGAGAGAGGTATTCAATCAAGAGTCTAGTGAAGAAGAGTAGTAGTGGTTTCCAAGGAAACTTAACATGCCTCTCTGCAAACACAAATGTATCCTGAGGTTTAAGGAACAATTTTACCCTTTGAAACATGAAGTTCATCAACTCAAATATGGACAGGGCTGGTCCTAGCCATGTGCAGAGTGTGTGCTGCACTGGGACATATATTTGAGGTCCCCAACTGATGTATTGAGGGAACTTGCCTAGGGTGAGCACTGACCGGATGACAGGGCTTGATCCAAAGCCTGTGGAAGTCAATGGGAATATGACAAAGGTAGCACTCATTCAATGGATCTTCCTGGAGTTATTAGTAATCTGTCATACAAAGGTAGACAGTGGCATGAAATGTATTCTTTCTGCTCCCACTTGCCAGGAAACTGTGTCTCCTCCTGTTATATGTGGATCTGGTCACAATTATCCATGTGTTCATCAGCTTCCAAATGGGCTATTAGAACTCGTTGCAGCTGGGGCTGAAGATGGAGTAACAGAAATTCTGTCAGGGCCAAGACATGGGAGGTTAGCGTGTCCTGGTCAGCTGCTAAATTGCAATCCAGAGACAAGTACAGGGTTAGGAGGGAGCTGGAGCAGAATGCCAGGAAGTCTGAGTCAGGCATTAAGTTGTAGGCAGATAGCAGGGTTGGAGTCAAGCTGGGTCAGGGTACCAGGAAGTCAGGGTCAGGCACCAGGTTACAGACAGCAATCAAATAGCAAAGTCAAGGACAAACGAGGATCAAAGTCCAGGCTCTATCACAAGCAGGATCTGGAGCAGAGCAAGCAGGAAGTCTGTGCTGTTTCTCAGACAGCTTCCCCAGCATGGCTTCCTGGTTTATATACCACTATTGGCCAATCAGTGGGTTATGAAGGGCTGCCACACAGGCCCTGAGGGGCGGTACTGCCTGCCAAGTCAAGCTTTACAGTGTCTTCCCTGATGGTGAGGCAGCGGCATCAGTGGTTCAGAATCTCTGTGGTCCCACGTTTGAACCTTGCAGATTCTTACAAAGTCTGACTTCTGCAGAATGCTGCAACTCTCCTTCTCTACAGGAAAAATTGAAGAGACCACATCATTCTGGAGCTTTGCGCTCTCCATGAACTCCCAGTTCATTTCCATTGCCAATTGAACAGCCTGGACTAAGGCTGGGATTGTCAAAGTCATTTAAGGACGTTAGGGATGCACTGGCATGTGTTTAGGAGCTTTCCCAAATTAGACCCTAAATCTTTAGGTCCCTCAATGTGTTTGCACCTGACTACATTGCAGAACCCTGTACCATTCACAACACACCTTCACAGCTGTGTTCATCACAGACAATGCAACACAGAGAGCCTAGAATGAAATTTATGAAAGTCAGGGACAAGGTGTCATCAGCTGAAGTTCCCTCATTATGGAATAATCCACAAGAAGAGAGAACCCACACCTGGCTATTTTCTATGACAATTGCAAAATTCACTTTTGGCAAACGTCTCCCCACATTACCAAATAGAAGGAATTATAACAGCTAAGGAAAAGAAGCAGAGAAAAACAAAACAACCCCCACCCCAAATCTGGAATAGATGGAGAGCAGAGTCTGCTGTAGATAACTCTATGGATATCATAATTATTGTATTTGGTGTTCAGTGTCTACAGCGATGGGTGCCCCAGATACAAAAAATGGAGAGGGAAATAAAGGGGAAAGAGAGAAAATGGTGAAGGTGGAGAAAGAATGATGGAACAATGAAGTAGAGAGAAGATGTGGAGATGAAAGAATGAGTGCAAAGAGGTTTAACAAAGAACAGAGAAGAAAACCCAAGCACAGGATTAAAATATGTGAAAAATAATAGGAGATGGAAGGGAGAATGATGTCAGAAAATAAAGAAAGGAGCGGACTAGAAAGGTTTAGAGCCAAACAATCAATATTTTTAAAATGGGAAAGAGAAAAAATAAGTATGAGGGAAAACATGGCCCGTGAAGAAGAGTTGTAGAAAAGATTCACCAAGAACAAAGGCAGAAGACAATAGCTCTGATAATGCAAACACTTTTCATGCAAGCAGTCAGACAGGGCTTGTCTTCACTGCAGAGTTAACTTGTTATCTTACTTATGTGTTGTCCCTAACCCAGCTCCCATTCGCACACAAAAACCTCTGAGTGGGTGGTGCTTTATCCCTGGATTTGCTGGCCCAGTCAGGCTGCTAACACTGGGGCTGGTAACCAGCCCACTTTGCAATGTGGATGTAAACTAAATCACATGAGTGTAGATGGTCCCCCATTTCCTTCTGCCAATTCCCTCTGCACATGCGCCATCCCCACAGAGTGACTGAGCATGCTCTAGTCCAAGGCTCTGGGTCTTAGAAGGACTTTCCATGTAATGGCTTCTCCCAGATGTTCTAAGGAGGAGTGGGGCTGGGTAGTGGAACTGAGCGCCTCTCTCTCCTGTGCTGTCTATGAGACCCCTGCTGACGCACAGGCAGTGTGGAGCAGGAAGATACCTGGCTCGACAGCAGAGGGGTCAACAGCCAGACTGGAGGGAGAGAAAGGAGTAAATTGGGAACCGCTGTCTGGTGAGACTGGGATTGAGAGTTGGGCAATGAATGGAACCGGTTGGGTCAGTAAACTGGGGAGAAAGAGGGGGAATTGGAACAGGCAAGGCAAGGAAACTGGGACTGGATGTGGGGAGGGAGTGAAATTGGGAAAATGAAGGAAGATTGAGACTCTGACAATGACCCCAGCAATTTAGACTACGACTGGCTGGAAAAGAAATTATGATGTGGATGAGGAGCCTGAGGAGTAGAGACTAGGATTGAGTAGTCGAGGGGAATGGGACTGGCACAAGGACCAGGAAACCAGTGCTGGTCAGGAACAGGTTGGAGAGTACAGAAGCAGGGAGTTCACACTTGAGGGCAATGGCAAGAAGAATCTGAGCCTATTAGAACATACGCCCCTCCACAGCCTGGAATGGAAACCAAGATTCCAGACTCTCACCAGTCTCCTGCTGTCCACAAATATCTGTGAAACCCACTGCTGAAGTATCTGCTTCTGGGCCATTTAGCAATAGTAGGTTGTCATCCTCTATCAGTTTCTGTTAGCTCAAGCAGCAAAGGGCTGTGCGTTCATGAGCCCTGTGGATGCCAATGTGATACTACATGATAGAATTTGTGTTTTCAGTTTACTTTTTAAAAAAACAACTCTAGGAAATAGCACATGCAAAAGCTCTGTTAAAAGAACATATTTAAGGTTGCAAAGTCAGTCACTCAAAAATAAGGAAATGCCAAAATTAAGGCTGCCTGTGCTACCTTAATTCCCCCCTACCCTTTTGCGTATGCAGGTATAAGCTATGTCTACCCTAAAGGTTTTGGCAGTGTATGGCAGTGTAGTTATGCCAGCAAAATTTTAAGCTTAAACTAGGCTTTAGAAGAAAAGGGGATGGTGGGAGGGGAAACTGTACTATGAAACATATTTATTTAAGGGAAAAAATAGCAAAAGTACCAAACTTGCCAATTCCATTTTAAACTGTCCCTCTAGAAATGATCCGTTAGCAGCCACTCTGTAAATAGAGAAGAGAATGGACCCCTAGAAACATTAAGGCATGTTGTTTCCTTGATGCATGAAGAACTCACATTAACTTTAATGGAAATTACCCCATGTCTTGCAGAGAGAATACACTTAATATTTAAATTAACTTTATGGCAGATGCTAAGTATAAAGAGAGTTGCCCAGGAACTCATGATGTGAACTAATCTCAGTCTCCTTTATTTATTTTCCCTATGACCTCTAGTAGCTGATAGCTTACCTAGGAGGAAGGATCTCAATGTTCTTTCTTATATACTGGTATTTATCTTCTGTATGCCAGAAGATAAAGCAATATTCACCTTTCTTTAAGGACAGGGGCCTGATCCAAAGCCTACTGAAGTAAACAGACAGTTTCCTAGCATATGGAGGCTGAGGATAAAGAATAAAGGGCAATTAGGACCACACAGCGGGACACCTTTTTCAGCAACATATGCGGTACAGAAGAAAGCAATACCGAAGAGCAAGATGATTCAAAGTCTTCCAGTGTTGTTTTTTGTTCGAACATAATGGCAGCCTTTTCAAAAACAAGATAGGAAATTTCACTGCTAAGACTACTACAATACAATTGATAAAATATCTAGTGCAACAATTTTCTAGTTTAGGAAAACTAAAACCTTAAAATGTTCTAATTTACAAGCTAGTCCCTTTCCCAATGCATCCTGAACCCAAGCCTTGTGTTCTGTGTCCAGAAATCTTTCCCTATTGAATTATGGTCATTCTGCAGAGGACATCTTTCTGGTACATTTGTATGGAACAAAAGATGGAAAAATAATGTAGATGATCATTTTTACCTCATCAAGGTATTTAGTCAATTAACATGCAGCTCCTACTTATTGCACATACAACTTGTTTTAATTGTACTTTCAATAAATGTTGATTGTCTACCATTGTCATGTAAATGTAGCTGACTTTTTAAACAGAGCTATCATTTATTTGCTGGGTACCATCACAATTTTGTATGCATTTATCTCAATTTTTAAAGTACTTTTGTTTTATTCTCCTTCAATATGGCTTTAAAGCCTGCAGATGTAAAGCATGATATCTGCTGTACACAATAGTTTATATATTCCAATGTAATGTTCAATATATGTGGGTGATCACAATACTCACACAGGTTATTCCATTGACTTAACTGGGAATTTGTCAGGTAAGGAATTTCTGATCAATGGGAGTAAAGGGTTTACAATCTGGCCCTATATTAATAGTCACTTTCACTATACCTATTGATCCTTGTTTTATATGGACTTAATTTTCTGGACAAATCCTGCCACCCTTGCTCATGAGAGTTGTTCCAATGAATTCAGAGAGCTATTGTATACGTAAGGCAATCAGGGTGTGGCAATTTCTGTTTTCTATGTGGAAACATACATGGTCTAGCAGTTACTTTGTTCTTATTTAGTCATAGGAAAAGCAATTCCACAATAGATACATGGAAGTTTAAATTAGGGCTGGCTGGAAAACAACAATTCCATTTCATGAAAAATGTCAGTGTATTGAAATTTGGTTTGTTCCAACGCAGAATAAAAATGAGACCTTTTGATTTTTTTCACAGGGAAAATTAAAAAAAAAAAAAAAAAAAGAAGAAGCGCACAGCCCATCCCAGGATGGACAGTCACCTGGTAGTTAAGGCACTCACCTGGGAGATGCAGGTTCCAGTCCCTGCTCTGCCTGATTAAAAGAAGGGGTTTGAATTTAGGACACTTACATCGCAGGCAAGTGCCCGAATGACCAGGCTATTGGCAGGGCTAGACTCTTGCTCCCCATTTCTGCAAAACATTTTTGTTTCAATGAAACAACACTTTTTGATGGCACAAAATTGCATCAATTTTTTGTGACCACTTCTAGTTTAAAATAGAAATCAATCATTGAATCAGGAGAGCTATTCTGTACACTTTTTAGTGTAAATCTGTATGGCTATGCCCAGTGCACCAGTCAAATTAACTTCATTTCTTTACATGAAAAAAAGAGGGCAATGATACATTGCCTTGGGAAAGACCTAAGCTGTTTCTCATTTTTCATTTGCTGACAGCAGCTTTAAACAGATTATCTGGATTTTATTAGAGCCCAGATTATTCCTCTTTTTCTCCCTCCCTAGTCATTTTATCTCAGATTAGAAACAGACTTGAATCTGATCTCACTTATATCTGTTTTAGATTGGGATGAAGCTATCACCTTCAGTAAAGTTACTCGTGATTTACACCATTTTAACTGAGATCAGAATCAGCCCCAGTAACTCTAGCCTTAGTATTAGTTTTATTAATATTTGTAAAACAATAGCATGTAGAGACCATAAATGAGATCAGGGCCCATTGTAGTAGGCACTGTAGAAACACACAAGTGACAATATCCAACCTAAGGCCCGAATCCCGCAAGTAACTATATGTGCTTGCAGCTCTGTTTCCTTGCGGAACCCCATTGAAGTCAACATCCTGCACACAATCACATGCAGGATTGGGGCCTAAATGGATGAAACAGAGGCTGAGAGAAAGGTAACATTATTACCCAATTAGATCATTCTAAATTTTGACTGAGATCATAAATATATGAGAATACTAAGTATTTATAATCAGGGCCGGCCTCAGGCAAAATGGTGCTCTGGGCAAACTTGTATTTTGGCGTCCCTGACCCCCGAGGGCACCCCTCCCGCGAGACTCCACCAACTTCCTATTCCCCCATCATCCCTGGCCCCCACTGCTTCCCACCTCCCCCATTACCTCCAGGCCCCGCTGCCTCCCCGCAGTGCTTAATTTGTATTGAAAGAGGTGCCAGGGCTCAGCCCCAGCACAAATTAAGCACTGGCTGGGCGCCCAGCTCTGAAGGCAACGTTGCCTCCAGCAGCAGTGCAGAAGTAAGGGCGGCATGGTATATAGGGTATAATGCCACTCTTATTTCTGCACTGCTGCCGCAGCTTGCGGTGCCCGGTGCTCAGCTCAAGGTGGACTCCATGGCCCCTGGCCATCCCGTAGCTCTCTGGCCACTTCTGGCTCACTAGGAGTCCCATTTCAGATGTTGGTAGGGGGTGAAACTTTAATCTGAAAACTCTAGATTCTTTTGCAGATAATAATTCAGAAATTAGCTGACAGAAACACTTAGGGTTGCCAGGTCCCCGCACCCTAAACCCTCTCGTGCACCCGAACGCCCTGCCCCAGCCCGGAGTCCTCTCCCGCACCCAAACTCCCTCCTGGAGCCAGCACCCCACCCCAACACCCCAACCACCTGTGCCAGCCCCCTTCTGAACTCCAAATCCCTCATCCCTGGCCCTACCCCAGAGCCCATACCCCCAGCTGGAGCCCTCACCCTCCTCCTGTACTGCAATCCCCTGCCCCAGCCCGGTGAAAGTAAGTGACGGTGGGGAGAGAAAGCGACAGAGGGAGGGGGATAGAGTGAGTGGGGGCGGGGCCTCGGAGAAGGGACAGGGTGGGGGAATGGCCTCGGGTAAGGGCCAGAGAAGGGGTGTTCGGTTTTGTGCGATTAGAAAGTTGGCAACCCTAGGAACACTGTATCTAATTCCTATATAAAGAAAAAAAATATGTACAAACACCAGTTAAAGCCAAATTTTAAGTTTATATGTAATTTTAGAATAATACGGAGATAATATAGCGAGATATTCCCAATCCCAAACTTTTAGGTATCAGTTCTGGAGCTTTAACACCAATATCAGAAACACAAATTTGCTACTTTGTACACTATCTTTAGTAGAGATAAATAAAAATAAATAAAAACTGTTTAAATCTGCTTACTTTCTCTAACAGACA
>NW_020664417.1:83465182-83470772 GCF_002925995.2 Terrapene triunguis | reverse complement strand
TGATAGTCTAAGGCTGTGTTCTTAGGCTAAGATCTTTGGCTAAACATCAGAGGCAGCCATAGCTGGAAAGTGTATGGTCACATCCTTACATTCCAAACTAGTCACATTGAAATAAGGAATATCAGGACAGGATTGTATCCTATTACCTCCAGAGAAAGGGAAGAGCCTAGAAGATGTAAAAGGAAACTTAGTTTGATAGCATCCTGTCTGGCAAGAACTCACTTATCAATAGCTGGGATATGAAATCCTCATTTCTTTGTTGTTCTATCACTGTAGTACCCACTTCCGTATTGTTTGTCTGTATAATCTCTGTCTGGTTCTGTGATTGTTTCTGTCTGTTGTATAATTAATTTTGTTGGGTGTAAACCAATTAAGGTGGTGGGATATAATTGGTTAGATAATCATGTTAGAATATGTTGGGATTGGTTAGTTAAATTTCAATAAAATGATTGGTTCAGGTATAGCTAAGCAGAACTCAAGTTTTACTATATAGTCTGCAATCAGGAAGTAAGGGGGGGGGAGTGGGAACAGGGAATGGGGGTGGGGGAATTGGAATTATGTTTCGCTAAGGGGGGAATGGGAACAGGGACACAGGCAAGGCTCTGTGGTGTCAGAGCTGGGAAGGGGGACACTAAGGAAGGAAATTGGAATCATTGCTTGCTGGAAGTTCACCCCAATAAATATCTAATTGTTTGCACCTTCAGCTTTGTGTAGACTGGGAGGGAGGGGGAAAGGGATCGCGCTCAAGTGACAGCTCAGCAAGAAAGGGGCAGATCCCCCTCTACAGCAGAGCAGGCTGGAGAAGATGTGTATCGATCTCATTACTTCTCCCATGCTCTTCCAGTTGAGCTAACTTCCCCAACCTGTCTCCAGCCTCCCAACCACCGCCAGGGGGAGAAGGGCTGTGGACAAACAGCTTTCTGCCCTGCAAGGGCTGGCTTTTTGGGAGGCCAAGCGGGGAGAGGAATGGAGGCCACTGGAGGACCTCAGCCCGCTAACTGTCAATGGCTTCTAAAACAAGGGCAAGAGAAGGGAATGTGGTTCCCTTGCCGCTGGAGAATGCAGGCATTGAGCTCGCCACCTCTCACAGGCAAAGCCAGCATTCTACCACTTGAGCAATTCCCTTGTCTTGGCTGGAAACCTCTTGATCCACTCATGTCATACTGGAGTCCACACCGTCCTTGCGCCAGCCGGTGGCTCCTTCCAAAAGGGTCAGGCAAGTAGCTGTTTCCTATGGGCCGGCTAGCTCAGCTGGTTAGCATGTGGTGCTAATAACGTTGAGATCATGGGTTCAAGCCCCATGCTGGCCACTCTGGGTGCTAAAAGGAAAGGGTGGCTTCTGCTCTTCTGGCTGACTGCTAGGGGTCGAAAGGCTCTGCCCACTTCCTTTCCTCCCCTCTCTGGGCTCCTTGCTTGACCTGCTGACTGAAAGAGATGGGCCCGGGGAGGGGAGGAGAAGGTTGAGCCTGGCCAGCTGCCTTCCCAGCTCATAGGAGACGGCGGCCCAGGAAGTAAAATCACAGGAACCCAGTGGGTTCACCTGATGGCCCAAATTCTTGCCGGCCGCCATCTCCACCCAAATGTACCAGAGAGCGGATTACGCTCTCCAGCCCAAGCCACAGAGGAAGGCTTAATACTCGGCACCCCAAGCTAAGGGAGAGGCTTCAGAGTCAGCCTGCGCAGGGTGAGCTTGGGAGTTCCCTGGACCCCATCCTCCCACTGCCCACAGGCAGCCCCCCAAGCCCACACTGGAGCCCAGAGCTCAGACGGGAAGGAGCAGGAGGAGCACTCTCCCTGGCGCATCACCACTCTAGGTCAGCTTGACTTGCTTTCTCTTCTACCCCTTTTCTCCCAAACTCTGCTGGCCTCACAGTAGCCATCCCTGGGACACAGGGAAGACGCAGGCATGGGACTCTACCTAGCGGAAGCCAAACGCACCTACCGAGAGTGTATCACAGGCTATTGAGGCACTGTAGAAACCCCATTCACACGCATTGACGTAGCTAAACTTTACTTCCAAGGGCCCTACACGTGCAGAAAGCCAACTTTCTTGTGAAAAATACTCCTCTTTCGGTTAACCTTCCACAATTTCAAATGTCTCTAAATGGAAAACACACACACACTGAAACACCTAAACAGTCCTAATGCTCCCAATGTAAAAAGAAAAGAAAAGAAAAGATTTCTAAATGGCCACTCTGCCAGAATTGTACAGCTCCACAAATGAAACCAGTGGGAGGGACATTACACAGAAAGGGGGAATGGAAAGATGCCCATATTGAGGTGATGTGGAAAGCTACAGCCCCGTCACTACTCCTACTATACACACTTCTTGCAACAGCTGATGAACTTCCAGGTGCTTTTCGCATCGGAGCCCGCACCAGGGGAACACCTTGAGAAGCTTCCTGTGGGTTGCCTAGTTCAGCTGGTCAGACTTTGGCACTAAGGAAGCCAAGATGGTGCAAAGAAGCCCCTAGGGAGGATGGCTTTTGATTTTCGGACTGACTGCTACGGACAGCAAAGACAAAAGTCAGCTCCCTGGCCAGCCAGCCGACCCACCAGGAGCCCCGAGTCAACTGGTTGGAGAATGTGGGCATTGATCCCACTACCTCTCACATACAAAGCAAGCGCTCTACCGCTTGAGCTAATTCCCCACAGCTGGCTTGACTGCCAGGCACCAGGCAAAAAAGGCAAGGGCTCCGTGGTCCTAACCAGAACACAGTCTGAGATGAGGGGGCTACCCAGAGTTGGAGAAGGGGCCCGAGTCCCTGCCACGCACCTCGGCACAAACACCAACGCTACCGCCCTGGAGTGTGTCAGGGGGTGAGAATTGCCCCTGGAACAAGCACCAGACTTAAGAGGACAACGCAGGGATAGACCACTTGATTGCCTGCTCTGGCCATTGCCTCTGAAGCACCTGGCATCGGCTACTGTCAAAAGACATAATACTGGGCTAGATGGACCATTGGTCTCACCCACGAGGGCCATTCTTATCTTCACTACTTTCCTCCAACCCAAGCAAAGCCAGGAGCAGGCCCAGCTCAGTAACTCCAGCTGGGCTCACACAGGCTCCCTGGCCCCTGGCCCAGCATACAGCAAAACGACCCTCCCTCCTGGAGTGGAAATTACACCTCAGCTCCAGTACAGACATACTCGTAGTCAGTATTCACATTCTGGAATGTCTTCTTAACGTTTCATCCTTGATTGAACAGCCTGGGCCACATTAATATTTCATTTAAAGTAGATTCAATTTTGAGTAATTTATCATGTCAAATCTTTTTCTGTAAACCAGCTACTTCATTTTCCATGAAGTCAAACACCCGATTTAGAAATAACACTGGAGAGGTATTTATAACAATTTAGGATTTTCAGCACAGTCAATCAGAAAGATTGCAATGAGCTTCCGAAGGGCTGCACTCCTATGGATCGAACCAACTGCAGGTTTCTAGTTTAGTTTAGTCTAGTGATGTCTCTATGGTTATGTTTACACTGCAGTAAAAAGACCCACAGCTGACTTGGTTCAGCTGAATCAGGTTCATGGGTCTCTGGCTGTGGAGCTAAAAACTTGCAGTGTAGGTGTTTGGGCTGGAGCTCAGGCACTGAGACCCTGCAATGAGAGAGGGGCTCAAAACCTGGGCTCCAGCCCGAGCAGCCTGAGCCCAATCAGCCAACCGGGGCCATTTGTGGGTGTTCCATGGGTGTTTTATTGCAGTGTAGACATACTCTAAAGCTTCTTGTATCTCACCATTGTGATAGCTGAACACCTTCCAGTAGTGCATTAAGAGATGAGATTAACATCTGTCATGTGTGGTTTGTTCTCCCTTATCCTCACTCCAAGGGGATAGTTATAAGTAGAATGTTTTAGATTGGTAGGTTTGTATATTGGTATTGTGTGTGTGTGTGTGTCTGCAGAGGGATTGGGACAATGCCTCACTTTTATAAAACTGCCCACTCATCTTCTTCAGCTGGTTAATCCAAACACTTATTTGAATTTTTATTATATAATCCTGTTTTACATGATGTATAGGAAGACTACAGAATGTTTGATGGAAGAAAAAGCGTATGAAACAAACTTTTCTCTCCTTAATAAGAACAGTTAGCTAAATTATCTTTCTAAAATGTCAAAACGGAGAGTGAGCTTTCATTTTCTGCACGTGCTTTAGAATATACCCCTGTGCCCTTACACTATTCATATCACATTTCTCATTCGTTTTAATGATTCAAATGTTTCTTTAATTGAAAAATAGCTCCAGTGCAACAATAGTACCAGAGATTTTTACTTTAAATATTTAAATTAATTTTAAATTAATAACTAGCCGAGGGCCCATTCACAGGGCAGGGTATAATTAATAAATGATGTGCTGACTGAGTGTGTTCTCCATGGTCCTAATCCTGCAAACACATAGGAGATGAATGTACAGCATTTGGCTAGTTCCCCTGAGTTGAATATTGCTCACATGCCTAGATACTCACATACAGAAGTGTTTGTGAAATGGGAATATACGCAGCCAGATTTCTACATCCAAACACAGAGATTGTTGGGGAACAGTTGTATCTGTGTTGTTGTATCTTGCTACCTCCTTAACGCCAGTTTGGGTGTCGATATTCTCAGTTCATAGCAACTGTCAAAAAATTCAACTGTCTTCATCAGAAGAAGGAAATGGAATGAGGGAGTTGACAGGCAATACTGTTTGTTAGAGAGACAAAGTGGGTGAGGCAATACCTTTTATTGGACCAACTTCCATTGGTGAGAGAGATAAGCTTTCGAGCCACACAGAGCTCTTCTTCGGGTCTGGGAAAAGGTACTCCCAATGTCACAGCAAAATGCAAGGTGGAACAGATTGTTTAGCATATGTAATTAGCACATATTGTAAGGGACATATTCAAGGTAGAGTGGCATGTTAACACCCCTCCAGTTATAGGACAAAAAGAGGGGATTAGTGGGTTACAGATTGTTGTAGTAAGCCATAAATCCAGTGTCTCGATTCAGGCCATGATTTTTAAGTGTCTAAAAGAGTAATGAATTTAAGCTCTCAGGCTCATCTTTTGAAAGTGTTGTGCAGGTTTCCTCTGAGGATGAGGACTGATAGGTCAGATATAGAGTGATCACTTTGTGAAAAGTGTTCACCCATACGTAGGGCCCTACCAAATTCATGGTCCAGTTTGGTCAATTTCATGGTCATAGGATTTTAAAAATCATGTTTCATGATTTCAGCTATTTAAATCTGAAATTTCATGGTGTTGTAATTGTAGGGGTTCTGACCAAAAAAGGAGTTGTCTGTGTGTGTGGGGGGGGGTCACAATGTTATTGTGGAGGGGGGTGGTATTGCTACCCTTACTTCTGTGCTGCTGCTGGCAGTGGTGCTGCCTTCAGAGCTGGGCAGCTGGAGAGCGGCGGCTGCTGGCTGGGAGCCCAGCTCTGAAGGCAGTGCCACCGCCAGCAGCAGCGCAGAAGTAATCATGGCATAGTATGGTATTGCTACCCTTACTTCTGCGTTGTTGCATGCAGAGTTGGGCCTCAGTCAGCAGCTGCCACTCTCTGGCTGACCAGCTCTGAAGGCAGCGCAGAAGAAAG
Organism: Terrapene triunguis; assembly: GCF_002925995.2. NCBI lineage: Eukaryota > Metazoa > Chordata > Testudines > Emydidae > Terrapene > Terrapene triunguis. The sequence goes on along the minus strand of NW_020664417.1, from coordinate 83,465,200 downwards.
TGTGGCAATACCATGATC
>NW_020664417.1:83455806-83465172 GCF_002925995.2 Terrapene triunguis | reverse complement strand
CAAAAATAACCTTGTGACTCCTTGCAACTCCCTTTTGGGCCAGGACCTCCAATTTGAGAAGTGCTGGTCTCCCCTGTGAAATCTGTATAATATAGGGTAAAAAGCACACAAAAGACCAGATTTCACGGTCTGTGTTACGTTTTTCATGACCGTGAATTTGGTAGGGCCCTACCCATAGGTGATGTAGTGTTGTGTTTTAGACTTTTATCATTTTCCTGAGTGAGTTCATTTGAGAGCATAGTGATTGTCTGGTTTCACCAACATAGTCATTATTGGGGCATTTAGTGCACTGGATGAGGTCTACCACATGTTTAAAATTCATGGATCTTAAAAAGTGTGTTGTGCGGGGGGTATTGATCAGTGTAGATGTCTGCAAGTTTTGCATCTGTTGTTCTGGAATGTCCTGGTCTGTAGGGAGCTTGTTTCTGATGATGAGCTTGGAGAGGTGGGGGTTGTTTAAAGGCCAGAAGATAGGGTTCAGGAAGATTTCCCTCAAGACGGGGGTCCCCATCAAGTATGGGTTGTTTAATGATCCCCCTTATGTGTTCCAGTGTGGAGTGGTAGGTGACAACTAGGGATATGGGGAAAGGGTTATTTCTTTATTTAAGCAAGTTCTCTCAGGGTATTTGGGTGGCTGATTTCATGATGTGATCTCCTTCTCTGGGGAGTGTAGTTGTTTGATGAAGGTGGTTTTAAGTGTATTAAGGTGGATATCCCAGACTTGCTTCTTGGACCATATTCTGTGGTATCTGAGTGCCTGGCTGTAGATAACATTTCTTGGTGTGTTTTGGGTGGTTATTAGATCTGTGAAGAACAGTGTGGTGATCTGTGGGTTTCTTGAATATGGTTGTCTGTATACAGATATTGTTTCACTGTTAAAGCTGATTGTGGTGTCCAGGAAGTAGATACCAGTATGGGAGGATTCCAGAGAAAGGAGTGGTGATTGTTGAAGTTGTGGTGGAAATCTCTGAGGGAAGTTTAAGCTGTTTGTCCAGAGGAAGAAAATATCATTGATTTTATGTTGCATTTGTCCAGAAATTCTTCAAAGTGGCCCATTAAGAGGCTGCCACATTGGAGTTCCCATGCTTTGGACAAGGTGTTTGTTGCTGAATGTAAAATTGTTATGGGTGAGGATGAAATGAATGAATCTGGTGCTGTGTTTGGAGTAGATAGCTGATGAGGGATGTTGGTGTATAGGAAAGTGACATCCACGGTGGCTTTGTGGCTTATTACAACCATCTGTAACCCACTAATCCCCTCTTTCTGTCCTAGGACTGCAGAGATGTTAGCAGGCCACTGTACCTTGAATGGTCCCTTACAACATGAGCTAACTATTTATGCTAAACAGTCTGTTTCACTTTGCATTTAGCTGACTCTAGAAGTACCTTTCCCAGACCTGAAGAAGAGCTCTATGTGGCTCAAAAGCTTGTCTCTCTCACCCACAGAAGTTGATTCAATAAAAGATATTACCTCACTCATCTTGTCTCTCTCATATCCTGGGACCAACTCAACTACACTACATAATACCACTTGTTAACTCCCTTGCTGCTGGGAGGAATGACTGGACAGGAGATGCCAAAATACCACAAAACACCTTGAAGGAGGATTTATTTAAAAAAAAAAAAATCTGGTTTAACGAAGCCTGATGCTAACCATGACCAGGCTTAGTGAACTATAATGAGTTACCTTTAAAAAAAAAAAAAAAAAGTTGCTTTCACCTGGAAAGAATTAGAGTCTTGATTGGAAACAGATCTAAGATTTTATACTGAAATAAAGCAACGAATTGAAGTGACTGTCTGAAGTCAGGCCTATAGAATTTTGTTATTTACAGCTGAAGTCACTGAACAGACAATTTCTGAGTAAGTGTCTCCTATTCTTCATGTCAATCGGAAGAATTGTAATGCCAGCAAATTAATTATTGATGTCCCCCAATCAGTTGTCTCAGTGCAAGAAACCTCCATTTTTGGGCAATTATGCACAATTATTTCATTGCAGCTTTGATTCCTATTTCCAAATCCATTACTAAGGAAAGCCTCCTAATAAAAGGTCAGATGATTTATATTTTACAGAAACTGTAGTTCATAATCAGTTATAGTTTATAAATTAAAAAACAAACAAGCAAAGGGAGCTAGAAATCACCCCCACTTCTGGACCTCCTGCCCCTCACGTTGCATTTTATCTACATGACTATCCGGCCCATATTCATTATTTTTTCTTGACTCTCGTTGGCTGAAATAACATCCTGTAATAGCTTTGTTCCATTGCTTGGGGAAAAAACGAGGCAATATTGATTGCAGCTACGTAGATACACCATTCAAATTTTCACCACAATTTCATTGACTTTCTTATCGTTGTAGCAAGATTTCACAATTCTTGCCCTCAAAACCTGCTGCTTTTTATGGGATAACACATACACGTCCTTTGCAAAAATGAATCCATTTTTTAGGAGGATATAATTACAAACTTCCTCCCACAAATATACATTTGAATTCCAATCCTACAGCATGTACAATGCACTAGCCACTTTGCATAGGTGTCAATGACTATACATAGTGCAAGGCAGTGGAGAATCAAACCAATTGTGTTTATTTTAAATGATGGATCAACCTATATCATTTAGGTTTTCATTTTAATTTAGGATATTTCTATACAATTTTCCCCTCCACCCCCCAGAATATAAGAGATGTAGCAGTTTCATCATCCCCTATTCACCTTGTTTCAAACACACTTACTAATTTTAAGAGTGTGCTGAGCTTATATTTTTTCTTCAATTAATTCATAAATGGAAGAATGTAAAGGTCTGATCCAAAGTCTGTTGAAAAGGGAAAGATTCCCGTTGACTTTAACAGGCACTGAATCAGGCCCCAAAGAATGAGCGGTACAACAAAGGCTTCTAGAAAAAGAATCAGAGGTAAAATTTGCTCACTTTGGGGGAGTGGGGTAGGGGAGGGAAATAACACTGTTCATAACCATACTGCATGCACTATACTCTGTTCTCAGCTATTGTTTAGTATTCCCTGCAGACAGACTACAGCCCTTAGCATTTATTGGAACCGTTTGCTGGAGCCAGAGTCATTCACTTTAACTACAACTCTGATACCTGGCCATTTGGGAAGAATGACTCTCCAGCTCAGGGGAGAATGTGAAGATTTCTGCAATCTTTTGCTTTTTTAAAAAAAGTCATTATAGAATGAGGAATAATGCAAAGCTCGGTCTGTTTTAAGCAGGCACAACAATATAAGGATAAATAAATTCACTTTTATATTTCTCGCCTCTCCCTAGATTGCATTAGAATGATATGCAGGCATTTGAAAGAAAATGAAATAAAGCATTTTTAAAATACTTAATGTAATCACCTTGATATTTATCTTCATCTTAATTCCTAGCACATTAATGAAAAAAAAAAGTATTTGAAGACAAGAATCCATTGGATAGTGAAAAAGATAAGTGGCATCCACTGTATCTGTGTCAAATGCCCCATTTTTATTCACTATGGGGTGGTCAATGTATTTACTGATAATTAGCAGACAGTAATATATAAGGTGATTCTGCTTTTTCCTATTCTAGGTATGGTGGAAACAGTGATTTCATTGGTATCAAGGAATAAATAGTGACTTTTTAATGGTGTCTATTATGGATTACAATGTTGAAGTCAATGGGCATAATTTGCAACAGATTACAGGATACATCATTAAAATGAACATTCACCAAGTATTTACCACACTGGAGTATATGATTTACTGCACTGCTTTCGATACTAGGTGAAGAGGAAAGATTGTGGTTCCTTTGATATCACGGTATCATGACTGAAGGCAATTGCTTCCCTTTCTGTGACCACCACCCAGTGCCTTAGCTGCAGCAATACCTTGCAGAATGGTCTCTGAAGTTCTTTCAAATGAATTTTTAAGAAACTACATACAAAGAAAAGGTCTGTTCTTGAGGCACCTCCCACTCAGCTAAAAGCAAGAGAGCTGTTTTGCGTTTCCATTCCTCCCAGCCCATGACCTCACCAACATCTTTTCTCCCTGCAAATGCATGCGCGCAGAGTGTTATTTGCCTTTTAAGATTGGAGCTCCTCATTGGAAAAACGATGGTGCTGCTGATGCACTGACCATGTTGCCAAGGAGTGGAAGGCGGAGAAGTTGCCATGGATGGGACACAGAGCTAGTCCAGGGGCACAGGGCTCCACATGGCTGATGAGATCCATGTTTGAAGTCCAGCCCCTTTACCTGATCTGTAGAGGGTGAGGGGGAATGGCAGTTCCTAATACCTCAATGGACCAAATGAGCAATGAGAACCTTTAATTTTCTCTTTACCCCCTCTGGGTTTTTCCTTATGGTGTTTACGTCTGTGAGATAACAGCTTAATGTTGCGGTACCTATAAACCAACACATTACAAGAGAGCTATGGAAGAGGAACAAATGAAAGGAGAGAAGAACACCCCCAACATGTTTGTATTTAAAGTAATCCTTTATTAAATGCTTCACAAGTGGTTAATATTCGGATATAAAAAAAGTGTCATCACTGCACAAGCCCCCTGCCTGAGGAACAGTCACACGCATAAAAGCCATCAAGCCATGAACAGGAAATGAACTAACAGCACAATCTGATTCCAACCTAGGTCAATATCCTATTAACACATACAAATAAATAGTGCTGGTCAAACATTTCTGATGGAAAAAGTTTTCTGTTGGAAAATGCTGATGCAAATAAATCAAAAAGTTTGGTGGGAATGTATAATTTTATTGCTCTTTTCATAGGACATGATTGAAATGTTTCATTTCAACTATTATTTTTACTTGTGTTATATTATAATATAATCCTTAAAATAAAGTTGAAATGAAGTGTTTCAACCTTATTGAAACTTTTCAATAACATCTAACCAAAATGTTTGTGGACTATTTCACTTAGTGAAAAAGTCTTAGATTTCCACTTTTTCTCATGATTCAGGATGAAATCCAATTTCCAAATCTCAATCTTCCATAGGATGGAAATTCCAAATTTTGATCAGTACTACAAATGCTACACATTAGTAAATAATTTACCATATTAAGAATCAAATAAAATCCATAATATTTTAAAATTACAAATTGATCAAAACTACATTCTTTGAATAATCATGATCCTTCAGGGCCAAAGCAAGGTAGATACAGGGACAGTTTTTCACTCTGAGTGTACTATGAAGCATTTAATGAAGACATATTATACATGTATTTGGATGCACTTGTCAGTTTTTGGTGCGTCATATCATTTTCTTTTTTAATCTCGAGAAGTACAGTTCCTGCTCTATATATTTCAGGCAAATTTCTCTTACCACCTTAACTTAAACAAGTATATTATTATTCATGTAACCATCAGGGCATGCTAGATAATGTATACTTATCTTACTTTAGAGTAGATCCTATGCAAATGTGCATATGTAGGGGGATTCTAAACAAACACTTATTTACAGTAGTGTTAGCAAGTTCAGAATCAGATCCAAAGTTCTACATGGTGCTGCAGTGTGCTAGCCAGAGTCAAACTTAGCCCCAGTGTGTACATAATAACCAGCAACTGGAAAGATCTTCACAGCTAGTCAAACTTTACATTCAACATTTTTTTCCAGTAAAAAAATAGCTTTTTCCTCAAAACTGAAACTTTTCACAGAAAATTCGTTTAATGTTTTCTGATTTTTTTTTTGATGCCCCGCTCCTGCAAGCCTGTAAATGTATCAGGTTTTGAAACAAAACATTTTATGGTTATTATTCCCCTGCCCCATGTCTTTCTTTTCCAGTGACAAAATGTAAAGAGGAAAAGAAATGGAACCCTTCTCCCACAAATTTTTATTTTGCAGGGTTTTTTTGTTTAAAAATGAAACTAGACATTTAGAGGTCACCCCGCCCCCAAATGATCAGAATTGTAATTTTTCATCCAGCTCTAGTCATGACTTTGACATCACTGGGGTTACACAGTGTATATCTCATGACAGAGCTTGGCCCTCTGAACTGAGAGTATGAATAGCATAGGCCTCTTCGTTCCACACCCACAAAATGCTAGAAAGATAGTCTTGTGTATAAGGTTGTGATGGGTTCGGTCACAGAGACTCCCTTGGGACTGTCACCTGATGTGCTGAGATTACCTCTGAGCTCATTTTCCATGCCAGCTTGGGACTTCAGAACCCTGCCTTGTTGAGCCAGACATGCTAGCCTGCTGCAACCCAGACTCAGCGTCTAGACCACGCCCCCAAAGCTGCAAGCTTTAACCAAAAACAGCTCAGCAGGGCACTTATCTCCAGCACCCAGACACCAATGGGATCCAAACCCCAAATAAATCTGTTTTACTCTGCATAAAGCTTATACAAGATAAACTCATAAATTGTCCGTCCTCTACAACACTGATAGAGAGGTATGCACAGCTGTTTGCTCCCCCAGGTATTAATCACTCTGAGTTTATCAATAAACAAAAGTGATTTTATTAAGTATAAAAAGTAGGATTTAAGTGGTTCCAAGTAATAACAGACAGAACAAAGTAAGTTAACAAGCAAGTCTAAGCCTAATACATTAAGAAACTGATTACAGGTAAATCTCGCCCTCAGAGATGTTCCAATAAGCTTCTCTCACAGACTAGACTCCTCCCTAGTCTGGGCCCAATCCTTTCCCCGGTACAGTTTTTGTTCGCTCAGGTGGTAGGTAGGGGATTTCTCATGACCGCCACCTTCTTTGTTCTGTTCCACCCCCTTTTATAGCTTTGGCACAAGGAGGGAATCTTTTCTCTCTCTGGGTCCCCACCCCTCCTTCTAAATGGAAAAGCACCAAGTTTAAGATGGATTCCAGTATCATGTGACATGGTCACATGTCACTGTAAGACTTCATTACCCCCGGGCTGGCACATACATACATACATATAGAGGAAGGCTTGCAGGTAAATAAACCATTTACAACCAATTGTCCTAGTCAATGGGAGCCATCAAGATTCTAAACCACCATTAATGGCCCACACTTTGCATAATTACTATAGGACCTCAGAGTTATACTTCATATTTCTAGCTTCAGATACAAGAATGATACATTCATACAACTAGGATGAACACACTCAGTAATTTATAAGCTTTGTAAGGTATCATTACAAGATACCTTTTGCATAAAGCATATTCCAGTTACATCATATTCACACTCATAAGCATATTTGGGCTCATTAGCCCAAAACTCAAGAGACAGGTGTTCAAGGTCCAACTGAGTCACAGACTTCCTATATGAGATTGGGCAAGTCACTTCCTCTCTGTGTGGCACTTGTAAAACAGGGGAGGGGATTCATTTGATAAGTAACGCCACAAAGAACTCTCAGTGGAATACTATAAGCATACGTTCATTAATGCTTGCAAAGTAATCCAATGCTAGTGGGCTCATTCCAGTACATAGATAAATCCTGACATACACTGCACTGAGTAGTATATGTTTCACTAGCATCCTCTCCAGTAAGTTGCCCTTCTTTGAGTACACTTGCTTCATTCAATTGTCTTCTCATCCCCAGCTGGCATCCTCTAGCTGTATGTAAAAGCAGTCTAGTATAGCTTCAGATAATTATGCAGATCTTTTAACGCCTCCTTCAGCTACATCTTGAGAGGCTAGAAGAAGAGCCAGCAATGTTAAAAGTGGCTTTTCTTTCCCCTTTGGTAGAGGAAATTTTCCTACTGACAAAATTATCCTGGCTCTTAGTTTCTGTCCCAGACTATTACCACCATGATTTTTAAAACAGCATATCTTTAGTGCAAGAGCAAAAGAAGGAAGCCAGTTTAGTACCTGGGATGCTGAGCTTTCTACTACTACAAGAATGAACGCCAACATTTCAGCAACCCTGCTTAAAAGGAGTAAAGTGAAATGGTCATAAAGACCAAACAGCCGAGTCAGCTTAGAGAGAAAAAAGGCACGTCAAGGAAAAAGAAAACACACCTTATTAGTCTTTCCCTCTCTGGCAAAAAGAACCAAAACAAAAAAACAGCACACAATAAGAGTTGCCATAAATAATGGCCTAGAGGTCTTAGCCAAAAATCATATTAAACCCTAACCCAGAGCTTCCTTGACTAAGCCCCCTGCTACTCACATTTCTGGGGTTTTCTAATCCTGGCTCCTGTGACTCAGGCTCCCATTTGCTAACCAGCTGCACCTATGCTAATCTGGCTGCTGTAATTAATAGTCCAGCCACCATCCCCCTTAGTTCTTTACTCAGGTGTATGTACTTGCAAATTTGTCCTTTTTCTAGGAAGGATAAAAAGAAAGAACTAATATTGCAGTGAGTAGCAAAAAGAGGAAAGAAAACAAAAGAAGAACATGCTTTCACTGTTCTTTCATATCACATTTACTCATATGCTCACACCAGACAAATCAAGGAAGCCCAGAACAGAAGGGAAAATCATGGGGAAAAAAAAAGCCCAGACAGTCTCTTACAGAGACGGATCACATTGTCATGGAAATACTGCACACAGGAAGGGAAACATACTCAGCTTATGTCATGGCAGAGATGCCAGTTTCATGAAAAGGTGAACATTTTTTGCAGCCAGCAGTTTCAGTGGACAAAAAAACCACAACATTTTTCTAATCACAGGGATGTCACGCACAATGTTATTCTTCCTCCTACTGCCATGGCACTGCAGTGTGATAAACTTTTGTTGTCCTCACAGTGCCATGGAGGCCCCCTGCACAGCCTGGCACACTAGTCCAGCAGAGACGCAGCATGTCAGATGAGACTGGGCATTTTGCGGGAATGCAAGTCCTTTCCATACTCAACACATAAAAGCATTAATATGCCTAGCTACACTCTGCACCCAATTCCCAGTCTTCCTGGAAAAGTGTATTTTCTTGAGCATCAAGGGTACTATCAATACTCAGTTAAGTTCCCTTTCTTTAAAACACCACAGAAGTAGAAGCAGCAGATGGACACTCTATAGCCCACACCTATTGCAGACATAGCTGCTGAAGACAATAACATGCACTTTCATTATAGCAGAGAAATCAAAACACAAATAGGACATAAATGATGGTGGAGAAAATAGGGAAAAGATAAGGGCCAAAAACAAGTAGAATGGGTAAATGCTAATGAAAGGGCTCTTTGCATAAGAGGGAAAAGAGATGCTAAGGAGAAAGCAGACCCACCACTAAGTGGGATGAAATATTATTAATGATGACTCAATAATGGCTAACTCAATACTGAACTCCTTTTAAATATCTGCTTTCAGCAAGAATAGGGTTACCATACGTCCGGATTTTCCCGGACATGTCCGGCTTTTTGGGCTCCAAATCCCCATCCGGGGGGAAATCCCAAAAAGCCGGACATGTCCGGGAAAATTGGGACATGCGGGGCCGGCGGTGCTGGGCCGGGGGCCGGGCCGGC
>NW_020664417.1:83455400-83455706 GCF_002925995.2 Terrapene triunguis | reverse complement strand
TGCTGGGCGGGCCGGTGGTGCTCGGCCGGGGGCCGGGCCCGGGGCTGGCACCCCAGGGCCCGAGCTGACCCAGGCTGGAGACGCCGGGGGGGGGGCAGACTGGGCCGCGCCTTCTCCCCCCACACTCCCCTTACCTGCTTCAGGCTTCCCGCGAATCAAATGTTCGCGGGAAGCAGGGGAGGGGGCGGAGTTGGGGCGGGGACTTTGGGGAAGGGACGGAGTTGGGGCGTGGGCGGGGCCGGGGGCAGGGCCGGGGCCCCGTGGAGTGTCCTCCTTTTGGAGGCTCAAAATATGGTAACCCTAAGC
>NW_020664417.1:83298784-83445400 GCF_002925995.2 Terrapene triunguis | reverse complement strand
AACCCCGAGCATACAGGCAAGATTCTCTAGCCAGACCCTCATTTTACCAGTGATGGCCGTTATTGCCTAATTGACTAAAATCACGTTATCCCATCAAACCATTCCCTCCATAAACTTATCTAGCCTAATCTTGAAGCCAGAGAGGTCTTTCGCCCCCACCGTTTCCCATCTGTCCAAATCCAAACCAACCACGGTAGATGCAGACATCTAATGCACAAATGGAAAATCAAGGACTCCCCTAGCATGTGAGCGTGGCTCGCCATGACAGACTTTCGAACATATCACTACCTACTGCCCAATTTATAAATATGAAGGAGGCATTACTGCAATAAATTCTGCTACTCCTGATGCAACCATTTGATTTGATCAGCTTCAGGTGAAATTGTAGTTGCTGCTCTACACCAGCCATACAAAAGAAGACAATCTGTAACCCACGAACAACCGCCCCACAAATGCTGTCTCCCCTTCTTTTCCTCCTTATGGCTGGAGGGGTGTTAATGGACCACTTCATCTTGACTGGTCCCTTGAGATATGTGTTAACTACGTATGCTAAACTATCTGTTCCACCTTGTATTTAGCTGTGACGCGCTGAGTTAGTTTCCCAGACCTGAAAAAGAGTTCTGTGTAAGCTTTAAAGCTTGTCTCTCTCACCATCAGAAGTTGGTCCAATAACAGACATTACCTCACCCACCTTGTCTCTCTAAAACCCACATATTTCACCACTGGGCTAGTGCATGGAGACCTGAAAGTCAAATTTATGAGACTCACTATAAATAAAAATGACATGGTTTCATCTGAGGTACGTTGTCCCAGCCTTGAGGGAAAAAAAGTATCTGTACAACATAAACAACAAAACGTAAATTGGAGCTTTAAAATTCTTTCAGTTTTAATAATTGAAGGTGTTGTTTATAATATAAGCCGGAGAATTTGTTATATAAAAGTCCATGTTTTTTAATCTCACAGTGTCCCTATAGCAACAGGAGGTAACATGGTCTTGTTGTTAAGGCATTATACTGGGAGTGAGGAGTTTTGGAGTCAGTTCTTGGTTCAGCTACAGACTTCTTGTGTGACTTTGGGCAAGTCATTTAATCTGTGTCTCGATTCCACGTCTGTAACATGGAGAAAATACTTTCTATCTTTCATCCTTTTTTTGTCTGTCTACTCTAGTTAAATTGCAGACACTTCAGAGCAGGATTTATGTATTTATACATTACATAGAGTAATAGGATCTTGACCCCCGGAAAGGGGCCTTCAGGTATTACTGTAATATAAATAATAATAAATATCAAGCTGAAGTTTGAATGACAGGCCATGCAATTTATCAAAGAGCAAAAATAGGGCCTGATTCTTCAATCCTTACTCATGAGAGAAGTCCTTATTCACACGAGCCTTGTTGATTTCCATAGGACTCCTCCTATGAGTAAAGACCATGGAGAAAAGTGTGTCGATCTGGGCCCACGTATAGAAACTAAAATAGACCATACTTTGCCCCCATTTTATAGAGTAAGACTTGCAGTCACACTTTACTCTCATGATACTGCTGCTGTATCTGATCTAAGAGACAACTCACTTTCGAATGGTTCTCCTGGGAATAGCACTGTAAGATTCATGTTGTTTTTAAAAAGCCTCTTGCCTGAAAGTTTATAGATTAAGCAGAGACGGGGTTAGGCTATGGCTACACTATAGCTTAAGTTGACATAAATCATGTCTCTCAGGGGTGTGAATTAGCCACGTCTCCCTGAGCAATGTAAATTATGCAGGCTTAAGCGTCAGTGTGGACAGTGCTATGTTGGCTGGAGAGCTTCTCTCGCTGACGTTGCTACTGCCACTCGCTGAGGATGGAGTAACTAAGCTGATGGGAGAGCTCTCTCCTGTCAGTTTAGTGTGGCTACTCTAGAGAGCTTGCAGCTGCTCCGCTGTAAGCTCTCAAGAGTATCCATAGCCTTAGATCAAAAACCTGAATCCATGAGAACAGGGAATTAAAATGGGTACCTTGAATCTTACTTGCAGCAGTGCCAATTGGACCCTTAATATAATCCCTAAGGGTCTGAATTTTTCAGAGGTGCTGGGCACCCAGTGCTTTTGTTGACCTCCTATTTAGGGAGCATGACTTTTGAAAATCAGACCTTAAGGGCTCCTTCCTACTAGATGCTGATTGCTCCTGTGAGGTCCTAGGTAGAGCAGAGGGGTAAGCCGTTTTTCCATCCTGTGAACATTTTCAATATGTCAAAAAAATTTCTCATCCTGAATGGGACAAACTCAAAATCGTGAAAATATTTGTGAACCAAAAATCTGGAAAAAAAAATTGGCTCAAGTCAGTCAAAATACTTTGATAATTTCAAAGTGTTTTATTTCAATGTTGAACATTTTAATGATTTACTATAATTAGCTTTAATTTGGAAACAAAAAGTCATTTTCAACTGGAAAACAGAATTTTCCATTTTGAAAATGCCCAAACAAAATGATTTGACATTTCAAAACTGGTTTCAAAAGGCAAAAAATTGTCAAAACCAGCAAACAATTTTGGTTACATGAATCAGCATTTTCTGACAAAAAGCAGTTCACTGAAAAAGTCCCAACCAGCTTTAGTGCTGAACACCTTCCACTCCATCTGAAACCTGAGTGTTGCACTGTGGTAAGCACGTTGGTAAGTTACACACTTTGCAGGAGTGTTCAGTACCTTCCAGAACTGAACCATGAATATGTATAGCCCTAATTCAGCAAGGTGCTTAAGCACATGCTTAAAATTAAGCACAAATAGTTCTAATTGAAGTCAATGAGACTATTCAATGCGATTTGTGCTTAAATACTTTGCTGAAGCAGGGGCTAAGTTCTCTATAATGTCGTATTTGTTGTGTTTTCTTCTCTAGTTTTGTTCTTTTAGATGTGTTTTCATTCTCTTCCGATGAAATGAAAGAAACAAATTGGCTTCAAGCTGTTTTATAATCCTCTCAATATTTCTTGGCTTGATGGTCCCAAAATATGATAAAGTTATACTTTAAGCATGAATCAAGGATTTTACTTTTCATTCATTTTATGATAACTTTCAGTTCTCCTGAGTGGTAGACTAGACCTTAACGACCAGACCATCCTTTCTTAGCTACAGAGATATACTGAAATCTATCAAAGATTTCAAACAGGGCCCAAACAGATTAGGGGGAAAATAACAAACAAAGTCAACAGCACATGGTAGTATCTTTACCACTCATCTGCAAGTTCTCCGTACATGAGTAGGTTTGTACTGTTTATTGAACTTATCCAGCACGTATGTATTCATCAAATTCTAAACCAAATGGTTCAGATCCAGATTGCTTGCCTTATTTATATTAGTCCCATTGAAGTCCACAAGATTACCTTTCTGAATGGGGTGAAAAGGAGTTGAAGATTTGGGGTGGATAGATATGGCTCTGAAGATTTGACACTAATTGGTACCTTTGAGATTTGGCTTTGAAGAGCACGACCAAGGACTGACTCACAGGTGGAGTTACTGAAATACCTGGTAAGTCCTAGAGTGGCTCCTTCCAGGTAACAATTGAGGCACATTGGTTTGGTACTGGGGAATCTGGCACTGTTGATACTGCATTTCTTTAGTGGATGTTGTGACGTTGCACTCAATATGATTTTATAAAAATATGCTAATGTAACTGGAATATGCTTCATACAAAAGGTCTCTTGGAAGGTATCATTACAAAGCTTAGAATCTACTGAGTGTAATCATCCTATTTGTATAAATGTACCACTCGTGTATCTGAAACTAGAAATATGAAATATAACTTTGAGGGCCTATTGTAATTATGCAAAGTGTGGGCTATTAATGGCGGTTTGGAATCTTGATGACTCCCATTAACCAGGACAATTGACTGCAGATGGCTGTTTTACCTGTAAGTCTTCCTGCTTACGTGTGTGCTGGCAATTGGGTAATGAAGTCTTACAGTGACATGTGATCATGTCACCTGAACTGGAATCCATCTTTAACCTGGTGTCTTTCCATTGAGAAGGAGGGAGTGGAAACCCAGAGAGGGACAAAGGATTCCCGCCTTATACAAAAGATATATAAATGGGTGGAACAGAACAAAGGGAGGAGCCATCATGAGGAATCCCCTAGCTACCACCTGAGCTGGAACAAGGGCTGTACCAGGGGAAAGGACTGTGCCCAGACTAAGAAGGAGTCCAGTCTGTGAAAGAAACTTATTGAAACATCTCTCAGGGTGAGATTTTATCTGTACTCAATTGTATTACTGTATTAGGCTTTGATTTGCATGTTTTGTTTTATTTTGTTTGGTAATTCACTTTGTTTTGTCTGTTACTACTTGGAACCACATAAATCCTACTTTCTGTATTTAATAAAATAACTTTTTACTTATTAATTAACCTGAGTATGTATTAATACCCAGGGGGGGCAAACAGCTGTGCATATCTCTCTATCAGTGTTATAGAGGGCAAACAATTTATGAGTTTACCCTGTATAAGCTTTATACAGGGTAAAATGGATTTATTTGCATTTAGACGTAATTGGGCATCCGAGTGTTAAAGACAAGAACAGTTCTGTAAGCTGCTTTCAGTTAAGACTACAGCTGTTACGGGACATGGTTCAGACCCTGGGTCTGGGTTTGCAGCAGGCTAGCGGGTCTGGCTCAAACCAGGCAGGGCAGTCCTAAGCTGCCAGGGCAGGAAGGCAGGAGCAGAAGTAGTCTTGGCACATCAGGTGGCAGCTCCCAGGGGGTTTCTGTGATCCAACCCATCACAGATGTCATGTGCTATTGCCATCAACCCAGGTTTTGGCTACAAAATGGAGCATTCCACAACTCGATCCAGGAGACACAAAGGTGGGCAAGTTTGGGGGGAGAGGGATAGCTCAGTGGTTTGAGCACTAGCCTGCTAAACCGAGGGTTGTGAGTTCAATCCTTGAGGGGGGCCACCTAGGCATCTGGGGCAAAATCAGTACTTGGTCTTGCTAGTAAAGGCAGGGAGCTGGACTCAATGACCTTTCAGGGTCCCTTCCAGTTCTATGAGATACAGGTATATCTCCATATTTGCCCTCACAACACTGGTCCTGTACCTGAGTCAGACCAAAGAATCTGATCATAGCATTTAAATTTCCCTAGACATTGACATTTATTTTTTCCTGCCTCAACATGTGGGGTTAGACTGGATCACCTCTTGTGGTCCCTGCCAGCCCTCCATTACTATGCTCTAAAAGCCTTAAATATGTAAAAAGCCATCATTTTGACAACATTTGTTTAAAAGTTATTCAGCTTTTCCCTAGTTTTCACAAGGCAAAGATTGTTATAGCATATTTGTTTTGCATTTTTTAAAGTTGTAATATGGAAATGTTGTAACATGGGGATGTTATTAGCACTTAATCAAGCAATAGCCTGTCTGATCATTGTTGACTCAATCCTTCATAAAATAACTAAGCTATGTTCAATAAAAGCTGCTCTTGTTAGCATCAAACATATCCTTACTGTTTGGAATAATGTAATGTGCCTTTGGTACTCATGTAGCCTGTTTATTAATCCTGCACGCTCAAGGGGCAAGCATAGTACTGGCTGGTAATACACAAACATCTCCATACAGCTCTGTCAACACAAGCTCAGTCTTAAAGGCCATATATTGCTCTGAATTCAGAGCCCCCACTAACACTAATGGGATTGGACACTGAATTCCAAGGCCAGCTCACCTGAAATCAATGGGACTAACTCTGTGAGCAAAATTGTTATTAAAGCACTGGCAATTTCATTTACTAAAGCACTGGTTTTCAGCACAGAGAGACAGTCTGCCCCAAGAACTTGTAATCTAAAAGACAGACTCAGAGAAGACAGGATGTTCAGAAAAGGAAGTAACATATTTGTTGCTGCTGTGCTTATGTTATTAGCTCACATCTTGTGGACAGGTGCAAAGCTCTGGGTTCTGAGAGAAGAAAACAGCTCAACATGCCCTGTTATAGCCTTTAGCTTGTCCACAAGAAATGAACACAAGGGAACATCACATTCTGAACCTGGTACTCAGATACCAGAAATTAATAGTCTCCTATGCCACTGAGTTCTTCCAGAGAACAAGCCTTTTTTCCTGAATTTAAAAAGCCCTTTCAGCTCATTAAGGGCCCAATCCTGCTACCCTCAAAACCAGTTGGAGTTTTGCCTTAAATAGGAAGGTCAGGCTCTAGAAGAGTATTACCCTTAATTCCACCTATAAAGGGAAGCATTCTTTCCTATGCGATCAATATTCTACACACAGAATTAATAAAAACAAACAAAAACAGAGTTCAAGTTGGTTGCCCATAACCTCATGTCTGTGAGGTTCCGTTGCACCCCAGAATCCGATCTATTTATTTCAAGCTGATCTGCAGATCTAAACGCAAACACGGTGCACTTTTAACGATCAAATATAAACCACCTTTCCAATGAATTCCAGCTAGAGTGCAGAGGGAGCGGCAGACTTTGTTGTTGTTTTTTGGGGGAGGGAAAGCAGCATGCTCGATGTACAAGGCTTAAAACGAAATCCCGATAAATAAAGAAATCCAACCCCCCTTTGCAAGTTCCTACAAACTGCCAGCGCCTTTCATGTTACTCACATAACACACAGCTGGGAGATAAAACGCTGCTCTGTTCCGCTTCATCTCCCTAGGCTTTCTACCACCAGCTGCTGTGGGATGGGCGTTGTCGGAGCGACCTCTAGCGGGTACAGCATTTACCTGCCGGTTCACACGGCGGTGGGAGAGGCGCGATCAGCTGCCCAAAGTTAGCGCTGTGATAATACAAGACAATAGCAGCGAGGGCTGATTTCGAGTCGGCGCCAGGGGCATGCTGCTAGAGCCCGCTGCCCGGCCGATCAGACGGAGTGACTCTAGCCACAGCATCCCCCCCCCCCCCCTGGGGGGGGGCCGGGGGGGGGCAAAGCGGGGGGCAAAGGGGAGCGGGAGGTAGGGGGGGGGGGCCCAAACAAAAACCAATCCAAGGCGGGTCCGCGCTAACTAGATGGAGGGGCCGCTGGATCGCAGCCGCGTGTCGCCCTGCGCCCGCGAGCTCCTCCCCGGCTGCAGCACGGGGCGGGTGAGCGGTGCCTAGAAGGGGCAAGGGAGCCGAGGAGGGCGCGGCGCGGGGGGCTGCAGCCTGCAGCAGCGAGCGAGGGGCGGGTGCGGGGTTCAGGCAGCGGCTGCTTCGGGGCTGGGACGGAGCATGCTCAGATCGCTCGGGCAGGCAGCTGATGGGGAGCCGCATGTGAGATTACAGCGGAGCGAGCGGGCAGCTGCTACTTCGCGCCGAGCTCGCTCCGGCGCGGGGCGAACGGAGGAGGAG
Organism: Terrapene triunguis; assembly: GCF_002925995.2. Taxonomy (NCBI): domain Eukaryota; kingdom Metazoa; phylum Chordata; order Testudines; family Emydidae; genus Terrapene; species Terrapene triunguis. Next base: position 83,438,102 of record NW_020664417.1, on the reverse strand, counting down.
GCGCCGCCGCCGCCTCGGAGCTCTCCGTGCAAGGGGCCAGTGGAGGGGCAGCGAGCCAGGGGCACTCTCCACTCCGAGGGGGTGGCTCCCTCCTGACCCGGGAGAGCGGCGCGGAGAGGGGTTACCTGCACCCCTGGGCGCCTCCTGACCTCCGCTGTCCCCGGCAGGATTACAGGAGCAGGGGGAAGGCAGAGTCCGCCCGGTGCCGGCCGTTCCTGGGCTCGGCCATGTGCCGGGGTACTTAGCAAGAAGGAAAGCCTGCAACGGGGGGAGGGGGCCGGATATTTTGTTTGGAGGGGGGGCACTCTCCAGCTGGCTGTGTGACAGAAGGAAGCAGCCTCCTCTCCACTGGTGGGGATGAAGGCACCAACTTGGAGAGGCAGCCCCAGTGGCTTGGTCTCTGGGGCTGGGAGGTTGACCCTCCGGGCTGTATAGGATCCTCCCACTACCACTATGGATCTGCTGGTGCTGATGAACATCAGTGTTGGCACCCCCAATGGATCCCTTGTCTTCCCCTCCTCTTCCTCCTCGCCCCTGCAGCAGCCTCCCTCCCACTATTCCCCTGGGGCTGTGGCCAGTTTGGCAGCCGTGGTGGGCTTCCTGATCGTCTTCACCATCGTGGGCAACGTGCTGGTGGTGATCGCGGTGCTGACCAGCAAGGCGCTGCGAGCCCCACAGAACCTCTTCCTGGTGTCCCTGGCCAGCGCGGACATCCTGGTGGCCACCTTGGTCATGCCTTTCTCCTTGGCCAACGAGATCATGGACTACTGGTACTTCGGCAAAGCGTGGTGCAACATTTACCTGGCGCTGGATGTGCTGTTCTGCACTTCCTCCATTGTGCACCTGTGCGCCATCAGCCTGGACAGGTATTGGTCTGTCACCCAGGCGGTGGAGTACAACCTCAAACGGACTCCACGGCGGATCAAGGGGATCATCCTCACAGTCTGGCTCATCTCAGCTGTTATTTCCTTCCCCCCCTTGATCTCCGTGTACCGCGACCCCGAGGGGGACCTCTTCCCCCTGTGCAAACTCAATGATGAAACCTGGTACATCCTCTCTTCCTGCATTGGCTCCTTCTTTGCCCCCTGCCTGATCATGGTGCTGGTCTATGTCCGCATCTACCGGGTGGCCAAGCTAAGGACCAGGACCCTTTCTGAGAAGCGCACGGTGCCCGAGGGCTCTTCCCTGTCTGAGAATGGGCTGAGCCGGGCCCATCGGGGCTGCACGTCACTGAGGATGCAGCCAGGGGAGAACGGACATTACTCGGTGCACCAGTGGCGCAAAGCCTCAGAGCTGGAGGACATTGAGCTGGAGGAGAGCAGCACCTCAGAGAGCAGGCGGAGGCGGAGCCGGGATGATCACCCCCGCAAAAGCAGTAAGAGCCAGTCCTTCTCATATTCCTACTCCTCCAAGCGCTCCAGCAATCGCTCCAGGGATCTCTTCTCCTCTCACCGCCGCAGGAAGCGCAGCAGCGTCTGCCGTAAGAAGGTCACCCAGGCCCGGGAGAAACGCTTCACTTTTGTGCTGGCTGTGGTCATGGGGGTCTTTGTGGTGTGCTGGTTCCCATTCTTCTTCAGCTACAGCCTCTATGGCATCTGCCGGAAGGCATGTGAGGTCCCAGAGACTCTCTTCAAGTTCTTCTTCTGGATCGGGTACTGCAATAGTTCCCTCAACCCGGTCATCTACACAATCTTCAACCAGGACTTCCGCAGGTCTTTCAAACACATCCTCTTCAAGAAGAAGAAGAAGAATTTTCTGCACTGAGCTGGAGTAGAGAGGAGAGGGGCCCGAGTGCTGGAGTAGAGTAGTGAATAAGTGGGGGATGTGGGTAAGGGGGTGAGTTCACCGACCTTGGAGTGGAGTGAAGTGGAGGTGGGGGAACCAGTGTTTGAGTAAAGAGGGATAAATTACGGAGGGGAGGGGAGATGAATTTGCATTTTGACCTTGGAGGGGAGGAGGGGAAACATAAAGAAGAGGGTGGGACATTATGTTTTGGGCATGATGACCACTGTAAAGGTCTCTGAGGTCCAGAAGCCAAGCAAAGATGGGGAGAGGGAGGGCTGGGCTGGTGTTGAAGTGGGAGATTTGGGTGTTTATTAGCAGTTAGAGAAGCTGGGACTTGTGCTGGACTCATCCCAGGAAGAAACCAGGTTTTACTGGTGAGGTGGGGGACAAGTGAGAAAGAAGATGCCAGGTAATAGCCACTGACAATCTTTGATATTCTGAAAGAATTTAAGTGTTTGCAAAAAAAAAAAGTCTAAAGAACAATCCAAACTCTTTTTTAAATAAACCTTTGTACTCTAAACCCTTCTGAATTGTGGTTTTACATAGGGCTTAAGTGAAAACAGGTACTTGGGGATTTCTGTCCTCTAATGGCCCTTGCATATTCCCTTGAGAGTTTCTCTTCCTTTCTCCCTCAATACCCCTCAAAGGGGCTAGTCTCAGGGGCTGAGTTTGGGTTCTGGTCTCATTCTCACATGTGCAGTTGACGGCACCCTGCTGTACAGCTGTTCAAAGGAACAGCAATCACCACACCACAGACTCTTTAAATCCTTCACATTTACAGTCTTAGGGCAAATTAAACCCATTAGATTTATTTTTTTAAATGAGAAACAAACGCAGCAGAATATCACTGAGATACCAGAACACATTTCTGATGGATGGCTAGCTGTTCCAATCCTTTAATAGTAATCTCTCATTTTTCTATTTGTACTTATAGTTTGAGTCCAAATTTGTTTTTTGAGCAATGATTAAACTAAACACTCCCCCCAGCCCCAGGGGATTTATGAAATCCCATAACCGCTGACGGGTAGGATGAGAAACAGGGTGGCATCTGTGCATTCATCAACAGAGAAAACATTTCCAATTGTCTGTAAGACCCAGCTAACATTTAAAGAATCAAACAGTCGTTCTCCAACTGCACTGCTGCAAGGTGTGTCTGTCTGAGGGAGGAAATGCTGCTTTGTCTTATGCATATCATTCCCTCCATAGGCAGTAGGATTTGGCATCTGCCACATAAACCTTTCCCTAGTAAACAACTCTTTGAAATGGAAGGAGATCTAATCTAATACGGCAGGCACCTTGAAGCATCCAAATCAAATCTATAGCTTTGACTCACTAGATATCCACCTCCTTGCCTTGGCTGTTTTACAGGAAGGTGTCAACAGACCCTCTTCCCTTGGAATCCCTATGTCAGCAGTAGAAATGATAAACCAGTAACTTAGGCTGTTTTATCTGCTTTATATTATTACTGCTCAGTTCACTTAGACTAATCCTGGGCATAGATGCAAGCGGGTCTTCAGTGGTTCAGGCTTAGGTGTTGATTTAATAGACTGTTTCCCTTCAGGACTAACTCAAATGGCAGTTTTGCCGAAGTAAAGACTACAGCATGTGGCCCACTTTGAGTTTGAATGGTTTAGCTGAAAACCAAATTGGGACATTTTCAAATTCAGGCTCTTTAAGCCTTTTGGGAAATAAGGATTCAAGTGATGAAAAGATTCAAACTTGGTTTAAATGTTCACACTCTTGAAAGAGGAGGCATTAAGACTTGTTTTGAAGGTGTGTCCCACCTTTGCAAACTACTGATGGTTAGATGAAAGCAGCCCTCTTGATGCAGTGCACACACAAGGCTGCTAATGTTCGAAAATAATGGAAGTGGCTGAGATGAGAAAAATATAAGCCATTTTCCCTTCTTTAAAATGGAGAATTCATTTTAAAATGGCATGAAGGGGAGGTGAGGCAAACTCAGGTAGTTTGAGGGCAGCATGAGATGGCAGTGTGGGGCTAAATAAGTCAATAAACTATATAATTGTCAGAACAACCAAAGCAACACATGGTAAATGTGCTACCTCGGAGATGCTGGAAAGCTTCATTAAAATATCCATTCTCACCACCAGAAAGGTTTGTATTTGTCACTGGGTGTTCAGGTTGGAGTGGCTTCCCACTCTGCAGACACACATTTCACTGTTGCGCTCCTCATTTTTAAATCAGATTGGCGTGCTGTAAACAGTCATTTCCCTGTGTTTTTCTTTGTAAAAACAGACTGAGTCTGTGAAAGAGAAAAGATGATTGACAGTTAAATTTGAGTGGGGGTGAAGTATGGATGGAACAGATGACATATGCCTTAAAAGTAATTTCTTTGCCATAAAATCATTTTTAATTGCTTGGAACGTGTAACAAACTGTGGCTTTATTTTCTTTTACATAATTGAATAAGGAAAGATTTCTGCAGATGCTGACCATCTGATCTGTACAGCAATGCACTTGAAAACAGGGCATTTCCCTATGGTTTTATTTTACTTTTATTTACAATTACTCATTTGACTGAACTCCTCCAAAGAATATGAATTGTTTTCTTTTGACTGATACGTAGACTAATATTCACCCTCACTGGCTCAAAGATGTACCACATACGTCCATTTGTAAGTATATTTTCCTACAAATCAGTCAATAAAGTGGATTTCTATGAAAGTATTTTTAATGTAACTATTGAATGTGTTTCAAATAATTACAATAGGAACCAATTTATTTTTTTACGTACAGTATTCTGTTATCACTTGTTATAATGATGATCAGCATATGCCTGTTAACATATGGTGTGTTAATATTTCATAAAAAGTTTACAGCTTTACAATTCATCCTGTAGTTGTGCTTCTACTGTAAGAGGATTTGTGTCCTTTAGCCTTGCTCAGAGGAATCTTTGATCAAATCTGCTGAGCCAGTTAAAACGTTCACACTCGGTTATTCAATAGGAATTAAATGTTCCTATAAAGCCATAATGATTTTAACAACAAGCACCTGACCAGTGACTTATACTTGTTCGTTTTCACTTTGCAGAAAAGTCCCCTCCAATCTAGGGTGAGAAGTTTATATGATGTTTATAAAAAGTCTGTTTCCTGACCAGTGCAACTATTGCAGGATGGTAAGTTACCACTACAAATATCTGGTTAGGACCTGGTTAGGATGAGAGCCCAATCCTGCAGTCTTTACTCAGGCAAAACTCCCATTCACTTTGGAGGGAGTTTGGCTGAATGAGAACTGCAGAATCAACCTCCATTTGCTACAATGGGGGCTTTATGCACAGGTGGTTAGCAGCATCAGTTCCTTACATCATTATTTAAAATAAGAATCTGGCCCTTAATTCATCTGTGTGATCGCCATTTAGGATTTGATGCAAAGACCACTGAAGTTAATGCAGTCTTTAAGGTTCAAGATCAAGACTGAGGGTCAGATTCTGATAGCCTTACTCACATTGACTAGTAATCTCATTGACTTCAGTGGCGCTACCTGTGGATGAAAGAGCTACTCAGTGTGAGCAACCTCTCCATAGGTTGCACCTGCTCAGTAGATGTGGTTGAATTGTGTAAATAATTATCCATGAATATTTATTTAATTATTGATGCAAAAAATTCCTCCAATAAATCACTGTTCAACCCTAGGATAGAGAGAGTCAGATAACACGAACAATGATTTACTTCATTGGTTGAGCAACAGACTCCATCACACTTTCTTCAATAAGCCATATAAAGAATATTATTTGATCCTCTCTACTTCTCAGGGAACTAAGATTATGTGTGCCTATTGGTTACTTTCTGGCACGCGGTACTGTTTAGAGCAGCATCATATACGGGGGTGGTTTTGTTCTGTTTGTGGGGCACTGTTGGTAAAGTCAGGGTCATGGCTTCCGTTCCAGAAGCACGTTTTTAATACTGGATGCCTTACATTCAACTCTCTGTTTTTACTAACCTTAAACTCTGACCATGCATGACTTAAAGTATTGGTGTAGACTAGGCCTAAGTCAATGCAATTACGCTAGTTAAGTTATGTAAGTTAAGTAACTTAAGTAGATAGAACTTACAGCGACTTAAAGCAGTGTCTACCCTGCGCTATGTCAATGGGAGATGCTCTCCCGTTGACATAATTAATCCACCTCAATGAGAGGCGGAAGCTATGTCAACGGGAGAGCGCTCTCATGTTGACTTATTGCGTCTTCACCAGACCCACTAAATCGACGCTGCTGCATCAATTGCAGCGGCACTCATTTAGCGCATAATGTAGACAAGGCCTTGCAAAGATTTACATGATCTGAGGAGCTAGACTGAAAAAGGACAAAAGGGTTTGCAAACCAAGTGCAACATGATACTTGTAATATCCTTTGCAATGGACGTGCATCATGAGCTAGATTGTGACCCAGCTATGAATATGAGGTTGTGAGTAGCTGAGCTGCCCTAGGAGGAGCCCTACGGCAGGGAACGAACTACTGCAGCCCTGTATAGATTGTAGTTTACTTCCTCCTCCTTGCACCAGTTCAGCTCTGCTGGCCAACACATTGAGGGGAAGGCTGAGGGGAATGCTACTTCCTCTGCCTCCTGGGGGGGAAGTAGCATCCCTACAAAAGCTGCTCTCCCCCACACCCAGATTTGTGATCTAGGCATGCCACACTATAGCTGGGGTGGAGCCTCATGCCCATTTTACTCCCCTGCACAGCTGCATAAAGGCCAAATTTGCTCTATCTACCTGAAATGAAGACAAAACCAAAATGTGGTGCCTAGAGTTTCACGACACACCAGTCCATCAGAGTCAGCAATGTTACACCAGGGCTGCACGTGGCCCACTGTTTGCAAAACATCATTGGTCCATATGATGGCCTGTGAAATCTCTGCTGTGAGACAGAAAATAGAAGACATTTCCCCAAATAGGTCAAATCCTGTCAGAGAGAGGAAGACTGAACCGATACAAGTGTCACTCTGCAGTGGGGGGGAACATGGCTAGATGAGGAAGGGTCAAGGGAGAGCGGCTCACACTGTGTAGAGATTTCCCCGTGTAAGACAATACTAACTGTGTCTGATGTAGCATGGTTTGGAACCCACAAAGGTAATCACTTCACCCTCATGGAAGTGTTGGGGGCATACACAGGCAGGGCACCAATGGATATATGGCTGCCATAAGAAGGGAGAGATGATAGAGAGTCCCTAGAAAACAGGAAACAACGGGCCTTCATGTGAATGCCCGACACATGCCCACTCCATAAGAGTGGACAACTGTGCTACTATTCTTAATAGGAGGAGGTGGAGTTTCTTGGACTTTCTGTGAGTTTTGCATGCCTGGGCATCATCTGGGTACATGTTTATTGTGAGACATACTCAGTTAACTCCCTTTCAAACCAAAGTCCTTAGATTACAAAAAGAACATTTAAGCCCTTTACAATATTGTATAGGGTATATTTTTCTATTTAATTATACAAACCTATCCCCATAGTATCGGAGTGCCTACCAAATGTTTATGGGTTTAGCCTCACAACAGCCCTACAAAGTTGGGAAAGACTATTCCTATTTTACTGAAAGGGAAACTGAGTCACAGAAAGACTATGACTTGTCCAAGGTCACTTAGGAGATCAGTGGCGGACCTGGGAATTGAAGACTGGTCTTCCAAATACTTGGCTAGTGCCTTGTCATAAGACAGACGTCCTTTCATTTTTCAACTTTTATTAATGTATTTTGGAAAAACTGAAATTGACACAAAAATAGCATAATTATTTTATTTCTAAAATATTACATTTATGCTATTTTTTTACACAGGAACAATGTGTTTTTTGTCAGTATAATTCAGCTTTAACACAGATTTCCTCTATTTTTCTGCAAAATCTAATGAAAAGTAACACAATTGCTTATTCATTTTCTTAACATATCAATTAAAAATGCATTTTTAAAGACTTAAGGTATAGCAATAAAGGTATTTCCCTTTCTTCTGCCTTAATGTCAGTTAGTTGTATGAGTTATCAGCACTTCTGGGAACAGCATTTTTTCCCCTATGTGCTCTGTTGATTCAAAGAAAGATATACACCTCTACCTCGATATAACGCTGTCCTCGGGAGCCAAAAAATCTTACCGCGTTATAGGTGAAACCGCATTATATCGAATTTGCTTTGATCCACCGGAATGCGCAGCCACGCCCTCCCCGGAGCACTGCTTTACCACGTTATATCCGAATTCGTATTATATTGGGTCACGTTATATCGGGGTAGAGGTGTACATCAACACAATGAGAACAGAAAATGAGGATATGTGTTTTTCTGAATTAGTTCCATTATATCTTCCTTCTATAAATTAAAACTCAGACCAATACAAGTAGCTGTTGTGGAATATTGTCTAGCACAGGGGTGGGCAAACTATGACCTGCGGTGCTGGATCCGGCCCGCGAGCCGTTTTAAGACAGCCTGCGAGCTCCCGCTGGGGAATGGGGTCTGGGGCTTGCCCCTCTCCAGTGCTCCAGCCAGGGTGCCAGGTCGGGGGGGGGGGGGGGGGGGGCGCCCCATGTGACTCCCGAAGCAGCTGCATGGCCCCGCTCCGGCACTAGCAGGGTTGGGGGCTGCTCCATGTGTAGGAGCCGGAGAAGGGACATGCCACTGCTTCTGGGAGCCGCTTGAAGTAAGCGCCACTCACAGCCTGGACCCCTGAGCCTCTCCCCGCACCCCTGAGCCTCTCCCCACACCCCAACCCCCTGACCCAGCCTTGATCCCCCTCCTTGATCCCCCGCCCTCCTGGACCCCAAACCTTTCATCCCCAGCCCCATCCCAGAGCCCGCACCCCCAACCAGAGCCCTCACCCCCAATTTTGTGAGCATTCATGGCCCACCACACAATTTCTATTCCCGGATGTGGCCCTCAGGCCAAAAAGTTTGCCCACCCCTGCTCTAGCAAGTGACGTGGTCAGAGAAACAAAAATCTGAATGGTTCTGGCAGTTCTGCTGAGAATTTAGGGACCTTCATCTAATAAAAAGTACCACAATATTATGGATTGTATTTTAAAATTAAATATCACTACAGTAAGAGTTGTTCAGATTCTCTTCAGTGTTTGGGATATGTTTGGTTTTAGACTCAGAATATCCTTACTGTAATTGAATGTTTATCCACCAAGAGGCAAACTGACCAACTTGCCAGTCAAGTTTTTCTGGGTGGCAAAAGATATGTTGCTTGTCAAGCTAAAGACCTCATAAACTCCCATTAAAGTCAGTGGGAAAACTCCCATTGGATAGGATACCAAAAGTGCTTCAGGGGAATCCCGATTTCTGATTCACAGCTGAATTGGTAGTAATAAAAATGTGTTTTTCCATGTATATAGATTTGTTCATATGAGAATTGTAAAGCTTCTTTTCAAAGGTGCCTACATTTTTATGAAATTTCACTTTAATCCTTTAAAATAGGTAGATTACTTAGAGCAGACACTTGGTCAGATTTCTATTCTGAATTGTTAATTTAGGGTGAAATCCTGGCTCCACTGAAGTCAATAACAAAACTCCCATTGACTTTGATGGGAACAGGATGTCACCCTTAGGGTTTTGTGCAAATGTGATTACTGCAATGTCATGTATGTTTATTTGTCTAGATCTAACAGAGAAGTAAATCCATTGAGAGGGAAGCTGCAGCACACAGGTTCAGTTACTTGCAAAAGAGTGTACACTGCATTCTGAGGTGTGGCTGCAGTTCATGTAGATGTACTCTTTGTTCCGGAGAGCTTTGATAACAATAGCGGTGAAGCCATGGCAGTGAGGGCTAACGGCTTGAGGGCATACACAGGATCCAGGACTGGCTTGTATGGCCCTTGCTCCTGTGGCTTCACTGCTATTGTTAGTCAAGCTAGCTAGATTAAGGCTAGCTGGGATACATCGTCTACCTGTGGTGCAGCGGCACCTCAGATTGCAGCGCAGACAAGGGAATATAATCTTGTCACTGACTCCCAGGCCACTATTCTTAATTATTATTTGTATTATAATAGCCTCAAGGGTTCCCAATCTAGGATGAGGGTCCAGCTTTGATAGGTGCTGTACCAACGAGTAATAAGATAGTCCCAGGAGCTCAGAATCTAGATTTACTACAAGATGCAACAGGGGACAAACAAGGACGGGACAAAGTACCAGTAAAATGAACACATTTTTGGACATTAGGCAGTAGTCTCTGCTCACTGCCTACCAACCCATTATATCATGCTGCCTTTCTGGTAATTTTAATATTTAGCAATAAGGCCCATCACACTGGTCTTCTATTAATTAGTCCAATAAAGAAAAATAAAGCTACTAGAGGGATGGGGAACTCCGAGGTTAAGGCATTGAACTAAAACTCAGATAATCAAGGTTCTGTCCTATCTGGGCACAGACTGGCTGTGATTTTTCCTTGTGTGCCTTGGTGCCTCATTTGTAAAATAGAGATAGCACTTTTCTTTCTCCGAGGTGAATTGTGAGGGTAAATTCATTGGTATTTGCAAGATGCTCAGACAGTATGATAAGCTATGCAAGTACCTAGACAGTGGAGTGGCTGTGAGGATGCTAAGGGCCCTTAATTCACTCCAAGCTCTTATTAGATTACAATGGAGTGTTTTATTACCATTATACATTTGTTGTATAGGGTTTTAAAGATGTTTTATAAATATGTTTGTGAGTGTGGATTCAGTGAGCTCGGTGCTTGTTTGTTTATACCCTGGCCATAGGCGTGCGCACAGGGTGTGCCCAGGCACACCCTAATCATGCCTGAGCTCCCTCTGGGAAGGCTGCTCCTTCCCACTCCCCCACTGGAGGCTCAGAGCGGGGAGGAAGACAAGGAGGAGGCTGCTTAGCACGCCTGGGGAGAACAGCTGTTGGCAACTGCCAATTAGCTATTTAGCATGCTGCAGCAGCCCTCATCAGCTCTTTGGCTGGCTGCAGTCAATCAGCTGTTTGGTGCGAAGTCCTGCCCATCAGCTGTTTCCCCTGCCCCTAGTGCAGCTCGGAGACTGCAGGCAGAGGTGAGTGAGTCTTTCTGATTTTCAGGGTAGAGGGAGCTGGGCTAGCGGGGGACCAGCGGCCAGGGCACGGCAGCTTCTGGGCTAGCTGCAGAGGGGTGGGCAGCCTCTCGGCAGGGGGCTGGGGGGAGATGGGCTGGCTCCAGGGGACTGCTAGGGGGTGTATGGGCCAGGGGCTTTCTCAAGGACTGAGCCAGCCAGTCTCAGCCCACTGTGGTGTTTCCCCCAGGACCTGTGCTCCCCCTTCAGCCAGGAGAAACCAGCTGCAGACCCCCTTAGTGCTAGGCAGGGGGACAAACCAAAGGACATGGCTCCTGTAAGAAAAGTTCTTCCTTGTGTCTTTTGAGTGAAATTGGGCTGGGGCTCACAGCTCGCCCCTTCCTCCTTCTTTACCTGTCCAGAGGGGCTACACTCCAGTCCCAGCTGCAAATGCACAGCCTCCCCAAGCCCGGATGCTGCCCAGTCCCCTCCCATGGAGGCTCTGGGAGCTTCCAACCCCTACGGTTCCCTTATGCCTGGGAAAGTAGTGCTTGCCCAGCTCAAAGCTGTCTCCCCCTCCCCAATGCCCAGATCAAGCCTGCCTGAGGGGCTTTTCCTCCAAGAGGAAATTTATCCCCTCCCCTGCCGATCAGCATCCCCTCCTCCCAGTGTAAGGAAGGATTGATTCTCTTCCCCTGGATCCCCCTTTTCCCCCTGCCCCAGCTCCTGGGGAATTCCTTCCCTTGCATCCATCTGCCTGTATCAGCTTCAGGTCAGGAGATGCTGCCCTGCTTCACCTTGGACCGCCTGAGCTTCTCTTGCTTCAGGGTGCTGGGCTGCTGCAGCCCGTTGGAGTAAGCAACTGGCCCCCACTCCCCTGCCTTTGGCCATGGTCCCACCAGGGGCTCCCCTCCCACAAAAGTTGTAGAGTGTGTGAAGGAGTCAAAGTGGGGGTGGGCTGCAGCCCTGGGATTGGGAAGAGCTGGAGCGACACAGCAGCCACACAGCAGGATGAATGAATGGGCCATTTCTATGCTGGGCTGTTGAATTAAATTTCTCTCTGTGTCAGGGCATGTAGTTTCTAGGCTGGCTGCAGGGGGTGGAGTTCGGGGGAGACAGAGCTGCTTTGAGTGCATGGGTGGGAGCAGCTGCTAAACAGAGCTACCAGGAAGTGGGGAGCAGAGAGAGATGGGAAAAGGGACGCAGGTGGAGAGCAAGAACTGGGAAACATCAGGAAGGGGAGATACCAATGATAGACACACTTTCAATAACTAGAATGAAAGTGTATAAATGCTGAAAATAGCCTCCCCTCAAAACTGGCAGAGTAATCCTCCAGCACCCACACCTTGCCCTTAAGGCAGGAGGGGCAGAAAGGAGTGAGCAGCTGGTGGGAGGCATTTAGGGGAAGGAGTTTGCAAGAAGGAAGTTTTCAGGGGGGTCTATGGGGATGGGGCAGGAAGAGGTGGAGTGGGGGTGGAGCCTTGGATAAGGGGGTGAAGCCAGGATGGGGCATCCACCGGCAAAACCAAAAGTCAGCACCTATGAGTCGGGGTGACAGGGTCCCCCCCGCCTGCACAGGGTGTATTTGTTGCCTGTACAAACTTCCCCAGCAGCTGCACAAAGTTGTTGTAATTGTGTCACACAGTGAACCCCATGCTGCTACCAAGACCCCCTTTATTCCCCCACCCGGGCCCGCCCAGCCAATCGCTGCCTCCCCAGCGCTACACGTGACCTTTGACTTACGTCAGTCATAGCGCTCTTTCACCATTGCACTCCAGCTTGGTTGGCGCTCTCTGCGCCTGCCCCGTAAGTGCTATCTCGTCATTGGTCAAGGGGATGTCCACGGGGTGGGATTTGGTGGGGACTCTATTCTGAGTGGTGGCGTGGTAAGGGGGCTGGGCCGGGTCAGGGGGATTGGATATGGGCCTGACAGTCTCGGGGGCAGTCAGGGGATGGGGAATGGGGGCATTGGATAGGGTGTGGAAGTCCCAGGGGGCCTGTCAGGGGGCAGGGTGTGGCTAGGGGTCGGGGCTGTCAGGGGACAGGGGGGTTGGATAGTTGGTGGGGTCCTGGGGGGTGATTGGGGGCAGGGGGGTCTCTGGAGGTGGCGGGCAGGGGATAAGGAGCAGGGGGGTTGAATGGGTTGAGAGTTCTGAGGATCCTGTCAGGAGGCAGGGTTGGATAGGTGTGGGAGTCCCGGGGGTCTGTCTGGGGGCGGGGGTGTGGCTAAGGGTCGGGGCAGTCAGGGGACAGGTAGGGTGTAGGGTCCAAGGGAGGCAGTTAGAGTGGGTGGTCTCAGGAGGGGGCAGTCAGGAGACAAGGAGCATGGAGGCTTAGATAGGGGGTGGGGTCCTGGGGGGCAATTAGGGGCAGGGTCCCAGGAGGGGGCAGTCAGGGGACAAGGAGCGGGGGGGGGTTGAGGTTCTGAGGGGGGCAGTCAGGAGGTGGGAGGGGGTAGATTGGAATGGGGGCGGGGCTTGGGCGGGACTCCCTGGGTGCACACCCTAATAAAATGTGCTGCGCACGCCTATGCCCTGGTCAACTCTGGGAGGTGAAAGATCTTTAGTTAAACAGCGAGTTGCTATTGTACCACTTGGTATCTCATATGTATGGTGCATTAGTGTGGCAACAGAACTAGGAGTACAGCTGGTTGGAATTTTCTGAGGGCATGTTTTTCTGCTGCAAAAAGCTGATTCAGCAAAATCAAAATGTTCTGCTGGAATGTGTCCATCTTGCCAAAATTCTGACAGAAACCAAGCAGGTTTCCTGCCTGGTCACCTGCCCACCTTCTGTGCAGCCTATCCAGCCCTGGGAGAGGGGACTCCCAAGTTCCCAAGCTCGATGCTCTTTAGCAGCCTGGGTTCCCACAGCCTGCGGGCTCCCGGCTCTTTGGAAGCCTGAACCAACGGGGCTTCCATGATCCTGGCTCCAGAGCATCGCAGCAGGTAAATTGCCCCACAGTCAGGGCTCTCAGAGCTCCCCTGCCTTCCTTGGTCCAAGCTCCAGGACAGCTCACCAGGTGGACTGCCAAGGAGTCAAGACTCCCAGGGCTTCCCAGTTGATGGGCAGCCAGGACTCTGGGCAGCTCAGGGAGAAATGTTTTGAAAAGGTTGATTAGACAGACAAGGTGGGGGAGGGAATATCTTTTACTGGACCAATTTCTGTTGGTGAGAGAGACGAGCTTTCAAGCCACACAGAGCTCTCTCACCAGCAGAAGTTGGTCCAATAAAATATATTGCCTTTCCCACCTTATCTCTCCCACATCTTGGGACCGACATGGCTTCAGCTACCCTGCATACATTGAAAAGGTCAAAACAAATATCACCTTGACTTTTTCTAAATGAACTTTTGAAATTCTGGGTCTGCGGGAAATGCTGAAATTTTGGTTTTTGTTCCATTTCAGAATTTTCCCCGGAGCAGAAATTCCAAGTTCTGGCCAGCCCCAGTGATGAACTGGGAGCTATTGAGTTCTAATCTCCCCCTCCACTCTCTCCATGGGCCATGGACAGGCCTTCAATCATGCTTCCAGAACTGCCAGGTCTGAGTTTGTCTCAGACCCCTATTACCATAATATCTGAGCACCTCACAATCTTTGATTTATAATGCCCTCAGTGAGGTAGAGAAATAGTAGTATGCTTATTTTACAGATGGGAGGCTAAGGCCTGGTCTACACTAACCCCCCAAGTCGAAGTAAGGTACACAACTTCAGCTACGTGAATAACGTAGCTGAAGTCGACATACCTTAGTTCGAACTTACCGCGGTTCAGACGCGGTCCACCCGCGGCAGGCAGGCTCCCCGTCGACTCCGCGGTACTCCTCTCGCCGAGCTGGAGTACCGCAGTCGACGGCGAGCACTTCCTGGTTCGACTTATCGCATCCAGACCAGACGCGATAAGTCGAACCCAGAACTTCGATCCCCAGCCACCGAACTAGCGGCTGGGTGTAGACCAGCCCTAAGTGACTTAACCACGGTCACACAGGTAGACTGTAGTGGAGCAGGAACTTGAACCAGGTTTCCCAAATGTTAGGTTAGTGCCCTAATCAATTGGCCATCCTTTCTCTCAGTTGCTGGGAGGGGACTAGTTCCCTCAGTTCTACTCAAGCCACTAAACCCAGGCCTTCAAATGCTTGGAATTTTCCTCTAACCTCTAAGAAACACTGCCTCTCTGGTGATGTGGAATTAAACAATACTGCGCAAGAGAGTGGTTGTTAGTTTAGCCATGGTCAGTAGAGCAAGCTGAGTGAGCTAACAAGAGGGTGCTCAGTACCTCATGCACCCAAGCTGCTGCTGTGTCCTGAATTTTTCCATAGATTAATGTGTCTTTTGCCCAAGCAGCTCTGTCAGGAAGCAGAATGGACGCCCTACAGGCAGCAAACAGCAAAAAGAATCGTTGTGCACTGACATTTGGCCAACTGTGCAACTCTGTGTGGATTTCAGATAAGGAGAACAGAAATTTCTCCTTTCTGACCATATAAGGGAACCCTTCAAATCTTGAATGTCAAGTGAACATTTTACACAGAGGAAATTTCCTAGCAGTACCCACTGCCCTCAGATATGCACAGTCAACTTCCATCAGATTCAGTGGGAGTCCTGTGCATGCAACCGAGAGCAGAGCTTGTCCCTAAATATGGCTATTAAAGGGAAAAACACCAAGTAAAAATAAAAGTCACGCATGGTAAATGTTGAATGGAAAAAATCTGTCTGGGACTAGCTCACTGGAGGAAAGGCTCAACAGTAGTTCATCCTTACGTAATGCGGCCATCTCCAGTTTGGCCTGTTTGTCATATAGATTGAAGCTGCCTTCAAGGCAGTTGCAAAGAGGGTCCTACGTTCTGTATTTTTTTGTTGCTAATTCAGGACAGACCCTACCATTTGTTTGTTCTCCCATTCCCCTCTGTACCCTTTCCCTCAGAGGAGTAAAAAATTCTCATACTGCAGAGAATGATTTTACATGACCACAAAACACGTATTTTGCCCCCCATTTTGAATGGTGTGAATCTGAACATTAGACGTGAACATGATAGGAATCTAACCATTCCAAAATGTGTGATCACAATAAATCTAAACGCCAACTAAGTAATTCACTACTTGGTTAATGGAGCGCAACACCACTGAAGTCAGCATGCCTGTGAATCCCAGTGGTGGGTTTGGCTCCAAGCCTTTCTTCTTATTTGTTTGTAATGCACCAAGCACACAGTTGGCACTTAGTAATTAATAAAACCAAAACCAGTCAAAGGCACCTACTGGTACTAACAAATCTGTCAAAACTATAGACTGCTGCTGGTTCTCTGCAGAGATATTTATTATTTGTAATTATCATAGCACCTATGAGCTCCAGTCATAGATAAGTCACAAAAGTGAGGAGGAGGAGCAGGTAGTGGTGTCCCCCACCCCCATTTATGCCCAACAGCCAGAACACTTCCCTAGGATGTGGGCAACCCAGGTTTGAATCCTGGCACTGGAGCAGGGACTCAAACCCATGTCCTGTACTGTTCCCAAGGTGAATATCCTACCAGCCAGGCTACTGGGTATTCTGGAGTGAGTTTCTCTCAACCTCTCCTGCTGAAGCAGTTCCACTTGATATAAATAAATTAAATATTCACTGGGCCAAAGAGAGAGAGACAGCATGAGACTGACTCTATAGCCTGGTGGTGAGGGCACTCACCTGGGAGGGGAGACACCTGACTATCTATCACTGCTCCAGTGAATCCCATGTGAGCTCCCTGGGCTATTGGGTTTAAGGGTAACATCACCTTTTCGTCCCCCCTTTTGTGAATAGCACCGAAGTCCTCTTGTGAATCTAGCCCTTCGTTTCCAAATTTCTTTTGCTGCTATTAAAAAAAAAAAATCAGTTAAAAATGCCCCAAATCAAAATGAAATGTTTTGTTTCAGATCAAGTGAAATGTTCTGGTCGACCCAAACCAGATTTTGATTTTTCAGAACGTCCAGCAAACTGAAAAGTTAGTTCTTCATCCAGCTCGACTCAAAAGTAGTGAGGAAATCACTATGTTTCCATGCGTACATCTAATTAAAGGCTCAACCATGCTAAGTTCTAATGGGAACTGAAGGCACTCGACACCCCTGGATTTCAGTGCTGAGGGGGCTTAGTATTTCTCAGGAAGCAACAGCCTCTTTGCAGGATCAGGTACTTGCTCCCCACCTTCGGAATGCTTACTTGCTTCCTGAAATTATGGCCCTGTTGTCACATCTGGAATTGCAAATTCCCTTTTCCTATCAAATTATCAACTCATTTTTTACAACTTCAGCATCGGTGGCGTTCTAGGACACATCGTGGTAGTATATTTCTAATGAGCTATGGTCGGCGAGCTGGCTGGCAATAAATATGTTGAGTAGGTGACTGTAAAATAACCCTAAAGAACGGATATAATCTTTCATTTAGTTTGCAGGAGCCAACATATATTTTTATTACCTATATGTTAGTGCTCAATAAAAACAACGATTTGCAGGGCCGAAGATGCTGTGAAGTCTGAGAAGAGCCACTCTGCAGCTGCTACTGCAGCCTCAGGGCTGTGGCAGCTTCTGTGGAAATTGAGCTCTGCCTATGTGAGGGATTTGGCCGGCGAATGAGCATAATCATGGTTCCATTGGCTAACCCTTTCCCCGACCCCAAGATTCCTCCCTTTAAATCCTGATTTGTTCCTGGAATGAGCACAGTACCTATCCCAAATTC
Source organism: Terrapene triunguis (assembly GCF_002925995.2). Lineage (NCBI taxonomy): Eukaryota > Metazoa > Chordata > Testudines > Emydidae > Terrapene > Terrapene triunguis. The sequence continues at coordinate 83,420,660 of NW_020664417.1, read as the reverse complement.
CATAACTGCTAGCAAATATTCTTTATCCTTTTCATCTCCACCAGCCATTCCTCCTTTCCACCATCTCTATTTTGCTTTTAAACAACCTGCAGTGGTGCTTACAATGATTCACAGCCCTGCCTGGCTTCTCCCCGCCTTTTAAATGGGTCCGTCGTCAGAAAAAACTGGGACTCTGCCACCATTATTAACACCAAATAGTACCTCACACCACAAATGGTCCTATTTATTCCAACTGTACTAATGATGGAGCAGGCACTACTCAGAGCGAGTAAGGGTGCCGAAACTGGACCCAAAGTCTTTAAGCCTTTGTAACGTACACCAGCAAGCCAGAATGCTCTAGTCAGACTCTTCAGCCATTGCTTGTCAGTTAAGAAGCTGTATGAAGGCTGGACTAAAGTTCTCTCTCTCGCTTTTGAGCCACGAATTCAAATTGCCTTAATTCTGTGGCTAGGGCATTGGACTGGGACTCGGGGTTCATTTCTTGAATCTGCTCCTGGCCTGCTGTGTGACCCTGAGCAAATCACGTCATGTCCCGGGAATTCTGTGAAGTGGGGACAATGATACTTCCTTTCTTTGTAAAGCACTAGGAGATCGATGGATGGAAAGTGCTATATAACAGCCAATAGAATTATTAGTCTTTGATTGGATATCAAGGTATTATTTATTTGTAAAGAGTAAATCTGTCTCTCTCTCCTTTCCAGTTTCCTTTGGTTTTGCTTTAAGTCATTGTACACATTTTATGCCTGGAAATCTGCCTTGAATCTTGCAAGAAGTGAAATACTGAAATTAAATGAGGACAATAGGACAGGGGCAATTTTAAACCTAATTCAGGAAATTCAAGGTCCATTTTCAAACATGATGCAGGCCATTATTTAACTAAGTTTACGTGAAGTCATATATTCTAAATGTCTTGCTTAATGCTCATTACGAGTCAATTACTCTGGGTATCTTTAGTTTTGAGAGTCTCTTTAGATTACATGCAATTTCTGGTAGTAAATTATATGTACAAGGAAGCTAATGTCACAGAGCCAAACCAGCTCAAGCCCCTACCCGGAAACTTGGAAAACTTAATGCAGCTTCCCTAAGTGTCCTTAAGAGGCAGAACTTCCCCACTCACAAGCACTCTGGGACGGTGTAAAAACAAGGACATCTTTATTATGGGGTAAATGAACACAGTCATAAACTTGGGAAAGCTCAGCTCTGCACCCAACTGGTCCTAGCAAGCTGAGTTATTTTTCTAATTATATGCCTGGGTGAAAGTGTGTTATTTTTAAAAAACGGAGATATGAAAAATGGGGTAGCTCACTACTACTGAAGCAAAGGTCTGTTTTATATTTTTATCTTCTAAAATGCAGTTGGCAAGATGAGAATTTAAAAAAAGGAATGTCATTTTTCAAAAAGAATCTGAAGGTAATAACAGCTAGGAAGACATTTATATTGGACCCAGAGGGAATGCCTTCTTTTGTAACATAACAGAGATGGGTTCAGGTCACAAAATTCAGATCTAGATTCTAATAGTGAACTCATCAAATTCAAGAGTGTTTACCCCGGGGGTTTTGTGAAGGTCTTTCTCTAGAGTCTAGTGGCATTTATTGATCCGATTTGCTAGGACATGTTTAGTAGAGAATAGAAAGATGGGCACCATGGCTCAGATGCGTAGTAATATGGTCAGCTACTACACTGATGGGCGTAGAACAAGATGCTCAACAGATAGAAAATAAATTGCAAAGAGTGATGGAAAATCCACATGGAAGAAAAAACAAACGGGTTCTGTCCTCAGGGTAGAGCAACCCTATGACAAAGGGCGTATCAGTCAAGGCATTGGGAAGACCTTGTTCCAATTGCTATGTCAGCAGTAGAGATGATTTAGCTTGAATCACAATGGTGTGTGTGTGTGCTTCAAGTGAACTAAGCTAAATGCTAAAATGCTTTGAAATGCATCAGTTGCCCCAGTAATCACAATAGTAGATTTCTGTTTATTTCATCTTCTCCCCAGTATGTTTCATTTATCAACACTGATGGATTCTGCTATCAAAGACAATTTCCAGCTGGCTGTAGAACAGATAATATTTAATTGCTTCCTCTAACTGCATTCTGTCCCTCAATAGAAGTTTCTGGATTCTCTTGTATTTAAATATACAGTGGGCCAAATTCCCTGCATGGGTAACCCATGGACTCCTGCTGGCATAACTCTATTGGCATAATTCCCAGTGTATCCCATGGCCATTGTAGAATTTTTTTAAAATTTCCCATTGTCATTGTCTGAATCTGTAAAAACCTTCATAAAAATAATACAACATTGAATTGTGATGTCCTGGCTAAACTCCAACTCAAGCAATTCCATTCTATTACCAAATCCCTTCTGCAGGTTCAGTTGGATAGAGTATTCTTTACCTTCTCTCCTGAGTTGTTCAGAAGTGTTACTTTGAAAGACTGCAGGACTGGTCCTACAGGCTAGATTGACTCAGCCTTTACTTGGCTATATGGGAGATAAAGCCTCTCGTACATGGCTAAGGACTGCTTTGATTACTGGGGAGAGGAATGGTACTCCTCTGGCACTCCTATGAGAGGGCAAGAACTGGAGCGGGTGGGGAGTGGGAGGAGCCCAGTTTCTGTCCCGCTAGTCACAGTCAGAACAGCCGGCCTGGTGTATGGCAGGGAGTAAGGTCGGGGTGGCTCTATGTATTTTGCTGCCCCAAGCACGGCAGTCAGGCGGCTTTTGGCAGCGCACCTGCAGGAGGTCTGCTGGTAACGCGGATTCGGCGGCATGCCTGCGGGAGGTCCGCCGGTCCTGCGCCTTCGGCGTACCCACCGCCGAATTGCCGCCGAAGCCGCAGGACCAGCAGACCTCCCGCAGGCATGCCGCCGAAGGCAGCCTGACTGCCACCCTCACGGCGACCGGCAGGCCCACCCCCCGCGGCTTGCCGCCCCAGGCACACACTTGGTGCGCTGGTGCCTGGAGCCGCCCCTGAGTAAGGTACTCCATGACAAGGGACTAAATAACTTACTCCCCTCTCAGACCAAGCAGGCAGCAGTAGAAGAAATGAGACACTGAGTCACAATTCATTCTCTGGTCTGCTCCAGAAGTGGGGCAACTTCTACCTGCTGCCCATTACTCAAGGCAGATTGCAAAGTTACAAGCCAGCCCTAGGCTGGTAGAACAGGCAATGTGTAAAAATATGCTGTTTAAAAAACGTCTGACTGGATAATGGTGATGCAAGATGGTAGTTCTATGACAAGGGAAAGTAAGATGACAAGCTTCGGAGAATCACTGATATTGCTGATTATTTCTCAGCATGGGGAATTACTTATAACACCATATGGAAGAAAATTGGTAATGATGAAATGACTAACTGACCTGTCAGTGCACTAACACTTCAAACTCCATCCCATAGTTTTTGGGGATTGGTGGTGGAAAAGATGGCATTTTCAGAGCTTGCATATCATTTTAGAACACAAAACGATATTAGAGTGACAAGATGGGTGAGGTAATATCTTTTATTGGACCAACTTCTGTTGGTCAGAAAGATGAACTTTTGAGTCACATATTGCTCATCTTCAGGTCTGGGAAAGGTATGAAGAAGAGCTGTGTGTGGCTTGAAAGCTTGTCTCTCTCACCAACAGAAGTTGGCCCAATAAAAGATATTACCTCGGCCACCATGTCTCACTAATACCCTGGGACCAACACGGCTACAACTACACTGCATGCAAAACAATTTATTCATGTACTGTACCCACACAAGGTATTAAAGAGACTGAGTAAAATGATGAGAGGAACATCTATTTGTGCTTAGCAAGAGCAAAACACCACATGTGAGTGGGTGAAAACTACATTCAAATGTTGTTGTAACCAGCCTCAAAGCTGCAGAAATTATTGTTCTTGACTTAAAAGGAAATGAAAAATAAACACAGGAGGGATGACATCAGAATATTAAGGTAATAAAGGGTAAGCAAGGTGAAAGCTTAGACCATTTCACTGAATATTTTATCTGACACTTAATACAATCTAAACTTGACAGGCCTTTAGAAACACAGAGAGAGACCTTTGCATTTCTAAATATGTCAAACACTGAAGAACTAAATTACTTTCTTTATAAGGTCTATAAGCCATTTCTAAGCAAATAGATTCAGAGACTTACCTATAGGCAACATCACCATTAGGAGTTGTATTCTGATCACTTTTGCATCAGTGACTTACATCATACAAACGTAGGACTAGAAGGGACCTTGATAGGTCATCTAGGAAGGACTAAGTATTACCTAGACCAGTGGTTCTCAAACTTTTATACTGGTGACACCTTTCACATAGCAAGCCTCTGAGTGCGACCTCCCTTATAAATTAAAAACACTTTAAAATATATTTAACACCATTATAAATGCTGGAGGCAAAGCAGGGTTTGGGGTGGAGGCTGACAGCTTGTGACCCCCCCCATGTAATAACCTCGTGACCCCCTGAGGGGTCCCAACCCCCAGTTTGAGAACCCCTGACCTAGACCATCCCTGACAGTGTTTTTCTAAGCTGTTCTTAAACACCTCCAGTGACAGAGATTCCACAGTCTCCCTCAGTAATTTGTTCCAGTGCTTAGTTACCCTTAAAGTTAGGAAGTTGTTCCTAATGTCTAACCTAAATCTCCCTTCCTGTAATTGAAGCCCATTGATTCTTGTCTGTTCTCAATGGATAAGGACAACAATTTATCACTCTCCTCTTTAGAACAATCTTTTACATATTTGAAGATCATTATGTCTCCCCTCAGTCTTCTGTTCTTCAGACTAAATAATCCAAAATTTTTAAATCTTTTCTCATAGGTCATGTTTTCTAGATCTTTAATCATTTTTGTTGCTTTCCTCTGGATTTTCTCCAATTTATCCACATCTTCCCCAAAGTGTGGTGCCCAGAACTGGATAGTGTAGTACTCCAGATGAGGCCTTATGTGCTGTTACATGCCTGATTTCTGCAAGTTCAAGATTGCATCATCCGTCCAGGGTCAGATGCATCCCCACTGAAGATGGATTCAATTAAAGGTGCACTTATTGCATGTTTAAAAATGATCCTGATGTAACTTTCACTTTTTACTGTCTATGGTGTCACCTATGTAATCTTAGTAAATCCTCATTTTATACTGTAACTATAAGGGTCCATCTAACAAGAACAATCTGAATGATGGAGATTGTCCTTAAAAAAGCCAACTCACAGTGAAAACACCAGAGTGCTTGTCTTCACTTGGGACGAGTTTGTGCATACTGCACATAGCTCACAGTAAAGGCAGTTCAGAGCCACATCACTGCTCCAAGAGACACAATGCCTCTCCAGTACACAGGGGCAGCACAGACACACTGCTCCGCTTCTTCAATGGGCACAGCAGACTCCACCCTGCACCTTTGCTGGCCAGAACATTGTGAAGGAGTGTGGAGCCATGGATCTGTCTCCTCCCCACTTCACTTCCACTGGGTTCCTCTTTGCACCTCAGAGAGTAGGGAGGGAGCAGTCCCTGTGCTCCCTTCAGTGTTGCAACTGGAATTGAGTAGTAAACTGGTCCCCATGGGCTTGACTGCACAACCCAGACTATGAGATGGAGCCATGCTCCAGTTCTCCTTACTTCCTGCTTGTTAGTGGCAGTTGTCTCCCCCGCACCACCATGCAGTTTGTTTGTGATGCAGTTGAATAAAGCAGTGTCTTTCCCAGCCTACAGTCCTGTGAGTAAAGTGTAATTTTTGTTGCAGTGAGAAGTCCCTTTACAAAAATCCTACCTTGTCCTTCCTTAGTCCTTGCCTTTCCCCAGTCCTCCTACGTACTGGTCAGGCAGGATCTGTCCTTTGATGCCTATTATACAGCTATCAGTGTAGTAAATTTGCAATAACATACAATTGTTCATGCACACAAGGTCCTGTCTCCCATCCAATGGCAAACGAGAAGCAGGCTCAGCCGTCCCTCATCACCAAATACATTCATAGAACCAAACAATTGGACAATATGAAACTGAAAAGCAAAAGTGCCTCATATGATATATTAATTCCCACTTGTATATGAATAAAAAGACAGCATGTAAGTTCACATTTCCAGAGGGGCCTCATCCTGGCTTTCACTTTTGTGAAGTCCCAGTGCTTGCGGGCACATTTGATAGAATCTAACATCTGTCCTTGAAGGTGAGAGAAATTGCATGTGCAACACTCATTTGTCCAAATACTGTTTCCATGTGTAAATGGTGTCATTTGCAAATACAGGTGCTAAGTGTCCAAAAGTGCTAGTTTTGGAGGATTTGGCCCACAGTATTCACTGTATTTTCAATACAGTCATTGCAGGAAAGGACAACCCTACATGAAATGGCAAAGCCAAGTTCTAAAAACAAATAAACTATTTCACGCCCTACATTTTCCTTTCTTTTCTGGCCCCTTTTCTCCTTTGTCCTCCATATGCAGGGCAAAGACAGTCATGTACAGTAGGATCTACCTTATTAAAAAAAAATAGTACATTCTTACTTCATGGCCTTACTGTTGATGTTTGCATCCACACAGACTTCACTTACTGAGGTAACAAACTAAGGACATTAAATGTTCTTTGGTTTTGAGATTATTGCCTTGTACTGTTAGTGAATTTATGCAGAAAGGTCATTTTCCAGTCTTAAGCCTAAATAATTAATTGCCACAGGATCAAAGTATGTGTAATACTGCCCCCAGTTTTCCACACTGATTCATTCCCCTTAGCACACTTTCCCTTTGATTTGATTATGCTCAGAACAACAGTTGGAAGTCAGCATGGGCAGCATCCCAGAGGGCTCATGTTTATTGTTGTTCTAATCCACCTCCCTCCCCCTCATGTACCCATTTTCATTTGAAAAGTAAACTCTATACTGTATATATAAATGCAGGAGAAATCCAAGCTGTTCTATTCATGTAGCAGCATATACAACAAAATTATGCAATATGGAGTCACCTGTGTGGTTCTAAAGTAAAATTTGTTACCACAGTATGCTGGCAAACAGGTATGTACTGCTGCACCTTGCTAAAAATTTAGATCTCCCATAGGGTTTCATTTGTTGCCATCTAGTGGCAGCGTACAGCAGCTATAAACCTTAAGTTTGCTTGGTGAACTAGAAACAATAGCATTGATTCACCAGTACATTTTTCTTTGAAGTCAGTGGAGTTTATATAGATATAAAACTGGTTTACACAGCAGTGAATAAGGCTCAAATTCTGTCATACATAATGTGCATAGAGAAAAGAGCATAATTAATTGAATTCAGTTCAATTATTTTAGTTTCCATCGACCAGATTTTTAAATGTACTCAGGCAGATAGGTACCTAGTAGGATTTTTAAAAACACCTAACTCCCATTAATTTCAGTCCCTAAACGCTTTGAGGCAGGGACTGTCATTTACTGTATGTTTGTACATGAGGCCCTGACCTGGCTGAAGCCTCTAGACGCTAATGCATTAAAGATGATTCAGAATAAGAATGCAGTATTTACTCTGAATGGTTCACACAGACCTACTCATTCTGTAGTTGTGCAATACTGCATGTTGGGGGTGGAAACATTTTCTGCTGTTACAGAGGTCTTCAGCATACACTTTTCTGTGAGATGGGATTACCCTTTTAATATTGTTGTACCTTTTATAACCGTAGGGGTCATTAATGCTCATAAAATTATTCACTTCATCAACATTCTGTGGAATACAATGCATTATGCCACAAACTCGAAGGGTACATACACGCTGTACTTGCTTAGCTTTAAGATACGCACATAACAACCTACTCCAAAGCTCTATGTACAACCGTAGAGGCCTGATACATGCCTTGTTTTAGTCATTTTCTCTCTGACTGTGGCGGGGCCAGACTACCCCGCCTTAACCCGGAAGGAGTTAAGCCCCAGGGACTGGCAGCTGAAGTCCCGCCTCCCTGGGCAGACTGGGCATGCTCCAAGTGCTATAGGAGTATAAAGGAAGGGAGACCAGCTCATTCTGGGCTGGAGCCTGTAGGAGAAGGACCTGCTGGGGAAGCGCCTGCAGCGGACCAGCCACTGCCGTTGACTGCACCGGGAAGAGACGCCGTCCCCGGCGATTGGAGGAGACCCAGGAGATGACCGAATCTGCCGAGTACCAAGGACCTGGCGACTCCTGGGAGACCCCAACGGAGAGCCTGGTAGGAAGTGACCCTGGGAGGGTGACAGAGTAGTACCTTCCCCCTTTCCCCCCCCGGGGAAACTCAGCGTGTTTTGGTTGGAGCCCCCCGCTGAGTTGGTGGCAAACCACTATGCTACTGTGAGGGCCCTGGTTTGGGGGCCCCCCTACTGGGGCTGTTGCAACTCAATGATAAAGACTCTGGCTGCTAGGCCATGCTACCCTCCACCCGAGGGTTGCTTCCTGGACTTGGGCCGGTAGGCCCCACTGCCCTGTAGCCAAGGGCTGTGTTATAGACTCCTGCTGTCAGGCCGTGTCTCCTTGAAGTAAAGGGGATGTCATAGCCTCTGGCCACTAGGCCATGCTACCCTCCACCCGAGGGTTGCTTTCTGGACTCTGGCTGGTAGGCCCCACTGCCCTGTAGCCAAGGGCTGTGTTATAGACTCCTGCCGTCAGGCCGTGTCTCCTTGAAGTAAAGGGGATGCCATAGACTCTGGCCGCTAGGCCCCACTGCCCTGGACTGAAGGGCTATTTTACGGACGGTGGCGGATAGTCCATGCCGCTCGCAACCTTAGGGGTGTGGACCGTCACACTGACATATACATAAAAATCCCACTCTGAAGACCATTTTTAAAAACTACCTCTCCAGTGGTTTAGCTAACTCTGTTCTCTTCTTAAAATGTAGTTTCTACTTTCTAAACAATACAGCCAATTAAAAAAAACCAACAATTACTTGTTACAAAACATTTAGCATATCCTATTTAAACAGCTTTCATTAAAAGCTCCCTCATTATGTTCATTCTCATATTTTAGGGTGAAGCAGCAGCTCTTTTTACTGAGGTTATAATCAAATCCCTTATGTTAACCCTTATAGAAAATATACAGCTTTTAAACTACTGTTTATACATATTTTAAAGCTTTCCCAAGTATAACATTCCCCCCCTACTAGTTACAGTGCTTCTGGGATGTTCAAAATGTTTCTTGGTACAAAGGAAATTTCCCAGAAGATTATTATTTTCTTGTCTACAGGCCCTCACGGTCCTGCAACTCAGCCTGGCTTAACACAAGGTAAATCGTATTCTGCAAGAAAGTAATACATCTACCCCAATATAACGCGACCCGATATAACACGAATTCGGATATAACGCGGTAAAGCAGCGCTCCAGGGGGGTGGGGCTGTGTACTCCGGCAGATCAAAGCAAGTTCGATATCACGCGATTTCACCTATAACGCGGTAAGATTTTTTGGCTCCCGAGGACAGCGTTATATTGGGGTAGAGGTGTACATAGAACAGACTGCTATCATGATTAGAGACAGATAACAGTGTCTCCATACTTCATGTCACAACCCTATTTTTAGACCCCAGCCTCTTATAATTTTGACTATCAAAACTAGCTTGAAAATTACCAGGTCAAATCTGCAGGAAGAGCTGTCCAGTGGACTGGATTTTGCAGGGCAGTCCGCATTGCAGGTGAGCCAGGTTGTCTCCTCCACTGCACTGCCAATTCTGATCTAGTGATGGGCCCATCTAGATCAGGGGTTCTCACAATTTTTTGGTGGCCTCAGTGCAGCCACCATCTGCTGGTGGCCGCTCTGGTAATTTTTCCAAAAATATTTAATTAATGTTAGGAAAAACAAATAAATATGTACATATACATGTCCAAATCATTGCAATTTATTTATATAGCATTTTTTCCCAGACTCAAATAATAAAAATAATGTACACTTGTCTATTCTTTACTGGACCTAAACAGAATAGAAACACAAATAAGGTTCTTTGTGCGTTCTTGTCTCTTTTCTTATGTCTTTTTTGCTTTTTTGGTTGCTTTTTTAAAAAGACGTGCTAGTTACTAAGTCTGCTATGAAAAGTGATATTAACAAACATTACTTTTCACAGCAGACATACTCGGCCTCAGCATGCCTGGGGACAAATTGAGCCCTGGATGGGGAGATGGATATGGAGGCAGTGGGGACTAGGGGGACTGGAGTGGGGGGGGTCACCTTGAAGCCAGAGCCCACCACTGTAAGGCCAGGGAACAGAGCCTGAAGCCCCATGGCTGGAGCCTGCCGCCTGCCACCAAAGGCTGAAGCCTGATCCCACCAGCCCTGGGAAGGTAGGGAACTCACTGGTTGCCTGCTCCTCCAGCTTGTATGTCTCCAGAGGTGGCCAGGGCCCAGCCACTGCTGGTGGCCCTGGGGGAGCGGTCTGGTGCTTTGCCCCCTGCCCCCTCATCACCACCCAGGAGGCTGTGGCTGCAAGAAAAGTCCCTGGTGGCTGCACTTGAGAAATGCTGATCTTGATAATGTTGATAAATGCAATGCAAAGTAATGCACATTGGAAAACATAATCCCACCTATACATATAAAACAATGGGGTCTAAATTAGCTGTTACCATTCAAGAAAGAGATCTTGTAGTCATTGTGGATAGTTCTCTGAAAACATCCACTCAATGTGCAGCAGCAGTCAAAAAAGCTAACAGAATGTTGGGAATCATTAAGAAAGAGAGAGATAAGACAGAAAATATCATATTGCCTCTATATAAATCCATGGTACGCCCACATCTTGAATACTGCGTACAGATGTGGTCACCCCATCTCAAAAAAGATATATTGGGATTGGAAAAGGTTCAGAAAAGGGCAACAAAAATGATTAGGGGTATGAAACAGCTTCCATATGAGGAGAGATAGATTAATAAGACTGACTATTCAGCTTGGAAAAGAGACGGCTAAGGGGAGATATGATTGAGGTCTATAAAATCATGACAGGTGTAGAGAAAGTAGATAAGGAAGTGTTTAATACTGCTCATAACAGAAGAATGAGGGGTCACCAAATGAAATTAATTGGCAGCAGGTTTAAAAAAAATAAAAGGCAGTACTTCTTCACAGAACACAGTCAACCTGTGGAACTCCTTGCCAGAGGATGTTGTGAAGGCCAATACCCTAACAAGGTTTGAAAAAGAACTAGATAAATTCATGGAGGACAGGTCCATCAATGGCTATTAGCCAGGATGAGCAGGGATGGTGTTCTTAGCCTCTGTTTGCCAGAAGCTAGGAATGGGCGATCACTTGATGACTACCTGTTCTGTTCATTCCCTCTGGGGCATCTGGCATTGGCCACTGTTGGAAGTCAGGATACTGGGCTAGATGGACCCTTGGTCTGATCTAGTATGGCCATTCTTATGTTCTTAGATAACAGTCACTATTTCAGTACAAGAGGCAGTGCCTGTGCTAGGGATATGAAAGTTCAGGATTCAAACCCTGCAAAAGACTGATGTCTATAAAGTTACATATGATAGAATGTGTTCTATATAGTTCATCATTTAAAATAGTTTATTTAAATTCACAGCATGAGGAACCATCCTTGCTGTACAGGGTTATGATTAAGTGCTAGCTGTCAATGGCTTGCACATTCTAAGTCACTGACATATAACTATCCCGATCACCTTAAAGAGACTGTCTGGGTCAAAGCATTCAGTGTTAGCTGTTAGTACAGTTTTCAACGTTACTTTGCAGGTAAAATAGCTTCACTAAAGGAAGGTTGACACTCAGGTTCATCTTTCAAGGTTGTGTTGCGCCAGGTGAGGAGACCCAAGCTTGGGGGTTTCTCAGGTCAAGGTCTGGAGCAGGAAGAGGGAGCGGTGTGTTAAGCAACTAGATTGGAGAGCTGGACCAAGAGGCAAAGGGACCAAGACAGCTGCTCTTTGGTCCCCGAGGTGCTGTGGTTGAGATGTCTGCAAAATGGAGCTGTTCATGTGCAGTTTGTAGCTGCCTTTGTTGGAGGAAGCACGGCTTGTGCACATTTTACAAACAAACAAATCCCAATAAGAAAATACCCTGACTCTGCACATACTATTTCACTTCCAAATGGGAAACTGACCCGTAAGGACACATCATCTGCTACCACTTGGCAATGGGTCAACAACAGTTAAAATCTAGTCCAATTTGTAAATTGCGGCACCGTGCACCACAAAACCCAGCTTTTAACCATTTCAGGCCTTTGCCATTTTGATTGCTTGTGTCACATGTCGACATTTGCTCCAACCATGTTCCAACCACACATTTTATTATTATTTGTATTGGGATAGTGCCTATGAGCCCCAGTAATGGAGCAGGGCCCCATTGTGGTAGCTGTTGTACAACCAAGGAATAAAAAGTCCCTGACCTGAAGAGCTTCCAATGCAAGTATAAGACCTAACTCTTTCAGGATTATACAGTTGGCCTGTAAAGGCAGTGCCCGAAGGGGCTGATATAACCTTCTGTCTACTACTGATTCCTCCTTTAAGCCTTGTTGGCCAGCATGCCTTTGGAGTGGTTTAAATGTTACTGTAAAAAGGTGAGAGTGAATGAATCTGTGAGTTGGTAGCATGTGGTGGAGTTTCTGTTTTTCCCCAAGTATGTGTACCGGAGTGACTGATTTGTGAGTCATGTTGCCTCGTGTTGCAGAGGTTTTTGATTCCATAAATCACAGAAGTATAATTTAGTCAGGAGGAGATAGCACAGCACATTTTGTATACATCCATGAAATATGTATATAAAGCGGAAGGATATTTTAACTATTTTTTTTAAAGCAAACAGTGTCTATCTTCTGAAATCTGATCGGCTCATTCCGTATGCTCAGCCATATACCCCAGAACAACAATCATATAATATGACTCACAAACAGTCTCAGGTGTTGACTGAGAACTCGACTGCCAGTGCAGATGCAAACTCCACTCTGGGGCTATTCATTACCAGGATGGCCTGTGAGCTGATGGCATGCAGCATGAGGAAGACTGCTTTTGTATCCAGATCTAATGGATGAAAGAGAAAAGCCAGGCAGAGGATGAGGATGCCAAGGCTGAGTACATGAATCCAAATGAAGAGGATCCAAGAGGCATATTGACTAAAGATGAGCCAGTAGCGAATTTTTTTTCTAATATAGACTGAGTCACCTCATGCATAACTCAGCAATCCCATGATATTGACTTGTCCCAGCTGTCTGTATCAAAATCAGAAATCAAAGCGTCCATAATATGTGTTTTTTCTGAGCTGATGATGTGATGTTGGGAACATTTACACTGTGTTCCCAATGTAGCAATGTTTGGGAGACTAGTCTGTAACATGTGAGTGTCCACCGGTAGGCAATTGGGTGGAATTTGTATATGAGCTCACATTGCAATAAAATATTAAAAGATGCAGTAGCTATGAATAACAATAATCAGGAATGTGATGTAAGTTGTTTAAAAAAAAATTCTCAGATAACAGCCTTGAAATGACTTCTCAGAGTGGATTCTATCTTCTTTTAAATATTAGCAGCTACAAATCCGGAGAGCATCACTGCCTATATTGCCTGAAAAATTAGCATAATTCTATTTGCAGATTATTCCAGCGAAAGGTAACAAGGAAGTAGAGGAACTGTAATTCCTATTCTTTATTGTTCAGATTGAACTACCAGTGGCTGTAAATGTTATAGCTTTTTGATGTATCATAGCCTCTTGTGATCTATGGACACTACCCCGCTTCCTGAGTTCCAGACTATTTTGTAATTGGATAGAAGTATAATAATTGTGATCTGTAATAGCATATTTATCTTGAAGTGTATAATAGGTGGGGCTGGTAGCTCCGCCTATTTTTAAGGTTGCCCAACACTTCCCATTATAGAACCCTGTTTTCAGTTTCTTATAGCTTTGCCAAACTCTAACAATGGGGGCTAATTTTTTCCATTCTGGGTGTCTGCCACGTGCTAAACGTGTTTAGAAAGTTTAATCTAGAATGGTTCAGCCATTTCTGAGAATAAGATTAGGGGGGAAAATGTTGTTTTCCCTATGTTAAATGCTAGAGACCTTTTTCTTTGTGAAGCTTGAGGCCCATGCTTTGGTGCAGGGTCTTGAAATTTCACAGGGGTTAGTCTTTGTCAGGGATGCGCATATCACAACTGCACCTGTATTTCCCTCTATAGTCCAGCAATAGTACTAACACTCAGGTTTCCAGCTCCCTGGATGTTGCTTCTCTTGGGCAGAGGCCAGCATCTCCCTCCTTCCTAAATGAGGTATTTCCAGGCTGCACTGCTTCCTGCCTACACTGTGATCTCCCCAGCAAACTCAGAATGCTTAAGCAGGCTTGCTTTACTATTTTCCTCAAAGGTGATAAACCGTGTAACTACCCCTGTTAAGTTACCACGGAGGTCTTTCTAAGCAAGCACATTTATTGTTAAGGTAAAACCATTGCAGAGAACATACTAAAATAAAAAAGAACCTACACACATTCAACTAAGCTTATCAGAGGTCACCCGCACTCCAACAAGGGATCGCTGCAATGAACAGTCCTTCAAACCCCACAAGAGGTTTGCCTGTGGTTACAAGTTCATAACTCCTTTTGTTCAGAACGAGAATGCTCATGACTCAGAATCATTCCTTCATCTAGTCTGGGTGTTTGAAGAGACTGTGAGTTGGTTGTCAGTCAGACAATGGATTTCTACTCGAGCCACAGCTTCAAGAGGATGGATCCATAGGTGGGTAATTTGCATTCCCCTCCTCCTAAGTATTTCCTAGGAAACCTACTCAACTAACAGTTCATTCTTGTCTTAGCCTGTTGTTTAAGATTTCTTTGAAGCTCATTACCCTTCCCAAGGCTTACATTAGTCATATCCCCTACACAAGTTACATACAATAACACAAACATTTGTATTTTTAGTACAATGAGCTCCTCAGATACTTAAACTTAATTCAGTAAGATTTGCCTAGAATATTGCAAGAATTACCCTCTCTATCACTGTGCTTTTTGCTGTTTCTGTGCAAATCTTTCTAAATTGAGCCAAGTTAGAAGCCTTTGAACAAACTCAGTTTGCATGTGCTCAGTAGAGACTTCTTTGATTTTAGCAACAAAAATCTCCAAATAGTCCATCTTCACTAGCATACTCCATCCCCTCACAGCTCTGAATACTGATGAGATTGTGCATACACCATCCCCACAAAGAACTGAGCATGCTCCAGCCCACAGCTGCTAAGATGAAGCCAGACTTTCCCTGGAATTGCTGATCCTACCTGCTTCAGGCTGGAATGAGGTCAGGCACAAGATCTGAGAACAGGGAGCCTGTCTCTTCTGTGCTTTCAGTCACCCTCCTGCTGACACCCTGTGATAGGGTATTCACCCACATACAAAGTAGAGCAGGTTAAATTAGATTAATTAACCAGACAGTCTGCAGCTGGAGGAGAGCCAGGGCTTGAAAGGCTGATGGAGGCCAACTGAGAAGGATCAGGTGGGGCTACTATAAAGCCAGGAAGTTGGCAGCAGAAAGGGGGAAATACAACTTCCTGGGAGAATAGAGGTGTATTTGCAGCTATTGAGTTAAGGAGTCTGTAGTTACTCCTCAGGAGGTGGGAGTTTGGGCTGGAAAACCTAGAGAGGCAGGAGCCAGAAGATGTAGGAAGGAGTCTAGGGAAAGAGGAACAGGGTCTGAGAGAGGGAGAGCAGATCACAGTTGCTAGATGTAGGGTCCTTGGACTGGAACCCAGAAAAGAGGGTGAACCTAGATTCCCCTACCAGCCACTGGGGGAAGTGGGGTAGATTGGGCAGTGGAGCAGAAGGCTACCAGGGACAGTCATCTGATAATCCTTTGATACCCTGGAAGGGGAGGACTGTAGTGACCTGACCAGAGGACCAAGCCCTGAAGACCGCATCCTGAATCTGTGTGTGTGTCTCAGCAGGGCATGTCAGCCTTGGAAGGAGTTTATGCCCAGAGCAGCCAGGAGAAGGTGTTCTAGCAGTGAGTGGACTTTGTGACACACTTACACGGTGTGGAGGAGGGAGCAGTCTGGTTCCAGTGCAGAAGGAACATGAGCCACATCAGAGGAAGGAAAAAGAGTATATTGGACAAGGGGAGGCTGAGTCTGGGACAAGGAGCTGCATACTATCACAGGAATGTAGTTTTTGGAGAATGGCCACTGCAAGTTTTGGTAATTATTTTCTTGTTCTAAACATGTAGCGTGATATTTATCCACATCATTACAAACATGCCACTATATTTATCATTTGACTTTCTCTGGTTCCCCTAGGTGAATGGAATGATGGCCTGAAGTGGCATCATTACTGGAGTATCTTGTCTGGTTCTGGTGTCCATGCTTCAAAATGGATGCTGACAAATTGAAAACGGTTCAGAAAAGAGCTGCAAGAATGACTTGAGGTCTAGAAAATGTGCCTTGTAGTGAGGGGCTAAATAAACTCAAACTATTTTGTTTATCCAAACAAGGTCAAGAGGTGGCTTGATTCTTCTACATGTAGGCAATTGTTGACTAGATTTTCTGAAAATAAATGGCTCTTTAATTTAGCAGAAAAAGATATGAGATCCAAGACAGTCTGACTGGAAACAAGACACATTTTTACAAGTGAGGGTAATTAACCATTAACCAGGGATGTGGGGGATTTTCTAACACTTGAAGTCTTTAAATCAAGATTGGATGTCTTTATGCTATAGCTCAAAGAGAAGTTATGGTCTTGATGCAGAAATTACTGGGTGAGGTTCTTTGGGTGTTATGCAAGAAGTCAGACTAGATCATGGTCTCTGCTGAGCTTAACATCTATAGACATGATTTTATCATGGTAAAGTAGGTGGTGGGCTGCATAACAAGTGAGCAATTACTGCTGTGCAATCCGAGTCAGAGCTTTACACACACTCAGACTCTCTCTAGCATTGCTAAATGCCTACCATGGTTACAGCAGGAATGGCATGAAGCAAACTCTTCCAGCTTTCTATGCTCTCCTCTAATGACTCAGGATCTCAGGTGAGCAAAGTAACCCTAATTGTTAAAATGGTTCATTAGCACTGCTGAAAGCACAAAGATCAATAAGGCTGAATTTAATGGGGTTTCAGAACATACTAAAAAGGCTTTCCTGAACTGGAACCTAGCTGGCCAGTTGTAGAAACAGCCCATGGAAATATATTTTCCCCTAAGGTGTTAGTGTTAATATTTGCCCGATAAACAAAGCGTACTTCCATATTTATGACACTAAAATCTTTATAAAATACCACTGAGACACAGCCATGATGCAATCACCTTGAAATGACAGAATATGCACTTAAAATGAAGAAGGCAGAAGCAATAGGTATTAGATAAGGAAAGGGCTTAGAGGGAGTTCTATATTTTAGGGTGCAGCTGAGCGGGAGGGTGCACTACTGCAGACCAGACAGCTTTCATGCAATTAAACTTGTATAGTCCAAAAACAACTCTTTATCTCCCTCCCCTCTCTACAATCTTACCAGCCTACTGGCTTCTGAGCTGGAGCCAACTGCTTAATCTGAGGCTTAGATGGGGACAGGGGGACTTTGTGATCAACAGAGAAGCCGAGCAGAGGGTCTAGAGGACCAGCGGAGTTGGTACAATAGGTTACTGCCCCAGAGTGAGAGAATATGGCTGTGCTGAGAGGGTCTCACTTCTCTAATTGTTTTAGTGGAGCTGCATAATAACAGTAACCTCTGCCCATTGCGTAGAGTGTCAGAAATGCAATCCGTGGCTTCTGATTTAAAGTATTTCTGCCATATATTACTTTTTTTTACCTTTTATGTCAACAAAACAACTGCAGGAGCTTGAAACCTTGTCCCTTCCAACACCAGAAGTTGGTCCAATAAAATATTACCTCACCCACCTAATCTCTCTTATATTTTGATTCACATAATAATTACATCCCAGTTGTACAAGAGCCATATAGTTTCTTCAAGCTTAGAATTTTGTTTTTGCAACACAGCCAATGCCTCAGGCCGCTGGCCAATAGGCACAAACCCATTATGTCTGACCATGGGAAATAGTTTTTGAAATTCAGGGCCTGGAAAACCATGTGAATGAATTGGGTGACCAGACATCCTGATATTAGGGGCTTTGTCTTATATATGCAGCTGTGCTCCCCACCCCCATGCACGCACACACACAGATTTTTTACACTTGCCATCTGGTTGCCCTATAAATGAGTCCAAATGCAAAATCCATTTCAGATGGAAGTTGGAAGGGATCACGCGCCTCTACTTAAAACCCACTGATCATTTTCAAAGAAGGGCCAGAAACCAGATAAGGATAAGAATTTGGGAGGGAGAAGAGAAGGAACTGGTGGGTAGCAGTTCAAGAATTTAACATACACAGGATGATTAATGAGTTTCTCTCAGTGTTTAAAAGCTGTAGGTAAAAGTCTGTGTGATGCTTTTTAACATTTCTGAAATTTCAAGATTTTAGAAAATCTGTAAAGTAGTTAGAAATTATACTTTCATTTTTATCCTCTGGTGGATTTCCATTACTATTTTCCTCCTTTCATCCTAGGGCACTAGCACTGAATAGCAATGACAGATTTTGGTGCAAATCCTACCCGACATCTTCAGACAATTCAAAATACTTGGTATATTTTGGGAGATGGGGGATTTAGCATTTTGACTCATGCAGTTCTAGTCACTTTTAATGTCTCTCTTAAAAAATGTAATCACCGGCAGCTGGGTCATTTGACTTCAGAATGCTGAGGACACTTTAAAGGGTTTTTATTTTAAGCAGAACTTCAGGGACTAGCTAAACAAAGTAAGGCCTGATTCAGGCCAGAACCTACGCATGTGTTTGTGTCCCACTGAAGTCAATTGAAGACTGCGCACCTCAATGCAGGAGCATGGCATTGCTTTTAAAGGTTTTTGGGGCCATAAGGTGATCACTTCCAGTGTGCTGACAATATACCTCTTCAGCCTCTGTAAGCAATTGGGTTATACATATTGACTGTGACTACTTTGCAAAGTCAGATTGACTTTGCTGCCACAAACAAATCATAATGGAAGTGGTTAATTCAATCTTTAAGCAGCAATGCAGCATTCAGAGAAAGCTTTTAGTTCCTAGGTAAGTTGACAAATTTAATTTGGGGGTTTCTGCCTTAGGGAGATGATATTTTGATTCCTGCTATTAGTTCTATATTGTGTTTGTTTCCCTGGTATTCATTTTACTGACAGACTTTGTAAATTGTGGGGGTTGATATTAATGTGGTGAATTTGCCCCTAGAGTCTTGTACTAGGAGGATTTGAGTTCTATACCTTGGAGTTGCTGTGAAGTTACAAGTGGCTATGATGGTATGTAGCTTATCCTATTCCTCTTTTCTCTCTAGTTAGCGTTGTAGCATGTCACAAGTTGAGCAGTTCTGATTCCACCCACTTGAGGGCAATACCACACATAGACACCAGTGGTTTACTACACTATTTACTGCAATGTAGTTCTATACTGCCTTACATTTTCAAATCACACCCATACATTCACATTACCTAATACATCTTCTGAACAACACTAGGGAAGCAGGCCAAGGAATACTCTCTCTGTCTAGGGAAATGGACATTGAGAAGCAAAGACTCGTCAGGTCTTTGACAGCGCTGGGACTAGAACTGTTGCTCAGCCCACTAGGCTGCGCTACCTCTCCAGTTACAAAAACAAATCAGAATTAGAGCTGGCTGAAAAACGGTGCCTTTTTTAACAACTAAAAGGACATATTTTTCGTAATAGTTTTCACCAAAAAAAGTCCTAATTTTGGCCAGCTGTCATCAGAATTCACATTAGTCTATAAACTATTCACAAAAACAGAAGAGAGACCCAGAGTTCAACATGGCCCAGTCTCAATCCTGATGGCTGATTGTAAGATTGCTTTTCTGAAGTTTGTCCTTTCTGGGTGAAATAATTAATAGCTTGTTGGAGTGCCAAGTTTTCTGGTCTGAGTTATTTACCTAGGCCATACATTACCCAATTAATGCTGTTTCTTAATGTTAGTTATTTTGGATGAAACCGTACATTAACATCAGTAGTTCAGTTTCACTTGCTCACGTAGGGATAGGGTTTCCTCTAGCCGTAGGTGAAGTATTAATGAGATATCAATGAGCACACGAAGAAAAGAAAAAAACGACAAGGCCAAGTCATTAGCTGGTGTAAATCAGCTTAGCTCTGTTGATTTGGCCTGACAGTCTGTAAGATGATAAAAACGAAAACAAAGGTTTCTGCAACATGTGGTGTCAAGAGAAGCTCCAACAGAATGGGCTTGATCTTGCTCCCATTAAAGTCTAAGATGAACTGCCATGGGAGCAAGACTGGGCCCATGTGCCTACATATCCCAGCTCTTTAACTGCAGGGTTATAGTGGTGTGCCACTGTCACAGATCAAGCTGAGCTCACCCTATTTGCTGTGAGGGGATCCAAACACTGGATCCTGTGTGCCTTAAGCCTCTAGAGTCTGAACAGAGTGCAAGCACTGTCCCTGGCTAGGGGTCTCTGAGCACACCCTTGGGGTGCAGATCTATCTAGTACTGTCTTCTGAGGACAGCTGGACCGGCCCAACCCCTGGGACCAATGCTGACTATGCAGACCATGCATCCAGTTCTAAGCAGGGCAATCCTTTTTCTATGGTTTTGTCTCCTGTCTTGTACTGAGACAAAACCGGACGTGCTGGCATGACCTTGCACACATTATCCTCAGTGCGGTGTGACCTTGCATGCAAGCCATGCTGGCAGTGGTAATTTCATGCAGGTGGGGGCAGGCCCATGCCATTCCCAGAAATACCCAAATGTCCGGTATTCTGGGGATACAGCAGTGACCACGCTAGTGCTGATTTCCCAGATTCCCCTGTAACTTGAACACCTCCTCCCACAACTCCAGCCGTGCAAGTGCTCTGGATTTACAGATTACCTCTTGGGGGCCCATGATACATGTATCACAAAACACACATGCAGGATTTTAACACCATTGCTCTTTACTTGGTAGCACGAGAGAGACACAATCTATATCAAAACAATAAACCATGCAAGCATTTCCCTGCCTCAGTTTTCTCACCACACTGGAACATTCTTTAGGCTGTAAAGGTCCTCTGAGGGGGTACAGGATCTTTTTGCCTCATGGCTTGACTTCTGAACCATACAGCCTCTTCCGCCCCTCGTCAACTTACTTTTTCTGACCTTGTTGGGTCTCACAGATAAACCCAGCCCCCTGCATCTATGAAAGCCTGCCTGCCTGCCCATCTCTTTCCCTCTCCTGCCCAAATGTTTTTCTTGTCTCACTCTCTCTCCAAAGACTT
The DNA here is from genome assembly GCF_002925995.2 of Terrapene triunguis. Classification (NCBI taxonomy): domain Eukaryota; kingdom Metazoa; phylum Chordata; order Testudines; family Emydidae; genus Terrapene; species Terrapene triunguis. The sequence continues at coordinate 83,399,503 of NW_020664417.1, read as the reverse complement.
CCCCTATGACTCCTTTTAAAAGCCTTGCTTTGTCACTTCTGTTCCTTTGTTCTGCTGGGGGATTTTCTGCTTTCTCCTCACCCCTCTCCTCCCCCCCCCCCACCCCTGCAGACAAGTTGGAGAAAATAACTTTTCAGCCTCAGCTAACCCATTGTCATTCAGGTGTTTCTACCTGAATAGCTGCTGAGCAGTTAATGTCTAATGACAAACCATTGTCCCTGGTCTGACAGATGTGCTTACAGCCCTGTCAGCACTTATACAGAGGCATTCATGATACAGCAATTTTCATAGAAATAACTTTGTAATATCATAAGTTGTACATGTAACCCTTCTGCCCATCTGAGTTGGCAGCAACAAGGGCCGGGTTCTGTATCTAGGGGTTCCGTTTCAATAACGGAATGCAAAACCGGCTCGAGCCCCCACCCAGTGACCTGGGACAATTACATACCACCCCCGTGGGCGCCTCTAAGAGGCAATACTTCCCCTCTCGCAAGCACGGAGTCTGAGTGTAGCAGAAAATGTTTAATAACATGAGGTAAACAACATCAGCATTAAATTGGGAAAACACCACAATCAGGATTCATAGCACAAACCATGAGCAAAAGACCCACCCCCCAAAGTCCAACACCCCAAAAGTCTCTTGAGTCCAGTAACCCAAAAATCAGCCAAAAGTCCAACAACGCAAAAGTCTCTGTCCCTGGTCAGTGCAGCTCCAGAGTTTAAAAGTTTATCTGCAGAGTTTTACCCCCCCCCCCCCAGCCTGGGTGGAAATGGGGGGAAAAAAGGGGCACGCGGGGTATTAAGGGGGACCTTACGTGGTCTGAGGCCGACTGCCCCGCCTCTCCATGGGGTTCTTGCTGCAGCCTTCAGCACGAGCCGCTCCACTCCACCAGCCGCTCCGCTCCTCCAGCCGCCCCGCGCGCAAACGGCTCCGCTCCTTCCCATGGGCCGCACCAACTGTCCCGCAAACTGCTCTGCTCCACGTCCCGCTTGCCACTCCAGCCATCCCACAAACTGCTCCGCTCACCGTTCCACGGGCCGCACCAACTGTCCCGCAGACTGCTCAGCTCACCACTTAGCAATAAATCTTCAGGCTCCCCCACTAGTTAACACAGCACTCAGAGATCTCAGCTCATAGTGATTTCAGCTTGTAGTAGGGGAGCCCCATGCTAGCGCACTATTGGCCCAAAGTGAATTCAGCATAGCCGCCTGTAATTAGACTCTTAATAGAATCAAAATTAGCTCTGCTATTCAACAGTGGAGAGAGGAGGTGGTGCAATTGGTGTTTCAGGCCCTCAAAAGGGGCCCATACCATCAGACACAAATACCTGACCCCAGCCTTCTCCATTCAATGGGTTTTGTAACCCATGCCCCTTGTCTAGCGAGTGCTACTTAGTTAATGGTGTGTCCCTCTGTCATACAACAGTTCCACTGGCCTTGATTCACAGAATCAGGGTAACAACACTTTATTCTTCCCGCCCCAATAACAGAGAAACTGGGGATCCCACACCAGCCAAAGTAACCACTTTCAGTTGTTGTTGTCCCAGGCTAGGCGGGTGTGCCTATGCAAACAAGATTAGCCCCTGAAGTTCTTTTCCACCCTTGCCATAATTCACCACCAGATGCCAGGGTAGAGCTCATCCTGACTCTGCTTACATACAGAGTTCCCAAATAATCACAACACTTTGGTTTTTGGTGGAACTTTTCACCATACATAAAATATATCACACTTGCTCCAGCAGTCCCTGGATTCTTCCAGTGTGATGCTACCTCACACTTCATTGCTCCTAGCACTGTAGGTCTAGCACTATTGCATCTATTCTGAATACAATGCTAGAAGTACCCATGGTAACTGGAGCAATGTAATATTACGGGCAGGCAGTCTTAACACTAGGGTAAGTGTGATAAGTTAGGACTAGTGAGTTCTATTCCCATCTCTCATAATCATTATATATGAACTTCCACAAGTCACATAGGGACTCATCCTGCAAAAACGGACTATCAGGAGTTCCATTGAAATGGCAGTAAGATGTGTGGGACTATTCACAGCAGCAAACACTACACGCTGAAATAATTACTCCGCTTCTCAATGTACTCAACTCCAAAATGGCTATTGTGAGGTTTACCTGCTTCACAAGGGTGCTGGGAGGCTTTAATGAAACATCGCAAAATGTTTTGGGATCTTTGCATCAAAAGTTTGGGTATTTTGTGTACAAAGTATTTTTCCTTCTAGCAAAAGCTTGTGGTATTATCAATTATTTATATTAAATGGACATTATCAGGATCTGACTCCGCTGCGTTGGCTGCTGGACAAACACACCAATAAGACAATCCCTACCCCTATGACTTACAGATGAGACAAGATGAAACAAATCAGTATAACAAATAATTGGACAATGAGTATAACAAATAAAAAGGAAAGGACAGGCAGGATAAGGGAACAGTAATAAAAACATGTATTTACATAGGGCAGGTTGTGCAGAGTTAGATGGATCTGAGTTGTTTCATTTGCTTTTGGCAATTGGTAAAACCTAGAGACTGCTTTTTGCTTTTCCAGATGTACTTAGCCAATATTACTTTTATCTTTGGCTATTGTGGTCTTTTATTTCAAACCCCTTCAGAAGTGAGTTTTCTACAGATGTTATCATCTTGGCCATTTCATGAATAAACTGGATATTTGTAATACCAAGATTAGATTTCCATCTGTCTAACGTCAGTGAAGCCATAGCTATCATACCTCCAGAACAGCATGATCTATATTGTTTACAAATTGGGCATTGAATTCCCACCCTGACTCATGGATAAAAAACACAAATTACATATCTTGTTAAGGAATGCAGCTCCAAGGCCATAAAGTAGATGGACATCATCTAAACATTCATTATCTTATGACCATCAATAAGATTTATGGCGCAAATGTCCTAGTTTGCTTAGTTTTGATGACTACCTTATTAATACAATACGATATCATTGTTACCAGGCAAAAATAGGATTTTAATTTCCATGAAAAGTGTGTAGGAGAATCCCAATTTGCATTTTCTTTATCATGTTACATTTTTTCATTCCGTGCAGCTTGCGCTAACTGTGTTTTCTTTCATTGTTCTACACTTCCTTATTCAACAAGAACACTTTGCATTTCTCTTTAACGCACCAGATCTGAAACAATAGACAATGCACTGCAATCGCTAAACCAGAGGAGAAGAGATGGTACTTGAAGTTTAGCATTATTAATGTTTTAGGACCAAAAACAATGTCACTGATCTCCTATTACTATTTGCTTACATCTTTTTTCATATATGGAAAAAGCCAGGCTCTCTGTAGGCACAGGGGTCTCTTTGCATTAATGCACTGAAGTCAGTGTAGCTTCACACAAGCACGGGGAGGCTACCTATCCAGAGCCCTGATTCACTTAAACCCCTTATATCAGTAAGCAATTTGTCTCATGCTGATTTGCTCATGACTTGATAATAAGTCTGGGGTGAAATCCTGGCCCTATTTAAGTGAATGAGAGTGTTGCCACTGACTTAAAAGGACCAGGATTTCAACTCATGGTTCCATCATTTTATATTTAAAAAGGGGGGGGGGGAGGAAGGGAGAAAGAGAACAAACTAAAAACCCACAACAGCACCAGTAAATGAAGTCTTCTGTAACTGAATAGCAGATTCCACCCATATTGGCTAAACTGATGTTAATTTGATAGTTCCAAATTATGTCAGAGAATGATGACAAATCCTTAACACATTCTCTTGCTTCAGTTTGCCAGCAGTGTTACTTGTTTTGTAGTGTAAGCATCATGTTTCCCTGGCACCGGCACAAAAGCCAAGATGCCAGCTAATGTACAGATGTTTTCCAGTCTGGTTAGAGCAAATGACAGCTGGGTGGGTGGAAAGTGTCAAGTTGTTTGCTCCTTTTCATATTTCTGTTTTAAGAGATTTGGAAGGATGTAGATTCAGATCCTATCAGGAGGTGGAGACTGGAGGAGACAATCCAGATTCTATCTCCCCCACAGTGTGGGGAGTGTCAGATTATGCAAATGGCAGCCAAATAGTTTACTAGATTCACAACAAACCCAAGAGATGAAAATGACAGAATATTATTTTCTAGCAGCATGCAAAAACTCAAGTGTTCACACAGCCCAGAATGCATTCCCCAAGAAAAAGCAACAAGACTAACTTCAAGAACCTAGGATAGAAAATTTAAAATGGGACAGTAATCCAAAACCCCTTCAAAAGGCAAGATTTTTAAAAAATGACAGGCTTTCAGGCCACTCTGTTTCTATCAAAAAGCACAGGAGTACTTGTGGCATCTTAGGGTACATCTACACTACCCGCCGGATCGGTGGGTAGCGATCAATCTATTGGGGATTGATTTATCGCGTGTAGTGTAGATGCGATAAATCAATCCCCAATCGCTCTCCCGCCGACTGCTGAAATCCAGGAGTGCAAGAGGTGGAAGCAAGGTCGACAGGGGAGCCGTGGCCGTCAATCCAGCGCCGCGAGGAGGCGAAGTAAGTAATTTTAATTCGATCTAAGATACGTCGACTTCAGCTATGCTATTCTTGTAGCTGAAGTTGCGTATCTTAGATCGATTCCCCCCCGCCAGTGTAGACCAGGCCCAAGAGACTAACAAATTTATTTGTGCCACGAGTACTCCTGTTCTTTTTGCGGATACAGACTAACACGGCTGCTACTCTGAAATCTGCTTCTATCAGACTCTCAAATGGCCCTGACCTCAGGGATCAGGAAAAGAACAAAACAGGGGGTCTGATTCTCCTCTCCCTTACACCAGTTTTACATCTATGTAAGTCCATAGACTTCAGTGGAGTTACTCCTGATTTGCTACAGTGCAATACAGAAAAGAATCAGGCACAAGAACATTAGGAAGATTAAATAAGGGTGAACCCTTCATTCTACTTCCTAGTTCAGACTTTGGTGTTAAGGACATAATGGACAAGCTTCATCACAGGGGATCTTAGTCTTGTATATTATATGAAAATTTCCATTCTCGTGGCAGGACTCTTTCCTTTGATTGGATACACCATGAGCCAGGTTCTCAGCCGGTGTCAATGGACAAATTTCCATTGATGTCAATGGAGCTGTGCCCATATACAAAAAACAATTATACACAATCTTAATATTTATTTAAACTACTGAATATTGTCGCTTTAACTTGTTTTTTAGGGGTTAAGATATTATTTTTGGTTGTGAACTATACCATATTAGAATCTAGATAATTTTGTCTCTTGCAGGCAGGCCTAAGCAGCTGGGCAGCCAATTAATTTGTATAGTGTTGTGAGTGAGAAAGCAAGCAATTCACAGAATGGCTTTGGGCCAAAATATGTTTTCATTCTACACTAGATATTTTTCCTTTAGCTATTATTCACCATGAAGCTAATGGCTCTGAGATCTTGTTGGATAAACTCTGTAAAACACGTCATTTTGCTTTCCTTGTGCCTGGGACAGTTGGTTCACTGATCATGAGAATTTTTGGAATTTGTACTAAAAGTGATTAATCCATACTGAATGCAATATCTGAAGCAGGATTGCGCATATATCATATTTCAGCCTAGGGCCATTTCTATACAAGTCCCTATGAAATGCAGAATCATGTCCTCCTGTTCTGTGTGGAATTCAGCTCTTGAAGCTATACCCCAAAAAGGATTTTTCAGAAACATTCTGTGTTGCATAACCAATTTTGTGTTGCATAATCATAAAATACATTGGTTTTTATTCATAATGAGCTCCAACCAAGATTAGGTCCCCATTGTATTAGTCACTGAAGAGGCTGAGTAAGGGAGAGACTGTGTCCTGAAGAACTTGCAATCTAAATAGATAAGACAGACAAATATCACTATCTCTATTTTAAAGATGGACAAGCAAGATACAAAGAGATTAATCATAGAATCATAGGATTGGAAGGGACCTCAAGAGGTCACCTAGTCCAGTCCCCTGCAGTCATTGCAGGACTTAGTATTATCTAACCCAGTGGTGGGTAACCTGCAGCCCATCAGGGTAATCTGCTGGCGGGCCGCCAGGCAGTTTGTTTATATTTTCATGACCGCTCGCAGCTCCCAGTTGCCGCGGTTCACCATTCCCGGCCAATAGGAGCTGCGAGAAGCGGTGAGGGCCGCAAGAACGTGATGGCCGCTGCTTCCTGCAGCTCCCATTGGCCGGGAATGGTGAACCGTGGCCACTGGGAGCTGCAGGTGGCTGTGCAAATGTAAACAAACTGCCTGATGGCCCGCCAGTGTATTACCCTGATGGGCTGCAGGTTGCCCATCACTGAACTAGACCATTCCTGATAGGTATTTGTCTAACCTGCTCTTAAAAATCTCCAATGATGGAGATTCCACAACCTCCCTAGGCAATTTATTCCAGTGCTTAACTATCCAGACAGTTAGGAAGTTTTAAGTAATAAACAACGTCACTCAGCAAATTCGTAGTAGAACGAGAAATTGAACTCAGGTCTCCTGAATCTCAGGTCAATGCCTTAATCATAAAGCCACCCTTTCTCTCCAATAAAATAATCTTAATAATAATAAATAAAATGGCTGGGGAACAAAAAAGTGTTTGTATCTTTTCTAAATGTATTAAATGACCACAAAGTCAGTTGTTCTGACTTGCTTCAGTTCACTGTTGCCCAAGAGGTGCCGTGAAGACAACTTTTCAAATTCTGTAACCTCCCATACCCAGCAGGAGATCTTGAGTGATGCCACCTCTGAAGATAGAAATTCTTCCTTTCACACACTCAGCAGATAGTCACTTATTCTACCTCTCACTTCAAGAAGGTGCTCAGAGGCTATGGTGATGGGCAGCAGTATAAAACCCTAAGAGAGGTCACTTCTAAAGAGTGATATAACCATATACAAGAGGAAGAGGTTGAATTGGTTGGTTAGCTCTATCCAGGCACCAGAAAAACTGTTTCACTGCTTCCTCTAAATCCTACTGAACATGACTGAAATATTACAGAAAGAGGGTGAGTGCGGTAATATCTTCTATTGGACAAACCTCTGTTGGTGAAAGAGACAAGCTTTTGAGCTACATAGAGCTCTGGGTAGCATGAACGCTTGTCTCTCTCATCAACAAAAGTTAGTCCAATAAAAGATATTGCCTCACCCACCTTGTCTCTCTAATATCCCAGGACCAACATGGACACAACAGCACTGCAACTATGACTGAAATGTATCATTTAAATCAAACCATTACTTTTATTAATTCATCAGTCTTAAACTTTGTTTCCTGAAGTAAATATTTTGTTGCAGCTTCATGTGTTATGATAGGCTACTAAATCCTCAAATTATTATATTGAACTGTTCATACATCAGTATTTCATTGCCATGGCAAGCTGTATTGATATGCAGTTCCTGGAGCAGAATCTGCCATATTAATGTGAAAAGAGATGTAACTTTATTCAAATTAGGATTTACTTGAAGGCACATTTATATTTACATTTTGTTTTTCATAGTTATTCTCAGAAAAACATGTCAATATTAATATAAAATATTCCTGCATTTCACATTATGGAGCTTTTAATTATACCACAGACAGCCTATACAGTTACTTATTCATTGTTTGTAGGACAGCAATATATAGTAATAATGGAAAAAACTCATCTTTCACCCACACACTGGAATGCCAGCACCTCTAGGTTGGTACAGGTGTTTGTTTTACAGAGAACAAAAACTTAGCTGAAAAAAATGTAATTATCCAAACTAATTAGGTCAGGACACTCAAGCTAACTAATAGCACTTGCTTAGATTAGTACTTAGGAGCACTGGGTATTTAATTCTGTATTCAGCTTTTAAAAATATACTAATACATACAATCCTCCCCACTTCTGAACCTTAAATGGATCTTATTTAGGTTGCACAGTGAAGCATCTGAAAGCTAGGCAATGCCAGATTTACCATGACCCATGCAACTTTAAGTCTGTCCCCTTCTGTGCCCATTCTGTGCGCTGAATGTGGTCATGGTCTCATGGAAAAAATAGTATCGGATTATGTATTTAGAGACAGTATGCCAATGCCTACGCACAGAGGGGAAGAATTAAGAGTTGCCTGGGCAACCCTAAATCTAGCATTTCCCCTTACTTTTGAATTTTTCATTCTCCAATCTAAATAAGATTATTTTAACAGGTTTTTGTTGTTGTTGTTGGCAATTTCCTAGATTTTCTAGGGAAGGAAAAATATAATTTTATTATTACTCCAGAGGGAACTCTGTGCCAAAAAATTAAAAATTCATTGCAAAATATTTTAAAATTCTAAAAAAATCTGCATATTGTATTTGTTGCGATAACACAATATAATCACACCAGTTTCAATTATTTTGGTAATTTATTTCAAAATATCACCAAGTATGTCTAAAACAAACAAAAAAAAGATTCAGGAAATGTTTTTTGACAAATAGATTCCTTACTAGCCATATTAATACAGAACTTTGAGTAATAATTCATTTAAACTACAACACAGAAATATATTTCCTGCACCCCTCAGAAGCAGTGCAAAGGCTTGGGGGAGCCAGGGGTAATGGAGGAGCTGAGGGAGAGGGAAGTAATTGCTTGGAAGGAGCCTCGGAGTGAACATGGAGGGTTGTTGGGTGTGGGTGGGAGAAGTATGGAACAGTTTGTTGGCGGGGGGGGGGGGAGGGATTGTTAGGGAGCCTCCCTCATGTGGACTCTGTCTGAGCCCTAGTCTCTCCCATTCAGTCAGGCACATCTGGACATGTCTTGATGTGGTCCTGCACTCAGCCAGGCATAGCAGCCCCTGGCCCTGGTGTCCCTTCATCCCCACTCAGCCACTCCCACTCCTCCATCCCCATGTGGCCCTGCACCCTCCCTCCCCCTGTCCCCATGTGGCCATGCACCCCTGCTCCCATTCAGCCCCTTGGTCAATGCTGTCAACCCACTAGCTCCTGTGCCCTTGCCCCATTCTGTCCCCCACACTAGCCCTTCTGAACCCCAGGCTGTGTGACCCTCCAGCAGCTCTGTGTGCCCCACTCTGTCCATCCCCACCATATCCCGTGCCTCCTTACCTGGCCCTGGGGACAGGGCGCTGTGAGGAAGGCAGCCTCTGCCCTTTCCCTCTTGAGGCTGGCTGCTCCAGCCCATGAGCCCGCTGCCCTCTCTTCTGGAGCCACCTGGTATGTGAAAGGTATAACTGCAGCTTCCCTTCACCTCCCCCTCAGAATCAATTATTCTGCAGTGGGGGGTGGGGAAATAAATCTGTAGGGGACATTAATTCGGTGCTTGCACAGTGGCACAGCATTCTTCCAGGAGTATATTATGTACTATTGTATCAACTTCCCATCATGCATCAGCAGGGCAGTAAAGAGTCCTATAGCTCAGTGGTAGCAATAACAACATTATCTGGTAGCAAGCTCTCAGAATTAGGAATAGAGATGGGGAAGGGGGCTATGGGGGGTGTAGAAGGCTCAGCCCTGCCCAGCTTGGTCCTCTCTCCAACCCCACCTGAGAACTGGCAGAGCCCCAGGCCTATGTGGTACCTGAGAAGGGTGGGAGAATGGGATAAGGGTGATCAGTGGGCTGCTGGGGCCAGGGGCCTTATGGGAAAGAGGAGAACCCATCCTGGTTCCTACTCCCCGTGGTTCCCGCAGAGAAGGCATGGGCATGTTCTGCAAATAAGAGAAGGGGAATGGTGACTTTTTAAACATTTAATATTTCAGCAAAAGCAGAAAAGAATTTCATGGGACAAAGAAAAGGCACTTCTATAGCTGAAGGTGTTCTACTTGCCAAATAGCAAAGGCCTGCAGCAAACAACAGAAGTGTGAGAGCTTTTAAAGAAAAGGTTGTAAGAAACCTTTATAATGGAAACGGTGGACAACCTAAATCTAAAAATTGCTACCAGCTCCCGAATGTAAGCTATAGTGTATGGAAATTGAGTAGTGGTGACTCTCATCACTATGCTTTTGAAGACAGCAGAACGCAACCAAAGCAGCAGTATTCAATGTAGCTTGCAGTCCTTGCACGATGCCTATCTTCATTACACACTGTTATTTGGACCCCAGCAGGCCTCTGTGGTTCCTTCATATTAAGTTTGTTGGGTAAAGAGCAAAATACACAACAAATCCAGACCCATCTTCTACCCTACATCAAGTCCAATAAACCTAAAATAAACTAAAAGTTCCATGGCATCTTTGCTTGTTTGTAGTTGGTCAGTACCTTGATTTTACACCTCATCCAAATGATGGGGAGAAGCTTTCAAAAGTACTCATGAGATCTGTACTCCTAAATACCTTATGCAATTTTTAAAATTTCCTGTAGGAATACATTGCTCTGCTCTGCCCCCTCACCCATACTGGGCATTGATTCAATACAAAAGCAGCCCATTGACTAGTAAATCTTTCTTCCTGCTGCACCCTGCCAATTAAAATATCCTCTTTGAAAATAAGCTTAAGTGTTAAGCTATTTTGCAATACAGGCAGGTGTATTTAAATACACTTTTGAAAGTTATAGTTTAAGCCTCAGATCCAGAACTGATGTAAACAGGCATAGCTCCATTGGATCTGGTTCTATGTGTAGATCACCTGTGCCATTCAATAAATATCCTAGGGCTATTTAGGGTATAAAAGCAGCATCTAGCCAGGTCTAAATGAAGCCGACATCACAGTTAAGTCCTATAACTTATTTACTTTTACAACTAAGCAAGGTAAATCAATTTAGATTTCAGAATGTGTCTAAATCCTATGAATTGTGCAACTAAGAATAAAATGAGACACTTAATGTTGATGAAAAACCTCTTCCAGTTTAGTGTCTATACAATATGCATCTTGAAGTTTGTAAGGGATCAGCATGCTAGATTATTGTAATCACTGTTCTTCCCTTACTCCCCAACCCCTGTTGTCTGTCATTGGCACTTGTTATGAAATGTCAAACTTAAGGCCCAATCCTACCCTATTGAAGTCAGTGGGAGTTTTACCACTGAGGGTACGTCTACATTGTGAGAAAAGACCCAGGGCACAGCTGCAGCTGGCCCAGGCCATCTGACTTGGGCTCTTGGGGCTCAGGCTGTGGGGCTGTAAAACTGCAGTGTTGATGCTCGGACTGGAGCCCAGGCAGGGGGAGGGTTTCACAGCCCAGGCTCCAGTCTGAACCTGAACATTTATGCTGCTATTTTGAGCCCCACACAGCCTACGCCCTTTGAGCGCAAGTCAGCTGACCCAGGCTCTGAGACTTGATACTGTATGTTTTTTATCACAGTGTAGACGTATCCTGAGTTCGACAGAAGCACAAATACTTATGGTGCTGTAAAATAGTAGTAACAGAGTTTATGGATTGCTCACATGTACCGCTGTGAAATCGCATTACCACAATGCTGGTATAAAGGCAATTCATGGCAGGAGGTTCGTACATAGATCCATTCTTAGGCATAGAACCCAGCTGCAGTATCTCCACAGCATATAATGCCTCATCCTGTGAGGCAAATTGATTTTCATTCTTGCCACTGGAAATTGCCACAGGTGGTTTAAGTATGATATTCTTCTATCATTACTGCAGCATGGTTATTGCCCCACAGTTCCTGTGAGGTGCTGAGGATCCTCCCACAGAAATCGCACATTGCAGCACAGCTTGTCAGATCACATTTTGGTAGGAACGCAAGGAGCTGGTTTGAGCCCAACCCACAAAAGGAACCAAGATCTCTTTCCAGGCACAGTTTTATGTTCCAAACATAGGCAAAAAACCACAATACCAGTTCCTCAGCCCAGCCGGGGCTACAGCTCCCAGGGGGTTTTCCCCCTTTTCTTCAATCTGTCCCTCCTCCTTCAGGGTCTGCTGCAGGATTCTTCCGTGCTCTTTGCACTGCCTCCCCTCCCAGGGGACTCCCTACTCCTGCTACTTCCTTACTGACAGCCCAGATCTCTATGGAGAACACCAGCCCCCTCCTCAGTTGCACCTGATTAATGAACAGGGCTGGCTGGCCTCAGGCCTATGGTCCTTAAAGGGGCAGATCCCCCTATTATAAGGAAGTTATCTGGTTATAATGTCTTGTACAGATCCCTGGGTGCATTTAAATCAATCAGCCATGGTAAGCTAGAATGATGGTTCTCTAAAAAGTTAACCCAGTAAGTGAGGATAGTACAATTGTCTAAGCATCTGCTGTGAACTCCACAGATTTAAATCCAGTCGGGGGTTGACTCAAAACTTCTTCCTTCCAAGACAGAGAAAACAAATGTATTGTGTAGGGGGCCTTTCAGATGAGATCTTAAAATGCAAGATCAACTGTGGGTCTGCTTTTCCTGGGTATCAAATTCTGCCTTTCCTTAACACCCTTGGCAACTCAACTGAGTGCAATGGGGTATAAATCAGGGTAGGATTTGGCTCTTGTGTGTTGTTTGCATGAGTGTAAATGAGGGAAGATGCAACTACATAAGTTCCCACTAAAATACTAGGTAGTAGAGTGTCCCTGTGCTTTTACTCTGTGGTTTTTGGTAGTATGCTTTGTATACAGTTTCAGAAAGCTACCCTTATTTGGCAATGCAGCTGAACAGAAAATGGGAAAACCTGTTTACAAAAATATTTTCTGATCAGCTCTAGTTGTCAAGATGTCACCTTAAAGTCACATTTGTCTGTATTGTACATCTTCCCCTAAATATACATGTACATCACTGCCTTAGGATGCTTGTGTCATCCATTCCAGCCAAGAGAAGTGTATTCATTTCACCCTCTGTGGCTGTAGATTATAACAAATACTAGCCCTAATATTGCTATCCAAGAGTAAGTGCCACTAAGCTTTACTCACTGTATTATGCTTACCGTACCAAGCTTTTTTTTGCTTGCTTCTTTGCTGGTTTGTTTTATCTGAAACCAAAAATAGATAGTAGTACATTTATACACTGTGTACACTATCAGTATATTTATTTTGTACCAAAACAAAAACATAATCATTCATCTAAACAGTCTACTTCAGTTTTATGGCCTTAATAAAAACCAACAAAGAAACCAACAGCAACAAAACCAGGTGTAATGTGTTCATCATAAAATAGGATCTTGTAGGATTACAGTAATTTTACGAATGAACACTAAGTTTAAACAAACAAAATAAATTATATATACACACCAGTAGTTCAGCTTTCAGAACTTGCTTCAATTATGAATATTTCCTCCAAGTTTAATTCTTTAGACATCTAAAAATGTGAGTTAGGATCATCCTTGATCTTAATGTTCCATTTATAAATGGTTTATAAGAGGTTAATATTGTTAAATGGTTAATCTAGTTTTAGATTTGAGATTGAGTGCAACAGATTTTTATAACCATCTGTAACACCTTCTATGGGTGTGCTTATAACCAGCTACGGCACATCTGTAACATTCATGTAGATGACTGTGGCATCCATTAATCATCTGTTAACCATTTATAAACGGAAGCTTAATATGCAGTGCGAAGCAAGAAGGATGATTTTGTTGGGGTTGGTCCTGCTTTGAGCAGGGGGTTGGACTAGATGAACTCCAGAGGTCTCTTCCAACCCTAATCTTCTATGATTCTAAGTACTGTGTATCACTTTGCCTACTTCACTCGTGTTGTTTTCCAGCCTAAACAGTTCAGTTTTATTGCCTTAATGAAGCAACAAGATGTGATGTGTTCCTCATAAAATAGGAGTTCTGTGTAAAATTTGTCAGTGTAATTTTCAGAAGCACTCACCATTGATTTCAATGGGGGCAGAGTCAAACCAATGAAAGCAGTGGTATGCCAATGCACAGTGCTTATGAAAATCCCCTCCCCCAAGCATTTTCACCAAACTTGGGCACTTAGCTAAAATAGCAATATTACCCAGTCAATATTCACTCTGGAAATCCTACTACTGCACTTTATATAGCCACAGCTGCATTTTAGAAGATATTATTATGCACTGTGATGTCTTCTGAATTTTAAAACCCCTTCCATGAAAATAATCATGGAAGTAATCAGTTGTCTTGACAATACTTTATAACTATTTGCTGATAGCAGAATAATGTATACTGAAGATCCGATTCTAATCATTAACTGGCATGTGTATTTGGGATAGGAGTACTTCAGGGCTGGTCTTGAACAGTGAAATACATTTTACAATATCTTGCTCAGAGCTGTCCAAGATATTTTTAATGGATGCTTGTGAGAGGGTGGTAAAGTTATTGGAAAGGATCCAATTGGAATAAACATAACTAAAGGATTTTTTAAATACATAGTAGCAGATTCAGTGCTGTTGCTCAAATGCCAATGAGACAGCATGTGCGCACACCCACCCACCTCTAAAGCAACATTAATAAGCACCCCTATTCTGGCTGGCAACAGCCTAACAGTCTCATTCACAAACCACCCCCAATTAAATGACAGAAGCATGAGTAATTTATACAAGGGTACGTGTATGAGTCATTGATGATGTGTGATTATATAGCAACTCCCCAAAATAACCACCCCTAGATTTGCCCATCAATTGCATTATAATTTACAATATACATTTATAGATTTAAGTTAAATCCACACTGCCTTTTCTACATTTTAATCTTAGCCGCACATGTGTGTAGTGTACAAGCGTGTGCTTAGTGGAACTATGCAATGGTTGAAGGGAATGCAGATGACATGAAGAGCCTCATTCTGGTTTCACTTACACCAGTCTAAATCAGAAGTAGCTTCATTGATCTGAGACATCAGAATGAGGCCCAATATATTTGAATTTTTATGAAGCATTTGAAAAAGTTTTGATCTATTCAAAATTAATTCAAATTAGATTGGAACAGACTAAATTATCAATAATAATATGTAGAGGGCTTGATTCTGCAGTCTATACACTGAATAGTACTTACTCTCTTGGGTTCAATAGGACTATTTACGTGAGTAAATACCAGTTAAAACAAGGAAGTATTTCAGGTTTGGGCCAGGCAGAGGGGCAGCAGAAGCACAGGGCAGAATAAGGAAGAAGGTATATAGTGGGGTACTTCAAGAATTGCTGTTACATGTGGGTTTATATGATAATCTAAAAAGAGGATTCCTGACATCTGTAAAGGACACTAAATTGGAAGGAACTGCAAACACCACTAAGGCCAGAAAAATACAAAGATGACAGAGAAAAACAGTCTGTTTTGTGGAAAGGAAAACTGGGAAGGCAGATTGCAGAACAAAACTTAGGAGAAATATTATACATGAGTGTGCAAAAGTGCTGGTTGGAGTTTTGAATTCTGATTTTCAATGAACTTTCTTATTTGCTTCTTCATGTTCAATTAACTGTTTTCATTTCAATTTGAATTTTGAAGACTTGCCCTGAAAATTTTCAACAAAAAAATCCTTGTGTGTGTATGTGTGTGTTTTTCAGCCAACTCTAGTTTGCAATAGGAGGAAAAAAGTTTTGGGAT
Source organism: Terrapene triunguis (assembly GCF_002925995.2). Taxonomy (NCBI): domain Eukaryota; kingdom Metazoa; phylum Chordata; order Testudines; family Emydidae; genus Terrapene; species Terrapene triunguis. The sequence goes on along the minus strand of NW_020664417.1, from coordinate 83,384,161 downwards.
ATGTATATTGATAATCTTATAGGAAATAAATGAACTTGGCTGGCCCACCATGGGTGTCCTAAAATACCCATTTGGGGAGAAAGTATCATATACTAAAAGGCTCTTTAATCTAGCAGAGAAAAACATCATAAGATCCAGTGTCTGGAAGCTGAAGCTAGACAAATTCAAATTAAAAATAAGGCACACTTTTTAAAACAGTGACTGAAATTAACCACTGGGGCACCTTGCCAAGGACTGTGGTGGGACCTCCATCATTTGAAGACTTTAAATCAAGATTGGATTTCTTTCTAAGAACATAAGAATGAACAGAACAGGTAAACATCAAGTGATCCATCCCCTGTTGCTCATTCCCAGCTTCTGGCAGAGGCTAGGGACACCATCCCTGCCCATCCTCGCCCATTGGTGAACCTATCCTCCATTAATTTATCTAGTTCTTTTTTGAACCCTCTTCTAGAAGATATAATATAGTTCCTCCAGAAAAGTCAATATTGTGTGGTGGAAATTAGGCTACATTCTATGTCCAATGTTATGTAAATGGTAATATCAGAAAATCATAATGGTACCTTCTGAAATTAAAAATATATCCACATGACTCTCAGAGCATCTGCAGAATTAGCCTAATTTCATATGTGCTGTGGGTATCGGTAAATTCTTTTCACATGACAGTATTATTAGAAAAAAGTACTATGAGTGGAAACTTCACAGAATTTCCTACATGCTATACAGGCTTTTTCCTACCTAGCCAACACTAAAATGGAAGTAGAAAATTATCACCATTAAGTCTGGTCTTAATGAGTGACAATTTACTGAAAATATTTGTAAAGGGAGGTGCATAATATCAGAGATAGGGCTGGTCAAAAATGTAAAACAATTTTTCTATGGAAAACTGAGTTTTTGACCAAAGGAAATTGTTCACACGAAGTGTCTGTTTTTCACAGAAAACTTTGGGGGGTTTTTTGTTGAAAACCCAAATGCCAATATATTGGCCTAAACCCAAACTATTTCAGTTTGGAAATGCGATGAGAGTTGTGGTTTGGTTACCTCATGTCACCGCTTTCTATGATGCCTGGCTCCCTTTCTGGACTACATCTTCTATAGTGAATGATGAGTAGGGGCTCCCATGATAATCTGCCTCCCTTTGCTAAAGAGAAAAACCCTGGTGCATCATGGGAGACATAGTACAACCAGAAAGCCTGGCCTATAGAGGAGAGTGAGAGCTTGAATTACCCAAACTACAACTCTGAGGCAAAGCAGCAGTATTTTCAAATCAGAAAGTTTTGTTTTCCTGCTGAAATATTTCAGTTTTCCAATTCTGAATGAAAACGTAAATTTTTTCCAGATTTCCCCTCCCCCCCAGTTCTATATAAGCATGCACAGGAGTAAAAAAGGTAATGTTCCTGAAAGGATTTAAATGGTATTTTACCTACTAGAAATAAAACATCTGAGTGGAGAAATGCTGTAAGTTTTCAGGTTTCACAAATAGATAAAGAGGGAAAAGGAGATAACACTTTGAATATAAACCTCAGAACATAATCGACTTAAACAAAGTAAAGGTTATTAAGCTAAATATTTTAACCTTGTGTGGACTTCCCTACTATGTGCATAATAAAAAACAAACCCTTAACTTACCTATATTCAGAAAAGAATTGCAGAAAAAGTAAGCATGGAAATCTATTTAGGATTAGAGTAACATTTTCGAAGATGTCAAGAGGATATAGTCCAACGAATCCCATTTAAGGTAGTGACTAAATCCCTTAATTGTCTTTGAAAATCTCAACCAAAAGGTTTACTTAGGGAGAGTAGCTTGGCTGGACTTATTTGTCTCCTTGGTCTCATGTCAGCTTATATTATCTCTGTATTGGACTGTCCCTCCAAACAAAGTTTTACCTTATGAGAAAATTGAAGACTTTGCAAAAACCAGTCATAAGGAAGCCCATATACATCATGGAAATAAATCTGTGGAGTTCTCTAACAATGCTGAGGCTTGGCCAATTCTGTACTCTCTACCTTTGTTCTGATCAACAGGAAATCCTCTCATATTAACCTAGGTCCTGATTTTCAAACTTTCTCAACTCCTATTCAAGCACTCAAATAAATGGCCAGATTTTCAATGTTGAGGGCTGAGTGCTTTTGAAATTCTGGTGACAAATGTGTCAGAGTAGGAGCTGCTGGGTGGTGAGGACTTCTGGAAATCTTTTTCCAATAGTGGGTTCTGAATAGAGCTGATTGGAAAACGGTTTCCACAGCCCACAAACTTAGTTGCAATTTCAAACATTTTCTCGCTTCTGGAAAAAACTGAGACTTTTTGAAAACATTTTGCAAAACATCAGAAAAAGATCAAGGTCCATCCCAGAAAAGCCTGATATAGAGATTTACATCCTAGGGGAGCACCCTGACCACTGGGCTATTGGTTATTGTGGGGAGGTGCTCTCTGAGACCAGAGAAGCCTTTTTGATGAGTTGACATTTTTCTTATGAAAAAACATATAGTCGAAAAATTCCCAGTCAGCGTTAGTTCTGAGCATTTGAAAAGATGCCGATATATCACAGACTGTGTATGCATGTGTGTATGTCTGTGTCTACACACACACACATCCCCCCCAAATAATGAACTATTTGGAGTCCATAGAAAAAACAGGTTCAGAATTGCAAACAGAGATTTGGTGTGTATTTTAATACCAGGGTTATTGGGGTTTTTTGAGTACTCAAACTGATCAACATAAAACGCCTTATTTTAGATCATTCCATGAGTCAATCCACAAATCACTGTTCCCCACTGATTCTCTCCCTCCCAAAATGAGTTAGTGATTGATCAAGGAGCAAGTGCTTATTATTCTTGCTTCATCTGTTCTATGAAGCTCTACTCCGCTGAATCCTGAGGTCTCTATCTCCACTGTTACATGTAGGCAGAAGAAGAAGAGACATTGCTGACAGAATAGTTGTTGAGAAGTGACTAATGAATTTCAAGACCTTGAATCATTTATGAAGAGCAGCTTGGAGAACGGGCTGTGATATAACAGATGTTTATTGGACTTATTCCTGAAACAACTTACACTTTTTACATTTCAACTTCAATCTGGCTCCTATTAAAGTGTGCTTGACTAGATCTGAAAATCCTCTGAATAGGAGCCCAAGAGGGCAAGGGAAGGGCTTCAAAACTAAACTGATTTTCAATTAAATTTTTTTTCAAGTTTCCAATCAGAAAATGTTGATTCATCAGAAGAGTCTTTCAGGTCCACGATGGAATTTCTGGGTGTGTGAGAAAGAGCAACTGTCTGTCTGTCTGTCTTATTGTCTTGTTTTGACACTTCTCTTATTCCATCCTGAACCTGGGAACCTTTCCCAACAAAAGTTTTATCAGAACCAGATGAGGAGATTTCAAACAAGTGCTCTGTTGGATTTAGAAGAGGGACTTAAACATTGGTCTTATTACACCCTATGTGAGTTTATTAACCACGGGGTTATAGACTCAGTCTTGCTGACTCTACCCAATTAATATTTACACAAAGTGGAACAGAGCTAAAAGGAAAAACAAAGACTGATTTTATAACCTAGGTTCAAGTCACTGCTCCAAATCAGGAAAGGACCTGAACATGGTTTTCCCACATCCCAGTTGAGAGCCCTAACCTGCAGGTTATCTTTCGGAGGTGTCTCTTATGCTCTCTTGCACTAATCTTTTCACAAAAGAATTTCAAAATGTTTCCGTTTTCTATATCAGAATGCAATTTTTTTGTGAAATAGAATTTTTATTTTCCAGACTGTTCTATCCAAAACTCTTCTCAGTCTTTGTATTATACCAGCTGAAAGTTAGAACTAAAATTTTCCTGAAAATTCTGAAATTTCCACATTATTTTATTTTTTAAAACAATGATTCTGATTTTGCCTTCATCTTGATACTGTACACATAAAAATGACAATACTGGATCAGATCAATGGTCCGTTTAGCCCAGTGTCGTGTCTTCTGACAGTGGCCAATTCTAGATGGTTCAGAGAGAATGACCAGAACAGGGCAATTATCAAATGATCCATCCCCTGTCATCCAGTCCTAGCTTCTGGCAGTTAGAGGCTCAGGACACCCAAAGCATGGGGTTGCAACCCTGATCATCTTGGTGATAGCCATTGATAGACCTACCCTCCATGAACTTATCTAATTCTTTTTGGAACCCAGTTACACTTTTGGCCTTCACAACATCCCCTGGCAATGAGTTCCATAGACTGAGTGTGTGTTGTGTGAAGTAGTACTTATTGGCTTTTAAAAATCTCACTAGGCACATGTTTGCAGCTTTAGGAAGCTAAATACCTTTGTAAATCTGGTCCTTTGCACACCAAATAAGCTACGCATCTAACTCCTATTGACTTTCAATAGGAGTTAGGTGCCTAACCTAAGGAACTTTTTGAAAATCTATTAGGCATGTATCTGCATCTTTAGGCACCTAAATACCTTTGTAAATCTGACCTTAAGTCTTTGCAGGATCAGGGCACAGGTTTATGACAAGAAGCAACAGTAGGTAAAACAGACAAGTGGGGTGGCAAAGGAGTAGGATGAAGCAACAGAAAAATGAGCATGTGTACTGTATAATAAGCAGTAGACTCAGCTCACCACCTGCTCAGCCATTGTCAGATGGCATCAGTACATTTAGTTGCATGTTAGCATTTAGTGATCCAATGTCCTAGCAATTTCAGATTATTATTCCTGGTTTTGATCTGCTGAGGTCCTGGAAAAACAGCAGTGTGTGCTGTGATTTATGAGATACTGGATTTTGAAAGTGACAGATCTGGACTGTCTAATTTGAGAGGAATCTATTACATTTATTCAATTTTAAAATGCATATTGATTCCAATGGTTATGGCCTGATTCTCCGAAATGCTGAACACCCTCAGTGACCCCTGAGATACATTTTGAGAAGCAGTGGAAGGTGTGGGTGGTTGGTCGCCTGCAGGATGAAGCCCTAAGTAGTGTGTGTTGGTCATTAGATGCTGAAAGCGAGTGCTTATTTTTATTTGGGGCAGAAACCAGATAATCTGGCATTATGCAATAGAGGCCATTACAGAAAAAATGTAACTACTCTGCAAAATTTTCTGAATGTTTTCTAATTGTGAGAATCATGAAGCAGCTAAGAAATCAGCCTTTTTTTGGTTAGTCCTGTTTTCTGCATTCAATGAGTCAGACACATTTTTGAGATGCTGATGCCCCACATTACTTCCCTCCCTCCCATTTGTTGATTGTGGAATGTTTTTGGTAGAATTCTAGCTGAAGAACTTCAGCGGAGGTTACTTTTTTGTGTACTTTTGTAACCTCTCTCTACCCTCAAGCCCAGAGCAAGAGAAGCTCTCAGCTGTTAACAGAGACAGAGGTAAGGAGGGCTGGATTCTCCATTCCAAAGAAGTTCCACTCTGCCCATGAATGAGATGTGGGGCAAAGACTGAATGAAGCCATCTTTGTGCTTCCCCTCTTCAGTCCAGCTAAAGTTAGAACAGCCTCAGGGCTGCTCAAACTTACATTGGTGGAATGGCTGGTAAGGGGCTGGTTTTTCAGCTAGGGTCAGCGAGAAACATCCTCTGTGTTGTGAGTTAAGAAAGGGAGTGGCAGAGAACACTTAAATTGTCTCTGCATTTTAGGCTGGGGCTATTCTGTAAAAGGACTACAATATAGAGAGCTGGGCCTAGAGACTTATTTTGGGGTGGGGTTAGTGGAAGAAGAGAGAAACTGGGAGATCAGACCTTACTCTCTACTTTCACTGATCTGTCCATTTGAAAACTATTTTATTCATTCAAACACTTTTTCTTTTATTGGATTTTTCACATCTACTTCTCCCTTGTTTTCTGTTCCTCTTCTCTGTGCCCCCATGTAAACTACTGTATAATACTTGCAGAATCCCTGTTCTCCTAGGTATTACCTGACAACCATGAAATGTGACATCTGGCAAATTCTCTCTCAAATCCAGACTAAGGATTTCATAGAATCATAGAAGATTAGGGTTGGAAGAAACCTCAGGAGGTCATCTACTTCATCCACCTGCTCAAAGCAGGACCAACCCCAACTAAATCATCCCAGGCAGGGCTATGTCAAGCCGGGCCTTAAAAACCTCTAAGGATGGAGATTCCACCATCTCCCTAGGTAACCTATGCCAGTGCTTCACCACCCTCCTAGTGAAATAGTTTTTCCAAATATCCAACACAGACCTCCCCCACTGCAACTTGAGACCATTGCTCTTTGTTCTGTTATCTTCCAGCACTGAGAACAGCCGAGCTCCATCCCCTTTGTAACCCTCCTTCAGGTAGTTGAAGGCTGCTATCAAATTCCCCCTCACTCTTCTCTTCTGCAGACTAAATAAGCCCAGTTCCCTCAGCCTCTCCTCATAAGTCATGTGCCCCAGCCCCCTAATCATTTTCGTTGCCCTCCTCTGGACTCCAATTTGTCCACATCCTTTCTGTAGTGAGGAGCCCAAAACTGGATGCAATACTCCAGATGTGGCCTCACCAATGCCAAATAGAGGGAAATAATCACTTTCCTCAATCTGCTGGCAATGCTCCTACTAATGCAGCCCAATATGCCATTAGCCTTCTTGGCAACAAGAGCACACTGATGACTCATATCCAGCTTCTCGTCCACTGTAATCCCCAGGTCCTTTTCTGCAGAACTGCCGCTTAGCTAGTCGGTCCCCAGCCTGTAGCGGTGCATGGGATTCTTCCATCGTAAGTGCAGGACTCTGCACTTCTCCTTGTTGAACCTCATCAGATTTCTTTTGGCCCAATCCTCCAATTTGTCTAGGTCACTCTAGACCCTATCCCTACCCTCCAGCGTATCTACCTCTCCCCTCACCTTAATGTCACCCACAAACTTGCTGAGGGTGCAATCCATCCCATCATCCAGATCATTAATGAAGATGTTGAACAAAACTGGCCCCAGGACCAACCCCTGGAGCACTCCGCTTGATACCGGCTGCCAACTAGAGATCGAGCCATTGATCACTATCCATTGAGCCTGACGATCTAGCCAGCTTTCTATCCACCTTATAGTCCATTCATCCAATCCATACTTTTTTAACTGGCTGGCAAGAATACTGTGGGAGACCGTATCAAAAGCTTTACTGAAGTCAAGATATATCACATCCAGCACTTTCCCCATACCCACTGAGCCAGTTATCTCATCATACAAGGCAATGAGGTTAGTCATTCATGACTTGCCCTTGGTGAATCCATGTTGACTGTTCCTGATCACCTTCCTCTCCTCCAAGTGCTTCAAAATGGATTCCTTGAAGACCTGCTCCATGATTTTTTCAGGGACTGAGGTGAGGCTGACCAGTCCGTAGTTTCCTGAATTCTTCTTCTTCCCTTTTTTAAAATCTAATTTTTCATCAAGCCAAGGGCCGAAGTCTATCAGCAGGCATCACAGGAGCACAGCAGAGGTCCGAATGTGGCTCTAAGGGTTTGTACCTGTTGCCCTTAGAAGGGCCTCTGATATAAATGAGGGTTTTGCTCTCTGAAAGAGGAGGCTAGTATGGCAGCTTGTGAATATCAGTCAGAGATGGCCACAAACACAAAGAAAATGAACAGAGTATAGAATACAGAGCGTGGTTCAAGCAAACCTGACCTGAACGCAGAAGCTGTTGGTGTAAACATAGTCCGTTGCCTGGAACGTACAAAGAATGTTAATCAGCTCCCAGTGGCTTACTAAAAGCATTATATCTGACCCAACAACATTGTAGTTCAAAAAGTAATCTTGTCCAGTCCACTGCTGCTTTGGGAACCTGTCTAAAGTCCGTGTGGAATTTTATCTTTGATGTAGTCCTGTCTCAGATAAGGAGGCCTTTTGACTGACAAAGCTTTCAGTGCTTTGGGCAGCTTTACAGAGTATAACAAGATTCTAAAGCTAGGGCATTTTCTTAAAGTTTGTTTTTATAAAACTTCCTGACCTGAAAATACTCAACTCCCAGCATTTGTTTGAAAAGTTCAGCTTCCAGTGAATCTAGTGAGCATAGCCCGGTGGGAAGAAGCACTAAAATTCAAAAGTTTGGAGCACAGCTCGAGAATTCTAAAATACATTATAATTAAGGTGAAACAGACTTTTAGGACCTTAAGCTAAGTTTACACATATCAGTGTAGCTAAATGACTTGTTTATATTACAGTAGCTCCTGCACGCCTCAAACAAGATCAGGGACCATTTTGCACGGCCCCGTACAAACACACAGTAAGATAGGCCCTGCCCCAAAGATCTTATAATCTAAATAGACAAGATAAAACTGGGCTAGTGGCTTATTATCCCCATTTTACAGAGAGGGAAGTGAAAGACTGAAACCTTAAATGACTTTCCCAAGGTCACACAAGAAGTCTGTGGCAGCGCAAGAAATTGAACCCAGATTTCAGTTCCATTCTAATGTCTTAACCATCAGCTACTGCAATTAGCCCATCTGAAGATCTGGCCCTATCATTCTTGAGGGGGAGAAATGCAAAGAGTAAGAGAGAGCTTGTTTCACAAGCTTCAAAAAGATATAAGGCATGAAGTACCCTGTACTGCTAGTGAAGAACTGGGAATAAACCAAACAAAGGTACAGTAAATCAGGTAAGGTAGGTGGGGAAGAGTTAATGACAATGGTGCGTAGCAGAGTGAGTAGTTTAAAGAGAAAATGGGCCCAGCAATTATAACGAATGATACAGATGACAACTCCACAATGGCTGAGTTACTGATCGGCTTTTTAAAGATTTCCTTTATCAAGGAAAAAAGGGATGCGTAGACAGGCAGCAAAGAAAAATAACTGTTTTCAATAGTAGGTAATTTCATGCTTAGGAAATATAAGCCTATCCATGTTTTGAGCCGCAGCCTGTGCTTTGCATGTGTGAGTGGGCAAAGGAAGGGAGAATCAAGTGCTACACAACAGGAGGGTGCCCCGGCTTCTGTGTGACTCATCCAGAATGCTCTGGGACGCTAGAAGAAATTGCTATCTGGAGATGAAATTCCAAAACTTTGGATAGTCTGTAGCTTATACTACCACCACCCCCAGTGCCAGTTCAGCTCCTGAAGGGAGGCACTAGGCCATAAACACTCCACTTCCTTTAAGTAATCTAGTACTGGTGGCAACACTACACTTCCTGAGCTAGCCAGAGGAGAGCAGCAGGACTCTGGCAGTGCTTCTTGCCCACCCTCAAAGCATAACTGCAGTGATTACCCGCATCGACACTTATTCTCACTCATCCTGATCACATACGTTAGTAAGAGAAGCGACCTTCAAAAGTTTGTTTACTTCAGAGGTGGGCGAGTCTCTAGGTTAATTAAACCCAGGATGCATGCAGCCACATTTGCACAATTCTTGACTAATTTTGTATGCCAAACTAGAGCCATTATGAGCCCAATTTTCAGAAGTGCTGAGGACCTGGAGTGTCCTTTGATTGCATCTGAATCCTTAGCACCTCTGGAAGTGAGACACAAAGTGTGTTGGGGGCATGCAAAAACCTCTCTCACACAAAATTACTCAGCACTTCTGACAATTTTGGCATTAGTATTAAAGGATGATGCAACTGTCACTTAGCAATGGGTAAGATCAGACTACTACCTTAGGATACAAAGCCAGGGAAAATGCTTAAGAGTTTCCAGAGAAATATATGGCTCACTTGATTTTCATCCATTATTTACTGTGTTGTCTTTTTTTAAAGAGGAGTAAAATTCTCAAGGATCTCATCCTGCTCCAATTTAAGTCAATTAAGGAGTTGTGTCATGGTGAAAGATTTTTCAAAAGTGCCCAAGTCCCATTTTTAAGAGTGATTTAGGCACTTGGGCTCAGATTTTTAAAAAGCATTTATGTGCCTGAAGTTGCAAATGGGCGCCTAATGGGATTTTTAAAAGTGTCTAAATCAGTTAGGCACATAAGTCCCATTGATTTCAATGGTAGTTAGGTATGTAGTGGGATTTTCCAAAGTACCTAAACAGGTTAGATGCCTATCTGCCTTTGTAGGCACCTAAATACCTTTAAAAACTGGCATCAAGTGCCTAAATCACTCTTGAAATGGGAGATGGGCCCTTAAATCACTTAGGTGCTCTTGAAAATTTTAGCCCTGGACTTCAGTGAAAGTAGGTCCATCAAATCACATTTCCTCTTTGAGTATTCAGACTATAAGTTATTGTTGTGGCACTGATCCTGATATACTTGCTCATAGTGATCATATATTGATCATATATCCTATTCAAAACTAGAGTTGGGTCAATTTTTTCCCCATGGAACAGTTTTCCATTGGAAGATGCTGATTCAATGGAATCAAAACAGTCTCCAGGATGTTCCAGGTGCCAGAAGGGCTGGCAGGAAACCAAACTGTCCAGGTCCCTGAATTCCCTGCCTAGCTAGTCCTGGCTTGCCTGGCTCCTTAGATTCCCTGGGCTCCCTGGCCAGTTCTCTTCTGACTTGGTGTGTGGGCGGACTCCCCAGCCAGCTCCCTATTTTTTATTTTAATTTTAAACTTCTATTATAAGTTACAATAGAAAATTACCCAACCAAATACCAATTAGAACAATTTAAATGACCAGTTAGAATACCAGTTGAGCAAACCAAGTACCAGTTACCATATTATGACAATGTAATATTCAAAATGTTTTGATTTATGTACTGTATACTTCCAATTATCTGAATTCCCTTTATCCGAAGTCCCTACTTATTCAAATCTACAGAATCAGAGGAGTAGCCGTGTGTCCCCTATGTAGTTCTATGCTAATTAAATAGCACTTCCATTTATCCAAATGCCAATTTATGGGAAACTTTCAGATGTCCTCTGGGCCATTCGGATAAATGGAATTGTGCTATAATATAATTTATAATATAATCTAAAATATAAATTGAAAATATGGAATGAAAAAAATTCTGAAATTGCCCAAACATTAGGAATTCAGGTTCTGACCAGCTCTGTTCTAAACTTTAGCATTCAGATGTTGGAGGCAATTATTTTTATCTTAGGTATTTGGAAGATTTATATTATAAATTCTTCTCTTTTCTTCCTTGTGAACCTGCATCTCCAGGTAAAAATCGAACTTGGCATCAGATAAAGTATCTCTCCATTTAACTAACATATGAATTTCTTTTTTTTTTAATTCCTCGATAGGCTCTCTAACTAGAAAAAAAAAAAAAAAAATCAAGCGATACTGCACCTTGCCTTTCAGAATTGTTTGAGAAATTAATAATAATCAGGCAAGTAATCTGAGTTATGGTAATCTTTTGAGTTGCTTTGTGTATTAATTGACTAAAATATGTACTTTCTGCATCACTAGCTGACAGATTATTTGATTTAATTACAGTATCTACTTCTTGCAGATTCTTACACAGACCCAAAGGGGCCATTCCATCTGTTCCAGAATAATGAAGCCTGTAACAAAACCCAACAATTTTGGGCAGCAGGATTTGGTGCAGAGCAATGCTTTCCTGAATCAGGACCTGTTCCGGATGGCACTCCAGCACATGCTTTCCTGACATAAGTGACGTGTTCCTGAATCAGTGACCTACTTAGTAATGGATTTACATAGGCATCTGATAGCGCTTTTCCCATGTAATCTGTACAGTCTTTCAAAGGCACTGACACATCTAACAGCCACATCAAAAATATCCAGATCTTAGCAAGAGTCTTCTGTTCATTCACATTACCTTTTAGTCTGCAGCTGGCTCCACTCAAGGAAACAAGCAGGGGAGTGGGCTGAAGGGTTTCTATTATAAATTTCTCCCACAAGGGAGGGTCTGATACGTAAGAATCAATACAAGAGAATTTCATTGCAGCATCAGGCTCCAGCATTGCAGAGCAATTAGTAAACTCTGCCCCGCCAGTAGAATTAGTAAGAGTAGAACAATGTCAAAGATGCACATATACCTGAGAGGGTCAAATGGGTGCTCCCTGACCTCCAATATACCAATGGAAGTTGAAGATGCTCAGTACTTCTTACGAAGTGCTAAGTGCCTCACAGGATCAGACCTTTAGTAACTATTCATTTGTGGCAAAGTTATTCTACTCTATTCAGTATCACCTCTGTTTAAGCAAAGTAATCAAATGCAGCACTTTATACTTGTCATAGTGTAGCTATTAATACATTTGCATCTGAATTCTCAGATAATGGTTCTGCCAGTTCTTCCCTTGTGAAAAAATCCTACTGAACTGAATGAATTATATCCTCTCCTTCTATAGGTTCTTGGAACTAGCCTATAGAATTTAATTCGAGAATTATATTCCTGTTATAGAATTACCTCATGTTGGACGATTCAGGAAATCTAGAGAAAAGATATCATTCTCTACTAATTCAGGATATTTTAGAGCAATTTCTGCAGAAATCTAACGGTTTTATACTTAAGTTCTATAGGCCTTTTTCATAGAACAGTTTTTGTCGAATTGCAATATTATCAATAGATAGTTCAATTTATGTATTCATATGCAAGCTGTGCAATACAGGTTTTGACTTTGTTAGGCCCAAGAAAATGGAGTATAGAACAGGTTGTTTGGCCAGCTTAGCCAAAGTTAGGCTAAAAGTAGTTGCTGGGCCATTCCTGTCTCTCTGTGAAACATGAAGACATGCTTGCTTGGGCTTCAAAGAATGAGATAAGAGGGGGGGGGGAGCATTCTTGTACCAGGTGTACTAGGAACGGTTTGTTTGGACATATGGAGACTTGCAGTCTCTACTCCCTGTTTCTGTTTTTTATCTGTACTCAACTCCCGCTTTTCTCCCAGTCTCTGGTGCATGACGACAAAACTAATAAGAAGCTACTAAGGCATCATGAACTGTTTGTACTGTCAAAAGAATAAATATGCATAAATATTAAAAGCTTTTAACTAGTAAAGGGGGGGGGATTGGGTTATTTTAACTATGACGCGACGGAACTGTCTATATAATCTCACTAGTTATTGTAATCGTGGCTGGTTCTCTCTGGAGACGGGCCGCTCTCTATTGTTGTGTGCACTCTTCAATAAAGAGCTTGTGTTTGGACCTTGCTGGTGTTGCCTGTCTCTTTGCGGTCAGACAACGAACCGTGCCGTCCGGGTTAGAGTCCCCGACAACTTGAAGGAAGTGAAAACTCTCACTAAGCTTAATAGTCTAATTCTTGCTGCTCAATAACAGCCTTTATTGCTGATCTCCCTGCTTGGAACTTTTAAAAAGTGTACCTAGTTTAAAAAACTCCAAGTAGGCGTGTGTGCGCCTCACTGCTCCCCTCTCCCCCAAGACCTTGCCTTGACTGGCATACTAAACCTGGTAAGGTCGCAGTTGGACCTTCAAATGCTTGCCAATAAGTTATGGTCAAATACTCAGCAAAATACTAGACTACAGGAAATGAATGATGAACAGAAAATGCTTCATTTGGTCCCATTATTGTTGAACTGACAGGTGGGAATCAAAGCAGCAGCCAGCTTAAAAAGGATTGTGCCCCAAAACAAACCCAAGCAGCATCTTTCTCACAGTTCACCCCCACCCTCATGTTTCTCCAGTTGCTTTAACGCCAAAGTCCTCAGGAGGTTCATACAGATCTTAGAGGTTCTTCACTAAGTAAATAAAGCTAAGTAAGAGCCTGAATTTCCACTCCTCACTCACAAATCTATCAAACTAGGCTCCTCTGACATCTCTAACCTTTCCTTGAAGCCCTCCCCTGCATCCTACAACACCCTACTCCCATGCTGTGAGTGAGCAGATAGCCTCCTGCACATGGGCCATCTCAGAAGGCCTCACTCTCCCCATTGCTTTATGCAGCCTCAGCTCTGCACTATCATGGTGTGTGTGTGTGTGTGTTTTTCAATAAGCAGACTTGGTGGTTCTAGATCTCTTTTTTTGATCTGGAGGAGTCTCCCAGAACCCCGAGAACCTGTCTTATGGCCACCATTCTTTTCCAGCTCAGTAAGAATTGATAGGACTCCCTTTCAAATTTCTTCATTGGCTAGACAGGATCCTGTAGGTGCTCGAACCACTGTCTCCACAACGGGCCATGATGCAGAGCTACCAGCCTCAAGAGGGTTATAGTAATAAAGATTAGAAAACAAACCTTTCTGGTTCTAATCATTGAGTCACTTACTTTGAAATCTCCACTTCACTTGACTGGAAAGTGAGAACTGGATTTTCTGCTGAGTTTCTTAGATTCATAGATTCTAGGACTGGAAGGGACCTCGAGAGGTCATTGAGTCCAGTCCCCTGCCCGCATGGCAGGACCAAATACTGTCTAGACCATCCCTGATAGACATTTATCTAACCTACTCTTAAATATCTCCAGAGATGGAGATTCCACAACCTCCCTAGGCAATTTATTCCAGTGTTTAACCACCCTGACAGTTAGGAACTTTTTCCTAATGTCCAACCTAGACCTCCCTTGCTGCAGTTTAAGCCCGTTGCTTCTTGTTCTATCCTCAGAGGCTAAGGTGAACATTCGGTACATTCTTGCAGCTGTATGAAATCGTTGGGCCAAATCTCGAGCAGTGTTCAGCACTCATATCTCCCACTGTGATTACAAAAGAAAGTGATAAGTGTTCAGCACCTCTCAGAATTTGGGCTTTTTATCATGAAGGCTGCAGGACTTTTCGGACAGACGTACCCAATTCTCAGTTATAAATACACCAGCAACTTGTATTTTCCTATTTCTACAGCATCGTACGGTTTTAACTTTCCTTTCTGGAAGCTGAAGTGCCAGTCTCTAGAAAAAGAGAATGTTAGTGCTTTGTTTTAAAAACACTTTTCTGAAGTTCATGGTTATGAAGTACTGGTACAGCTATTATTACATGTACTAGTACATTTCAGAGAAGTTTTTTAAAAGGAACCTCAGTGGCCTTGGATTGATCTACATCAGAGACTTTATGCAGCAGTCAGTGTTCAATTCTCACTGCTAGCTTTTCATTCATCCCGCCCCACCCCCCTGCAGTACGGTACATTAAATATGGGACCTGCTAACTGGTGCTGCAGAGTAGCTGTTCACTCTGGTTCAGATTTTGATATTTTAGGACCTAATCCTCCATTTCTTTCACACTTAAGTCACCCCTTAGCTATAGCTCTAAATGCTTGGTAGGGTCATAAGGGGGAATTAGGCACCTAAATCTAACATTTAGGAAGCACTGGCATTAAAAAAAAATACCACTTGGCTGCCACCTATTCCAGCAGGCACTTACATTTCTGCTGGGAGACATGTGCACAGACACCTAAGTCCTGACACTGCTAAGCAGCTCGGTGCTTAGCTCAAGCCAAAACCCCAGTAGGATTCACAAACAAGGCATTCCCCCACCTATCTTGCTTGTGGGCTTGATCAGGCAGGCATTCATGCCTACCCTGCACAAAAGACCGCTGAGGGGGAGGAAGTTGTGGGTCTTAAGAGTCATTCAGAGATTCCAAAATCAGAAGGGACCATATCATCTAATCTGATCTCCCTATATAACACAGGCAATAGAACCTCCTCAAAATAGTCTTGCCCCCAGACCCACTAGTTCAGTGATTAGAGCACTCAACCAGGATGTAGAAGACCCAAGTTCAAATTGCCACTTGACCTAATTTGAAACAGAGGCTTAAACCTCGTCTTGTACCCCTTAGGTGCATGTCCTAACCACTGGGTTATGGGATAGTCTGGGGTGGGTCTCACCTGTTGAAGATATTCCACTGTATGAAATATTTAAATGATCATTGGAACAGAGACAGAGTGAATGACACTGTAGCCTAGTGGTTAGGGCACTCACCTGGGAGGTGGAAGTCTGAGTTTCATGTCCTGGCTCTGAATCAGGCAGAGTGGGTATTTTGTTTCCCAAAGCCTGGATGACTGCACTAGCTATTGGCTATAAGGGGGCCACAATTCTCTGTGGCCTCCATGAGCCGTACTGCACTCTCAGCTTTTAAGCAGAATTCCTGCTGTATTCATGTATATGGAATAAAAAGGCCCAAAGAGTCAGAGATGTTACCATGACCCTGAAACTGTCCATCAGTAAACAAGGCTAGGTGTTTTGTACACACAGACCTTAGCCTGCTTAGTACCAGGGGACCCACCATTAAAATCATTTAAACTTTTTATTAAATATACAGAAAAACAAGGAAAAATAGTTACATGTAAAATATTAAGTAAGGCTTTTATTTTAAGAACATCCCTTGCTCCCTTTAGCTGGAGAGAGATTTTTAGAAGGAAACATTCACCTATTCCCTCCCCCCCGCCCCATTTGAAAGGTTTTAGACGGTATTAAAGAGAATAACTGTCCTTTTGGGGAAAAGAGAAGTTAGTTGAGAAGGGCTGGAGTTCCTGTTGCTGCTTTTACTATTAACATCCTAGCCTGTTTCCTAGAAGACAAACACACACAGAAGGGGAAAGAAAAGAACAGCGATAGAAAATGCAGTTTCTGTCTTTAGTGTTGATTTTTCACTCCTAACCTCACTGCTGGAGAAACACAGGCCCAGCACACAGCCTTATTAGCCACCCTAAAACCTTGCAAATTTGTACCAATGTCAGACTGTTTAGGGAACCACTTTTAGTGGCCTTTTTGGTCACAGGCTTACAGCAGTCAGAGGCGACACGTATCTGTGGATGGGGGTAGGGGGGGAGAACAACTGATCAACCCACATGCTGCCTCTGCTGCGATACCCTGACTCACCTCAGTGGGCGGTCTGAAAAGTAGGCAGCGGGAAGTGCTGGGACTCCAGCAGCAGGGAAGAAGAAGCAGCCCCATGTTGCGGGAGGGAGGGGGAGCTCAGCCATACGCCCTGCTGCTTCCTCCCTCATTGTGCTGCACGGACACATGGTGAGTGCTGCCACCAGGGGGAGCCACAGCCTCCTCGCTGCCCCCCCTCCCCCATGAATTGCCACTGACAGTAGCATTGTAAAATATGCAGTCTTGGCCAGGTAAGTCAGAAGACAAAAGAAGAGGGATAGGAAAGAGAAGAAATAAAGTGGGAAGGAAAGGAGATTGAGCAGGGGGAGAGGAGAAACGGAGAGAGAGAGAAACTGTCACATCCCAGGTGTTATTTGGGATTTAGCCAGAGCCGGTGGAGGTGACGCCGTCATTTGTGCTCCTCTCTGGCCCAGCGAAGTCAGGACATTTTTCAGGATCCGGAAGAAGAAGGTCCAAAGTCCCAAGGCACAGTGGGAGTGGCAGCCATGATATTGAAGCTTGCGCCTTTCCCTTCATTCAGCCAGCCAGTGTTATGGAGCCAGCTTCTCCCCCAAAGTCCTTTTTTGAGTAACCCCAAGTGGGAGTGATGGGTGCAATAGCCCATCCTTCATTATTGTGTTCCCCAGTTAGGCCTAATTTTCAACACACCAATTTTGGTTCATTGATTTCCTGTCTCACATGGTTCCTTTTTACCAGACATGGTCTTAACATACTCCTTGGACTTGTTTAGACTAATTAAGTCTGTCTCATTTTTGCACCTTTTCCTATCAACATTTGTTGATATATGTTGTTGTGACATTTTTTTGAACTTTCACTCACATTTTAAAGTTGGGCTCAGAACTAGGGTACATGTGTAGGCCCAATTATTACAACAGTCCCTACTGAGTTTAATGAAGAGTTTTGCCTAAAAATGACAGCATATGACATGACCCCATTCACTTCCCAGTCCAGCACAACACTTAGACACATACATAGACATGTTTAACTTTTAAGGGCTTTGCTAGACCTGGGCATCATACAGCCCCTAAATCCCAGACTGGAGAAGGGACCACAGGAGCATAGGCTTGATTTATCATCGTTTGAGCTCAGAGTTACAGTATTTCCTGTGAATATATCTCCAATCAAGCTTAATCATGCTAACAAGGGACCATTTTTGTCAGTCTGACACAGACCACACTCTTGCTCTTGAAAAGACTCATGCTGGGGCACTTTTCACTGCAAGCACTGATGACCTTTGAGGCCTAATTAAGAATCCTCCTATGACCACACTTTTCTACCCATATAAAGACTCTTCCTCATTATTTTTTTTTAATTCCTAGGAGACAAAACATATTAGAAAAAAATGCGAAGATATTTTGCTAGTGTGAAAATCCCTGATCGTATTTGTCATTTCAAAAGCAATTACCATATTAATCCAGTTAGCATAATAATAATAATATAATATCTAACTTTGTCTAATCTTCAGAGAAAGTATAAGTGAGAGACAGAGATGGAAGCACTTTCTCTTGGCAGCATGAATGCTGTACTTTTCTTTATGATGCTATAAACTCTGAAGTCTGCACAATGCCAGCAAGCTCCTCACATTGGCCAGAACCACTACTAAAAGTATTATGGGATGCTATAATTGAACCATATTGTTCATGGGATAAAACTGGAGATGAAGAGACTTTCTGAACATGGATTTTGCATTTAGAGATTTTTCTGTGATCATAAACAGGGTTTAGTTTAACCCATTTTACTGCTGCCACGCTCAAGCAGTCGAGTGTGAGCTGTGATCACTACAAAAAATCATGAAAAATAATGACTCACAAGCCAAAACCTGTTCCTATTGGAATCAAATGGAGTCTTTTCAATTTATTTCAATTGGAGCAGGATTTGCCCATCATTTTACTGCTGGTTTTGCTTTATTCTCTACAATATTTTAGATGAAAAATAAAATCGATGACTTGAACACTCAATAAAGATGCTAACTCTGGTGTCATAGCCAAATTCCCACTTGGGTAATAAATGGGACAAATCATGAAGTCCTTATTCAGTAAAAATCCTGACCAATCTCAACAACAGCTTAAGAAATAACTTCATGATTTAGCCCAATGAGTCATGAAAAGCACCACAGAATTTAAGTGGTGCTGGATACAGAGGGCATCATAAGGCCTTGGTGCATCTCTCAGACAGAGTGGGAGGGATAACTTCCTTCAAGCAGTTCTGTTCCTTTAAGATGACTGGTTTGTTTGGGCCTTCCAACCACAGTTGCCAACTTTCATGCAGTAAATAAGCACCCTGACTTTCACAATAAGCCAAAAATCAAGCTAATTCCATTTCAAAACAAGTCAATCCCTAAGAACCTTAACACTTTAAGTGACTAGATCCCCTAGCGTGCAGTCTGGGACTGTGGTGGGCCCACTGTGCACCCCTGACTCTCTCCCCCATTTGCCTTTGCTTGCCGGGAGCCGATTAAAAAAAAGAAGCAACAAGCTACAAACCACAAGCCAAAAACTAGCCAACAAGCAACTCACAAGCCAATTAAGCCAAAAACAAGCCCGATTTTTGTGTTTTTTTTCACAGTTTTGGCATCTCTGCCTCCAACCCCAGTAAACAAAACTCACCATGGCTCAGAGATACCTTTTGACTACCATGTGGATCACTTTCTTCCATTACAGCCACTCACAGGCTCCTGCAGCTTGTAGGGTCCTGAATCCATCTCTCAAGGAGACCTTCTTTCTCCATCTTAGTCTCTGAATGCTAGAACTGAACTGTAGCTGCAGTTGGACCAAGCTAGCGCACTTTCTGTCTCTCCTTGGGCCTGGATTAACCCTTTCTTTGCCTTCATGGATCATGGGAGTCTATATATCCCACAACAGCCACATAGCTATTTTAATCAATGTGCCCTATATGTCCATAGTGCCTCAAAATATTTAACATATGACAGCATACTTACATCTCAAGAAAAGAGAAAGCCTAGTTTAAATAAGTAGGTAAAACTGTCAGAGGACTGTAAAATGAATCAAAGCCAAGGGAAATATAAACATGCCTTTATAAAGTCTGGCTAAAAAGGATGGACTTATCATTTATGGTGATGAATGCCTGGCTGCTGAAATGGCATTTCCATCATACAAAGTGTGGTGTTTTAAATGACAATTTAGAAGGAGTTGTTTAAGAGATTGAATAAATCTGTTAATTGAGGTTTGTGTATTACTTAGGAAGGCTTTGGGCTGGATGTATTACTTCAGTGGCTTCAGCACTGCTATATTGCTTCACATCCATGCTGCAATAAGATGGACAATTTAATAATGTCCCATAATTGATTTATTACAACATTTGGAATTCTAGCTATCTGAGAATGGTTTCCTGCTTCAAACATTTTTGGGGGCAGAGGAAATACAGTAGACACTTGAAGAAATGTGATGGATAGTTTGATAATCTCTCAGTCAAGCCATCATGTGCTTTTGCTTTTAAGTGTCACTTTTGGAATAAATATTTTCCACTGGCAGCATTTCTGTTTGCCCTTTAAAGATCTGCTTTCACGTAAGGGCATTTTTTCAGTTGCAAGACAGGTGTTTTCAGTTTAAAATGTAAGCCTTCAGTTCAAATTGGGCTGAAATATCATCAGTGGGTTTTAAAAAAAACCAAAACTATGTATGTGATTGCGTGCTATTTCTCTAATGGAAAGGAAATGAGAGCCTGCTGTCTCATGAATATGTATGCTCCTTGCATAAACAGGGAAGTTAATTTATAGTTTTAAAAAGAAATGATAGCTTTAAAAAAAATGACCTTCTAGCGAGCACAAATAGCAGTGGGAGACAGTGGTACAACTTAATAATTGTGATTATAATTTTTCTACTCTTCCTAGAGAGATTTTGGAACACAAAGACCCCCGTCCCCATTTGCTGCTGTGGCTATTGTGCTTTGGATTATGTGTGTTTCTTTGTTCCAAGGTCTCAACCTTAAAAAGCACTAGCTGCTACAGAATGTAACAGCCTCTCTGCTAGGCAAGGCTGGTCACTGTGACCCATTGCTCCACTCTGAACATTGACTTTCCAGTGATTAGTGAGCCTAATTCAAAGTCTCTGACTTCATATTCAGAGTCCTCTTTGGGACTGACCCTATCTTTCTCAGAGTTTTTTCTCCTCTGCAATCTCCACTGTCTATATTCTATTGGAACAATGAACCTATCAACTAATTGGGGAAGATTTGTGCAGCAAGGCTGTGGGACTCAATCCCAGAAAACATACTAATTAGTGTTGATCTTGGCGATTTTGGAACTAAGTGCAAAACTCATTTTTTTTTTTAAACTTAGCTTTCCCACAATAATTTCTTCATTCGGGGCCTGATCCAACTCCATCCACATCAATAGAAGCGTTCGTATGGACATGAAAGGGAGTCAAATTTAGCTCTTTCCTAATAAGTAAACTATACGCAAAACAAGCTATTTTCTCTTACTAACTGCTAAGAACCAAGCAGAGACATTACTTCAGTTTGAAATACGTAAGAAGTGTTCAAATACTAGTGTCATGGGCACAGTGGAAAAACCTGGATCAATAGACATAGCATTGATTCTCCCTCTGATCAGAGGGTTGTAGTTTACAGAAAGGGAGAAAGCTGCACTCAATGCACTGAAGCCCAAAGAGGAGTCTTGCATTTAATTTCCATAGGACAGAATTTGGCCCTACATGAAGTTACAACAAAAATAAATCCTACCCTGCTTTCCCCTTGTGAGTAGGGGGTGCCCAGGGAATGTGATGCAAAATGGTTTCCTCACTTTTCTTGCACTCTGTAGAAAAGTGGGCATGGTCTGAAATGCTCCTCTCTGCACGTGAGAATACAGGCAAAGTCAGCACTGGTTGGTGGCCATTGCTCCATTATGGACAAAGAGTACTTGGGAAATGGACCAATAATTAAAAAAAAAAAGAATGTTAACTTTCTGGTAATAGGGAAGTCTAATTAATCTTATATTGGTAATATGAATCCAGTAGAAACCTTCTGCCAATTGGCTCTAGGGAGAGGTTTTGCTGCTTTGAGAGCCTTATAAGGTACCCAGGATTTCACATAACCTAGCAAAGGACTAGATACTACAGTAGGTCGTGTAGTAGAAATAACCCATATTGAATCTGAGGAGAAATCACCTGTGCTCCTTTGGTTTCTCTGTCAGAGGAATGGGTATAGTGCTTACATGAGGTTAGATTGTTATATAGGGGATCCTCTAATCTCATACTGCATATTACTTTCCACTTCATTTTCTTCCTGTGACTTGCTTTGCCTTTTTATTTAATTCTTTCATGCAGCAATGCTTGACAGTGTCACTATAATTACAGCTGTACTGGCATTTCCATTAAAAACTCAATTTTGAGTCTCTCATAACTTTGGCAGTTCTAATTTAAATTTTGCTAGGCTATGGAATGCATTTTTTCTGCCTGAATTACAGTTTTTGTTTGTAGAACATACCTTACATCAACAGTTTTCTCTAGCTCTACAACTGTCAAAAAATTTCTCATCTTCCATTGACAGATAATTTGTCATTCTCTTGCTTTGGAAAAACCCCCAATGTATTTAGGAAGTATTAATTATGAAAATAGTGTTATGATAGATGTTCCTTTAAAGACTGAAATTGATCCTGTTATTGAACTCTGAAATGCAATTAATATATTTGTGGTAGCTATTTTTCAAAAGCATTATTTTACTAATCAAAAGACCAGACTATGTAAAGTTTAATGGACGTAGTTCCAAATTCTGTTCTCTCTTATACCGGTACTAATCTCAAATAACTCCAGTGAGCTCCAGTGTAACTGAGAACAGAATTTAGACCATATCATACTTCAAACAGTTCCATGAGCCTTTGAATAGTAACATCTGGAGTCCAGGATAGTGACATTATTATTCTATATGAATAAACACAGCTATGGAGCCATAATGGTGCCCAGTTTTCAGGAATGCTGAGCACTCAGAATTCCAACTGAAGTCAATGTGCAACACCTCTGAAAACCCAGGCATGAGAAGGTGTCTGAAGTTAGGAACCCAAAAATGGAAGCAGCAAAATTATTGGACATATTTGGAAATCAGAGTCTAAGGGTATGTCTGTACTACAGTCATGGGGCCTTTACAGCTCATGTAGACATGCCTGAGAGTTTTAAACTAACTGATATCGGTAGCAGTAAATTTGTGGCAGCAGAAGCTTCAGCGTGATCTAGCTGCCCAAGTAATTACTGAGGGTTCCAGGCAGGCTTGTACAGCCCATACTGTACACTGTCCTGCAGCTTTACTACTACCGGTGCTCAAACTAGCCAGATTAAAGCTTTAATCTAGCTACCTCATATATGTCTACATGAGCTGCAGTTATACCCTATGATTGTAGTGTAGGCATACCCATAATCTTATAGGCCTTGTAATTCAAATACATTGTCAAGGCAAGTTTTTTTTTAACTTTTACTGTGCTACAGTAGAGCCTCGTTCATTCACACGAATGATTAGGAGACCCAATGTGAAATTACTGCATTTGGGGAATTGATCACTGATCTAGCACTTGACATAAGAAGTCAGTAGTATTAGGCACATAATTAAAGTTAAGCACCTCTGTAATGTTTGCAGGATTGGGGTCAGCCAGACATTTACTCATCAACTTCCAAAACAGAAGTATGTCATGTTATTCTTCTCTTCTGCAGACAAAACAATCCCAGTTCCCTCAGCCTCTCCTCTCCTCCATAAGTCATATGCTCCAGCCCCCTAATCATTTTTGTTGCCCTCCGCTGGACTCTTTCCAATTTTTCCACATCCTTCTTGTAGTGTGGGGCCCCAAACTGAACACAGTACTCCATATGAGGCCTCACCAACGTCAAATAGAGGGGAATGATCACGTCCCTTGATCTGCTGGCAATGCCCCTACTTATCAGCTCAAAATGCCCATGATGGAGAATCTGCCACGACCCCTGCTAGATTGTTTCAATGGTTAATTACTTCCACTGTTAAAAATGTCAGAGAAAAACTGAGTTCTCACTCTTTTGGTTGGGTGCAGCAAAAACGTATGGCTTATTTCCAGTCTGAATTTATCTAAATTCAACTTTCAGCCATTGGAACATGTTTAACCTTTTTCTGCTAGATTGAAGAACCCATTATTAAATATTTGTTCCCATGTAGATACTTATAGGCTATAATCTAGTCACCCCTTAACCTTCTCTTTGTTAAGTTAAATAAATGGAGCTCTTCGATTCTATCAGTATAAGTCATGTTTTCTAATCTTTTAACCATTCTTTTGGCTTTTCTCTGAATTCTCTTCAATTTTTCAACATCCTTCTTGAACCTTGGACGCCAGGACTGGACTCGGTATTCCAGCAACAGTCGCACCAGTGCAAAATACAGAGGTAAAATAACTTCTCTACTACCTCTTGAGATACCCTGTTTATGCATCCAAGGATTGCACTGGAAGCTCGTGTTCAGATACTAATTCACCATGATCCTCAAATCTTTTTCAGAGTCACTGCTTCCTAGGATGGTGTTGACCTGTAACCCCTGATCTGATCTTAGGGTGCAAGATCAAATTATATATCATGTGCTAAGGCATATTAAATGCTTTAAGATAGTAAAATGGAAGTCCTTAGACCTGTAATACATGTTGAGAAAACAAATGTAAAATGTTTTATTTAAAATACATTATCTATTAAAGTATGAGGCCTTGATAGTTAGGCTAACGTGCTTGATTTAAGATGATAAGATTTAGCAACATACATCTTCTGTTATACAAGTACACCATAGAGGGTTGAAATAATGGGTTTCTATAGAATTTGGAGATACATGTAACCATGAGAAACCACATTTATGTATCGAAACCATTGGGGAATATCTGATGTGAATAGCTTATGCAAGCAATCAGAAATCTTAGTTGTGATCACCTAGAGCTAGGCAAAGGTCTGAGAACTAAAATATGGTCCTGAGATGTGGAGGGTGTAAGGAAAAAGGACATAAGAAAATAGTCAGACCAACTTCTAGTTGGAACACTGGGACCATGACATGGGGCAACCATGTAGGAAGCCTGGCCCAGCACCCGTCTCTAGGAATGATCTCCACTCACTTTTTCTTCCATCTTTGTTTCTAATGATCTCCATAAAGTTGTAAGTATGAACAATACAGGATAACTATTTTACTGCACATCTGTATTAACTAAAGCTCAAAAAGTTTCTGTATGTGTATGACAGAGTGCTGAGAACCAACAGCTGAGCCAGTACTTTGACCACTGACACACCTATTAATTCCCTCAGGGTGGACCTGAGAGGCCTAATTAGAATATGGCTTGAAGTGGTTTCCATTATATACAGGGTTTGAAGTTTGGTTCAATGGCTCTCAGCACCCTCACTACAAAAATTGTTCCAGCACCCCAGCTCTAACTACAATAGAGGATTCCTCTTTAGCCTCTGCAGTGTCTCTTGAAACCATTCGGGACAGATCTTTTTCCTGGTACAACTTTAATTGATTTGCATCATTAATTGTTTTCACAAGGTTTTTTGTCTTTCTTTTATGAAATTCTTAAATTAGGAACTGGGTCTTTTTGATAGGAGAGGTTGGTATGGGAGTGGCCCACAAATCTGTGAGAGTATGACAGCATCACGCCCTCTAGCACGCCTTCTTTGCTAATTCAGCATATTGTGTAGAACGTGGGGTTTCTATGACAGCTTTAATTACCATTAGCTGAGTCAACAAGCCCAGGGGTTTTAGCATATCAATCACAGGTTGATCCAAGGTGGATCTCTCAAGATCAAGTCAAGGGTCCACAATAGAGTCTCCCATCCTGTAAGCAAGCCTACATTCTTTGTTCCTAAATGTATACATTTATATTAGTTGTATTAAAACACATTGTTTGCTTGCTCCTAGTTTAACAAGCAATCCAGATTGCTCTGTATCAGTGACCTGTCCTCTTCATTATTTACCAAAACACCCATTGACTTTAATAAAACCAGAATCGCACCCAAGGCCTCTAAAACACAAGGTGTAAAATAAAGTGTTATATTGATTCTATGGCTAACTATAGAGCCAAGCAGGTTTTCCCTTAGCAATGGTGTGCTTATTTGGCTAAATGTTTGGGGAGTATTTCATTTGAGTATTTCACTGTTTCTTCAAAGAGAACAGTAGGCTAAAACTGCATCCCTGAGGCTATCTTAAATAAGCAGAGATGCTTGCTGTTTCCATAGAGGATGAGTCTTCAGCTCATCCAAATGGCATTTGGAAACAAGCACTGCAAAGTGGCTTTTAGAGAATGTACTTAGTGTGGTAATGCTTTAACCTAAGGGCACCAATATTGTTTAAGCCCTATGTCAATAGTTACAGTCACAACTGTTTACATGTATTTGTTCACTTGATCGTACTTTGCGACATATCCTTTCTATTTCTAACACACAGTGGGCTAATACTAACCTCAGATCCCCATGTTTTGGTGTCAGGCTAGAATTCAGTCCAGGGGTGGGCAAACATTTTGGCCTGAGGGCCTCATCGGGGAATAGAAATTGTATGGTGGGCCATGAATGCTCACAAAATTGGGGTTGGGGTGTGGGAGGGGGTGAGGGCTGTGGTTGGAGGTGCGGGCTCTGGGATGGGGCTGGGATGAGGAGTTTGGGGTGTAGAAGGGTGCTCTGGGCTGGGACAGAGGGTTTCAGAGGGTGGGAGGGGGATCAGGGCTGGGGCAGAGGTGTGGGAAAAGGTGCAGGTTCCAGCTGGGGGTGCGGGCCCTGAGGATGAGAGATTTGGGGTGCAGGAGGGTGCTCCATGCTAGGATTGAGGGGTTTGGAGAGCAGGACGGGGATCAGAGCTGGGGCAGGGGGTTGGGGCATGGGGAGAGGCTCAGGGGTGCAGGCTCCAAGCGGCACTTACCTCAAGTGGCTCCCAGGTGCAAAGGACCTGGCCAGGGGTGAGGAGTTTGTTATCGATCTCTTGGAGAGTATTCAGGACAACTTCCTGGTGCAAGAGCTGGAGGAACCAACTAGGGGCCGTGCTCCTCTTGTCCTGCTGCTCACAAACAGGGAAGAATTGGAAGGGGAAGTAGAAGTGGGTGACAACCTGGGCAGCAGTGACCATGAGATGGTCAAGTTCAGGATCCTGACAAAAGGAAGAAAGGAGAGCAGCAGAATACGGACCCTGGACTTCAGAAAAGCAGACTTTGACTCCCTCAGGGAACTGATGGGCAGGATCCCCTGGGAGGCTAATATAAGGGGGAAAGGAGTCCAGGAGAGCTGGCTGTATTTTAAAGAAGCCTTATTGAGGGCGCAGGAACAAACCATCCCGATGTGCAGAAAGAATAGCAAATATGGCAGGTGACCAGGTTGGCTTAACAGAGAAATCTTCGGTGAGCTTAAATACAAAAAGGAAGCTTACAAGAAGTGGAAACTTGGACAGATGTCTAGGGAGGAGTATAAAAATATTGCTCGAGCATGCAGGGGTGTAATCAGGAAGTCCAAAGCACAATTGGAGTTGCAACAAGATAACAAGAAGGGTTTCTACAAGTATGTTAGCAACAAGGTGGTCAGGGAAAGTGCGGGACCCTTACTGAATGGGGGAGGCAATCTAGTGACAGAAGATGTGGAGAAAGCTGAAGTACTCAATCCTTTTTTTGCCTTGGTCTTCACAGACAAGGTCAGCTCCCACACTGCTGTCCTGGGCAACACAGTATGGGGAGGAGGTGAGCAGCCCTCAGTGGTGAAAGAACAGGTTAAGGACTATTTAGAAAAGCTGGACGTGCACAAGTCCCTGGGTCCAGATCTAATGCATCCGAGGGTGCTGAGGGAGTTGGCTGATGTGATTGCAGAGCCATTGGCCATTATCTTTGAAAACTCGTGGCCATTGGGGAGGTCCTGGATGATTGGAAAAAGGCAAATATAGTGCCCATCTTTAAAAAAAGGAAGAAGGAGAATCTGGGGAACTACAGACTGGTCAGCCTCACCTCAGTCCCTGGAAAAATCATGGAGCAGGTCTTCAAGGAATCCATTTTGAAGCACTTGGAGGAGAGGAAGGTGATCAGGAACAGTCAACATGGATTCATCAAGGGCAAGTCATGCCTGACCAACTGGATTGCCTTCTATGATGAGATAACTGGCTCTGTGGATATGGGGAAAGCAGTGGGCATGATATATCTTGACTTTAGCAAAGCTTTTGATATAGTCTCCCACAGTATTCTTGCCAGCCAATTAAAGAAGTATGGATTGGATGAATGGACTATAAGGTGGATAGAAAGCTGGCTAGATCGTCAGGCTCAACGGGTAGTGATCAATGGCTCAATCTCTAGTTCACAGCCGGTATCAAGCGGAGTGCCCCAGGGGTTGGTCCTGGGGCCAGTTTTGTTCAACATCTTCATTAATGATCTGAATGATGGGATGGATTGCACCCTCAGCAAGTTTGTGGGTGACACTAAGCTGAGGGAAGAGGTAGATACGCTGGAAGGTAGGAATAGCGTCCAGAGTGACTTAGACAAATTGGAGGATTGAGCCAAAATAAATCTGATGAGGTTCAACATGGACAAGTGCAGAGTCCTGCACTTAGGATGGAAGAATCCCATGCACCACTACAGGCTGGGGACTGGCTAAGTAGCAGTTCTGCTGAAAAGGACCTAGGGATTACAGTGGATGAGATGCTGGATATGAGTCAACAGTGTGCCCTTGTTGCGAAGAAGGCTAATGACATATTGGGCTGCATTAGTAGGAGCACTGCCAGCAGATCGAGGGAAGTGATTATTCCCCTCTATTCGGCACTGGTGAGGCCACATCTGGAGTATTGCGTCCAATTTTGGGGCCCCCACTACAGAAAGGATGTGGACAAATTGGAGAGAGTCCAGTGGAGGGCAACGAAAATGATTAGGGGGCTGGGGCACACGACTTATGAGGAGAGGCTGAGGGAACTGGGCTTAAGAGAAGAGTGAGGGGGGATTTGATAGCAGCCTTCATCTACCTGAAGGGATGTTTCAAAGAGGATGGAGCTAGGCTGTTCTCAGTGGTAGCAGATGACAGAACAAGAAGCAATGGTCTCAAGTTGCACTGGAGGAGGTCTAGGTTGGATATTAGGAAAAACTATTTCACTAGGAGGGTGGTGAAGCACTGGAATGGGTTACCTTGGGAGGTGGAGGAATCTCCATCCTTAGAGGTTTAACAAAGGCCCTAGCTGGGATGATTTAGTTGGGGTTGGTCCTGCACGTCTCCTGTATTCTTGTAGTCTGTGTCCCACACTCCATTTATCTCATATTTCTTGCCTCTGCATTGATCATGTTTTTTTCTCCTCCAGCCACAGTTGGAGGTCAGACTCTGCCAACCACATCTCTGCACAATATAAGCTTTAAAGGCTGCAAAGAGGGAATTTACATTTCTTTTTTCAATCTACTTCTAAGACTTTATTTTTTCCCAGTTAGCAGGAGGTGCCACTATTCCAATTCAGTTTAATCCTAGATAATAAAGTGTTGTTTAACGAAGATGAGGATTTTTTTTTTTAGTAGACATGGGGACGTGATTGGATTGCAATATGGAATTGAAGACACTGTCTTTAGAAGTTTAATCACACACAAAATCAATGATGCAGGGAAGCAACCCACCAAATGTCATAGCAAGCAGCTCTAACTTCTGTTTTCTTTCACTTGTCTGTCTCATCTCCTTCTTGCCTTTGGCTACTACTCTGTTCTCCAAGCTGATAGCCTCCATATCTCTTTCAAATCCTACCGGGAAAGAGAAATGACACTTTCTTCCTTTTTGATGGAGGGTACACTTTAATGTATTTATTTGTGTAGGACCTACTCTAATTGATATTTAGGTGGCTTCACCAATACGCTAAAATTATCATCCATAACCCTTGGCATTATTTTATTGCATCCTGCAGGAAAGATGCTTTACAAAATAAATGTGCTAGCTCTGCTACTGACTAACATGAAAATGCATACCCTTGTTTATTTCCAGAGGACTCTAAGGGAGGATATCATTCAGCTGACAGACCATTCCATGACTGGTTGAGTCTTTTCTCCCCAACTATCAGTGGATTGTCCCCACAGGGCTTTTTCTCCCCTGGTTTTACTCTCACAGGCAAGTCACTGTGATTTACAGATGACTTGTGGAGGAGAAGGCAAGAGATGAGATGATTAGAGTGTTGGTGCTGACCAATTGATATTTAAGTCTTATACAGCCATGACTATACAGGAAATGAAGGAAAATTTCTTTGCAGATGCTGTGTTGGAGGCAAAGTCCTATATACACTGATTAATGTTGGCTGTCGTCACTCAGAAACAGAATCAGGATTTCAAACTTGGAGGAATTTTCATGTTACTTTGCATGTAAAGCCACCCAAACGCTGTGATTCCTCAGGAACATCTTTAAGTTGGTGATCTAAGGGCAGTGGATAGTGAGACATGGAGTTACTGGGGATTTTGGTTCTATTAGCAGATATTGCTATTTCTAGGGACAGTCTAAAATATACCTGTTCCAATTTGATTACCTTTATTTTTGATACACTTATTTATCTATCAGCTAGGATGGGAGTTTGGAATTAAGTCAGAATAAATAAAATATCATAGGCTTGCAAAACTATCCTTAAAATTTGTGAGCTGAGACAAAATGTACTCACCTGCCCTTTAAAATGATGATTGATAATAATGGGGAAAATATTTTATTTGCCTTTCAAAAAAAAATATTTGCCCTGGGCAAGTAGGAGAGTAGAATTTTTTAAGGATGAAATAAACAAATGGGAGTATAAATTATGAATAGATACTATGTTTAATAATACATGTCTTTATTAAATCATGCAAGCGCTCATTCTCTTCCATCTAGAATATTTGAAGCAAACGTAAATAGTTTTTCCACACAGGTGCCTGAACTCATTGCTTTCCTTCCCATGGGTCTGATTCCGTACTCACTCACACTGGTGTCAATAGGCACTAGCTCCGTAGAAGTCAGTGGAAAACACACAGGTCTATACCTATTGAAATAAGGAGGAGGAGAAGGCCATGTCTTTATAATTTTACACACACATTTAGCATGTAAAGATCAGATCTTTGTTGTGGGACAGAATAAATTCCACTTACTATGGCTTTGTCTTTTGCAATGTCAGCATATCTGTGCAAATTCCTGTCCCACAGACTTGAATTCCATAGCTTATAGACTTTTCCAGTGCTTCTATTACTTACAATTTGTATGTACTGCCCCACATAAAGATATGTGAGAGAGAACATTTACATGGCCACAGGGAGGGTCTCCCGCTCTGTTTCAGTCAGACCCTATCCACACAGCAGCAGGGTCAGCCTAGTATACATGCTTCCATTGATTCCATCATCATAGATAGGGTTCACAGAGGACTTAATGGGGCTTCAAACAGGAATGTGACTGTAATAGGGAGTGGGGGGAGCCTGCCACTTAGGGAAGCTGTTCTAACTCCTCCCTGTTTCTCTGAGCCACTACCCCATTTCTCTATGGCACTTCTGCCACATTGAATTTCTGAAAAAATAAAGCGGCAACTATATTGGGGGTGGGGGCGGGGAGATATTTGACATAGCTGCAGACACTTTGTCCGATTTTCACGGTATGCCCATAGTTTTGTCCTCCCTCCATACCTAACCGTTGGAGATGTGAAATGCTGATCACTTAAGCAGCAGATAGTGACCCGTCTCATATCGTAACAGTTATTTGCTATGGAACCCAGGCCAAGGCAGGTCATGTGACTCCAGCCAGGGAGCAGTTTCTTACCAGTACTACTCTGTGTTATGCCAATATTAAAGGGAGAACAGAAGCCTATTTACCTACTTCTCTAGATGCGGCTACTGTAATATAAGCTAACTTACTCAACTACGGATGTCAGACTGTAGTTTTGAAGTTACAATGAAAAACACATTTATGTGTATACGGCTGTATTTTTCATTTTCATTACATCTTTATCATTAGAATAACAGCCAAATCTGAGTACAGTCAGTGGAAGGCAAATTATACGGTGCATGCTTCAACTAGATTATTCCCTTATTGGCTATCCGACTGTTTCAAGATTTTGTAAACTTTTTTTTTTTTTGCAAGGAAAAATAGAAGTGGGAAGCCAGTAAAATTACAGAACATTAAAATGACAAAAGTAGCTTGGTAGTCTGCTGCCTTTCACATGAAGTACAAGGGATTGGAAATAAAAAGAAAAACAGAAAACAACAACATCTATCCATTATACTAAAAGTTATAACAAAACTGGTAAACAATGCCAAACTTAACAATGCCTAACTAAACAATGGTCCCAAATGCCTGAAGCACAGAGGTCACTTTCAGACTCTGACCCTCATGTTTTGTTGCCACTGGACAAAAGGACCAGAACTTTCCCTAATAATTCAGTGTCAAGTGATTTGTAAATATTTTCACATATGTACACAGCAGACTTGTTGCGTTATTATTTGTGGTATTATGTTAGTTCTTTGTGAAATCTTGCAGTTCCATGAAATTTAGCACAAATGATTTCTTTGAATGAAAACAGATACCAAAAATTTATGTGACTCCTGGTGGAATATTGTGTCCAGTTCTAGTGTCTAGAATTCAAGAAGGATGTTGATAAACTGAAGAGAGTTCAGTGATGACACAGGAGAACAATTAAAAGATTAGAAAACATGCCTTATAGTGAGTCTTGGCAGGATTCGATTTTTATCTGTAAATGTCCATATGTTGATTTCACTATACACCCAAACAGACAAAAAATTTCCATTAATAATAAATTGAAAATTATAGCTAGGAAAATTAAGAAAAATGCTACTTGAGAATTTCAGTTTGATCTAGGGATATTTACTTTGTATATTTTGACATATGATGTTGACAATCTGTGTGTTAATAGTTATAAAGCTTTGACTTTTAGAATCTCAATGTTTGTCATTAAATAATTGTCTGACCCCACCCCTCAAATTTCCCACAACAATGAAAATTTAAAATTGATAGACAAAATTGCTTTTAAAAAATTGCTTGTATCTGCTTTTAAAAAATAAAACATCTGTCACAATTATATAAAAATAAATTGAATGTTGCCTTCAGTCTACTTATATCAATAGACTGATTGAGCTCTATTTATTTAGCTTAACAAAGAGAAGGTTATGGGGTGACTTAATTATTGTACTTTCACGGGGAACAAATATTTGATAATGAGCTCTTCAGTCGAGTAGAGGAAAGGTATAACATGATCCAATGGCTGGAAGTTGAAGCTAGGAATAAGGCATATATTTTTGACAGTGAGTAATTAACAACTGGAACAATTTACCAAAGGTTGTGGTGGATTCCCATCCCAGGAAATTTTAAAATCAAGATTGGCTGTTTTTCTAAAAGCTATGCTTTGGGGATTATTTTGGGGGAGTGCTATAGTCTGTGTTATACAGGCTGTCAGACTAAATGATCACAATGGTCCCTTCTTGTGACACCTCCTGGGGATCCTCAGGGTTATGAGGCACCTCTCTACCGCCTGCTGTTAGCGTGAGGAAGTCCTATCTGTGCCTGCTGTGGGTCAGCACCCCAGTTCCACTAGCCATGGACAACACAATCACTCCCCCATAGGCCTCATAGGCTCTGCTGTTACTCTGTAGGTTAGTGATAGGCATGCTCCAGCCCTCAAGCCTTCTGAACATCTCCCTGGAGTGTCCATCCCCCAGTCCACTGGACACTCTTTGGAAGCAGCGAATTTGAGAATACTGTGAAACAGCACACCCAGCTTACCAGTTCCACCTCGGATCACTGCTCTGCTTAACACACAATTGTTGTAGCAGGGTCAGTCCCAGGATATTAGAGAGACAAGGTCAGTGATATAATATCATTTATTGGACCAGCTTCTGTTGGTGAGAGAGAGAAGCTTTCGTGCCACATAGAGCTCTTCTAATGAAATCAAGTGGATGTTTTATTTAACAAAGCACAGATACTCAATCAGATATTCAAGTAATAGCAAGTAGAAGTATTGGAAACAAATGGTTCCATATAAAAACAGTCATAACACACATTCTAGAGCCTAGACTTAACTAGCAAGATAGTCTCATGTCCTGTAGAGTTTGGCTCACCCAAAAATCCTTGCAGCACTTTTCAGCCAGGCTGGCTGTGACCCAAGTACACTGTTAGCTTGTCTCCCAGGTGAAGGATCCAGTGTGTTTTCCTGAACCCCAAAGATATCATAACAACCCCTTTGTCTTTAGTTATTATCAGGACACCCCCCTGCTATTTGTTTTATCCTGTGAATTTCATCTCAAAGATTTCACTATCTTTTTTTGTGCCTGTGGCTCTGTATGGAAATAGGCTTACATTGTGGGGCATAGAAAACACAGAAGACCAGCAAAGGAGATAGGTGTCTGCTGCTTCCCTCCTAAAAGGAACATTTCTGAGGTATGTCATCTCCTGGTGATCTGCCTTAACTCCATGATCTTAAGAACATAATTTTTGGTATAGATACATAACTCCTTAAACATTATCCATCCATCCATTTTGAAATGATTGTGATGACCAGTGGGCTACTTGCTCTTGGTAGAGACCTGACCTGCCACCCTTTGTTGAACTATTATGCATACATCCAACCCAGGGGATCTCTGTAAAAACTATGCACCCAGCAGCAAGAGGTTCCTGGGTCATACTTCTGGCCTTGGAATCTATAACAGATGGCTTTGTTATTCTAATGTTTAAAATGTTCCACTCATCCAATCGTGAAGCAACAATTTATAACTGAAATGACCAATTACACACCACAAATAGCTAGTCATTGAATTCAACACTTTACAAATAACCCATAGGCTGTATTTTGTTTGCATGAACTATTCAGTGACTATTTATGAATAATTAATGAAGAATACATTTGCAGAAATGAGTAATCTAATATATCTACTCATATGTCCCACAGCATTACGGTATCTGAGCATTATCAAATGATTCACAATCAGATAAATACGTAACAAATAATTCAACTAGCTCTACCTGCAAGTGATTGTTCCTCATCATTAAGCAGAGGGGAAAAGTTAATACAATTGTTAGTGTTGGTGGAGTATCTTGTGGCAGAATCTGATTAGAATGCAAGCTCAGCTTCTATGGTTAGAATTACAATGAAAGCTAGATCCTACTTGTTCCATTAAAAATAAGATTTGAAGATTGAGCTATAAGATATGATATTTGCTCAGAGTCATCTCTAAAAGTTCAAGGACCCTATTCACAAGGTGTGCTACAGCTTTATACAGACTTCAGTAACACACATAGATGTTTGTGTAGAAATGGAGGAAAGATTGGCTATGGAAAGAGAACATAAGAACAGCATACTGGATCAGACCAATGATCCATCTAGCCCAGTATTAGTTCTTCAAACAGTGGCCAGTGCCAGGTGCTTCAGAGGGAATGAACAGAATGGGCAATCATCAAGTGATCCATCCCATTGCCCATTCCCAGCTTCTGGCAACAGAGGCTAGAACACTTCAGAGAAAGCCAGGATGGACAGGCATGCAAAACCAAATAGCCATTGATGGACCTATTTTCCATGAACTTATCCAGTTCTTTTTTGAGCCCTGTTATAGTCTTGGCCTTCACAACATACTCTGGCAAAGAATTCCACAGGTTGACTGTGTGTTGTGTGAAGAAATACTTCCTTTTGTTTGTTTTAAACCTGCTGCCTATTGATTTCATTTGGTGACCCCTAGTTTGTGTGTTATGAGAAGGAGTAAATAAAACGTACTTATTTAACTTTCTCCACACCGCTCATGATTTTATAGACCTCTATCATATCCCCCCCTTATTTGTCTCTTTTCCAATCTGAAAAGTCCCAGTCTTATTAATCTCTCCTCATATAGAAGCTGTTCCATACCCTAATAATTTTTGTTGCCCTTTTCTGTACCTTTTCCAATATATCTTTTTTGAGATGGGGCGACCACATCTGCTCACACTATTCAAACTGTGGGCATACCATGGATTTATATAGAGTCAAGAAGATATTTTCTGTTTTATAATCTATCCCTTTCGTAATAATTCCCAACATTCTGTTCACTTTTTTGACTGCGGCTGCACATTGAGTGGATGTTTTCAGAGAACTATCCACAATGACTCACAGATCTCTTTCTTGAGCGGTAAGAGCTAATTTAGACCCCATCATTTTATAGGTGTAGTTGGGATTATGTTTTCCAGTGTACATTACTTTGCACTTATCAACATTGAATTTCATCTGCCATTTTGTTGCCCAGTCACCCAGTTTTGTGAGAGTGATCAGAGCATGTGTTACTGGAGAGGTGGGAAGTCCCAAGCTTCATCTTTCAAGGTGGGTGAATGTGCGCACACAGGGGTGAAGAAAGCAAGATATTGCAGGTCATCTGGCAGGGAATGTGGCAAAAGGGCTTGCTGGGAAGGAAGCACCCCAATAGCATGGAGCCCTGTGCAACAGCATGCTTGGCACATGCCTAGGTCTGGATCTGAATATTTTTACACAGGAAGTCAATATTGCAGGAGTGGAATGAAGTAAATAAAGGGACTCTTTTGGGGGAAGTTATTTTAAGTTAATTTCTTGGACAATTAATGTAATTGCTTGGACATTTTAATGTAATTGCTTGGACAAAATGCTGGATAGACAGCAGTTCAAACGATCTATTTATCCATAGACTGGATGCATGGCAGACTGTGCAGAGCGCTAACTTTCTCTCACCACCCCGCCAATGCACTTCAGCTTGGGATGGGCAAGTCAGTTCAGATAAAATAATTACAAACTATTAACCATCCTGCTAATTCTCTCCACCCACATAGGTCCCCCTGCTACCTCTGCCAAGTTATATAAACAAACAACTCAAACCTAGTTTGTGAAGGTCTGAAATATTTGGACAAGTTCCCCCACCACCACCCATTTTCTAGATTCTGACTGAGACCACGATTTGGAGTACTAAACACCATCAGAAAGGATCTTTTCCTTGCAGTCTTCAGCCAGGACCAGAAGAAGGAAGTACCAGGAACACCATGAGAGTGCCTGTTATTGTAAAAATATACAATCCAGCTTTTCAGACAAATCTGACATGTCAAATAAGAATCCAAGCCTTTGGAGGCTTATCCAAGCCAAATCCCAGTTCTGAACCTTCTCAGTTTCACTCCCTAGAATAAGCAACTATAAAGATGGGCATTTCAGTCTCCATGGTGACTCATGCAACCTTTGAATCTCTGCTATGCCAACAAAAAGGGGGCATCATCTTGCAAGCTTTCCTTATGGAGGACTCCTGTTGATTTTTGTGAGGTGGAGATTTATAGGAACAGGACACCAATTCCTTTCACATAGACTACTGCCTAGAGACTGGATCCAATTCAGTGAAGCCAATGGGACAGACTCTTTCTGTTGATTCCATTGGACATAGGATCAAATCTTAGGTGTCAGGTGGAAAGGAATTTTGATCACTATCAAATTACATTAGGTATAAAGTATTAATGAAGAGACTAAACAGTTCTCTATGCTATTACCAGTGTCCGGTTACCTTCTTTCCAGGCATGATTTGCATTAATTGCTGTCTATATAAGATTACTGTATTAATATACTTTCATTTTTTGTTCAGACTGACATCATTTAAAAGTGAAATTTCAAATAGGAGATTACAAACTTTTGATTGTTCTACATTAGTGACTAGGACTATAATACAAATGTAGCATTCACTTCTGTATTAATAATATTGCCTGATATCATTCTCCTAGATGTCAGGTATGCTATTATTAAAATATATTATCTGGGAAGGAAAGAGCTCACTTAGAATTTTTAGAAGGCATTTAATTTAACTTCCCATTACAACCACCGTTACCGTTTCTGAACTGAAGAAAAACAGCTGAGGTTGATATGAACATTATTTTAAAATTGCATAGCCTGCAATTACTTTCCTGCTTCAATGGCATCTCTTCCAAGCAGAATCTAAAGAGATGTTAAATTAACCATTTTATATCACTTAAATCACACTCAAGTATTTCCCTGTGGCTAGCTCTACAGTTTTTCCTCAAAACAATTTGGTGACCAGCACTAAATATGAGAACTCTGGGATTTTTCATCTAAGCCTTTTGTGATTTACAGGGTGGTCATTAGCAACAGTGAATATTTTCTTCTAGAAAAGACTCCCATTAACTACAACAGGAATTAGAACAGGCCTCTGATTACTTGAGAATAGAAGTAATAATTAAGGGCCAGACTGCCACCCTGTCGGGTTTAGTAGCTTATTCCTCAAAGGCCCACTAAAAATAAGAAACAAAGTACTAGCCCATGAAGGTTGGTACAATCTGAACTTAAAAGAACAGCTTGGGCAACATAACATTCTCCTGAACAGTTAGTGATCCAGATCCAAGATTGTGCCATGGAAACTTTACACTGCACCTTGTTATTACAGCTTATCAAATTTAAAATCCACTTCCCATGTCACCCAACCTCCTCTCTTTCATCTTCCAACCTGCAAGATAGCTGTGGGAGCAATTCCTGAGTTCAGATAAACATTTGTGGGAAATTTAGGATTTGCAGCCATTTTCCTGAATAGTCAAACATTAATCTCGTCAAGAATCGCAACAAACCAGTCTCTGACTTTCACTCACGAATATTTTTGTGAGTGTCTTTTAAAGTATCTAACCATCTCAATTCAGAACAGC
Source organism: Terrapene triunguis (assembly GCF_002925995.2). NCBI lineage: Eukaryota > Metazoa > Chordata > Testudines > Emydidae > Terrapene > Terrapene triunguis. Next base: position 83,346,029 of record NW_020664417.1, on the reverse strand, counting down.
GGCACCACGCAGGATGAAGCCTGGGTGGATTATAATACCTTCAATCATGATTTGAACCAAGACACAAACAAAGGGCCCTAAAATCAGTTTCTGGTGGGGTAAGAGTGGAACCCTATTTGAACACAGAACCCACAAGTGGGAGATGTAGTGGTGATAAGGAAGAGATCAGGAAAAGAAAGTCTGTATTTGCTACTGACAAAAAGCACGCTTGGAGGCCCCATTTAGAATGTGTTCTGTTCTATTAAGCTGCAATCCACAATTCCATAACTAAGTAGAATGTAAATTTGTGGACTATTGAAAACTGAATTATGTTTTTGTACTTCTGCCATACTGAATAAGTACTAAATACCGTTGTGATGAACTACCACTATGAAAACTCTGCTCAATTGTCATTGAATCTCACTCATATGCAGTAGAATACAGTATATTGAGAAATGGGCTCAAGATATCTGACAACACTTTAATATTATTCCTCGTATTAGGTAGACATGGGCTTCTTTATTTATAGGTGTTTTTTTCTGAATATATCTTTAGCACATCAAGCTGGTGCAATATTATGCTAAAGAAACAATTATAAGCACATGCAATGGACAAGTAAAACATGTAAGTGAAAAGAAAGAGAGAGCTTACTTGTGGGAATGACATTACAAAGTTAGCACTGATTTAGAGAATCCTGAACTATGTTGTAAAAAAGTAGGATGCCAGCAAGAAACTAGTCAAATCATGCTTTTAGCTATTTGATTATGTTAAGCACATTGAGACTAAAGAAATCCATAACCATTTCCTAGGGGAAAGAGTGCATAATGAACATATTGCAATCATATGCAATCTACATTTTTAAAACAGTGCTTTTCTGCTGGGGTTAGCATCATTGACCCAACCTAGAAAACGCTAGTGATTTCTTATAGAAATAATGAAAACATCCCCAGTGTGCTACATTTCCCTCAGCCAAAAATGTAACAGCTAATATTGACAGATCCATCTCTCCAATATCTTTGCTCATTTTTGCTGCTAAGTACAAATTTCTTTTTCCTACTGGAGCCACCCCAACCAGCCAAAAAAAAAAAAAAGGCTTTAGATTAGGGATAGAAGATCTCTCACCTTCCCTAATTTCAGACTGTTGGTAGCATCCTGAATACAAATGTTTGATTCAGAATGGAACATTGTTGAGTTCTTATTCTGCTTAGCAGAGAGAAATCCAGTGAAAAAAAAGAGGGTGGAAGTAGATCAGAGAGTGGGCAAAGAAAAACAAATCTAGAGAGATGGTGAAAAAGGGAGCACGGAAAGGGGGAAAGAACAATTCTAATCAAGTTTTGAAGTATAGTGCACTAGTCTGAATTCTGCTCTTTAATGCTGCCTTCCTGCCAGCGTAACTGAAAACAGATTTAGGCTCACTATGTATACACGAAAGCCCCTTTACCTTGTTTTAGCAAATAGGAACTCCACTGTGCAGAAACACAGGTCAACATATTCCCTGCCCCAAAGAGCTTGCAGTCTAATTTGAAATAAGATACAAGAAATGAGTGGGAGAAACAAGAGAAAAATAAGGCATTTGTTTATGTGGAGGGATGAACTCAGTGGGTCATAACTAATTTGGGGCCCAATCTGACTCCCATTGAAGCCAATAGGGGGCTTTCCACTGACTTTAAAGGGAGATGGATCAGACTTCCGAAAGGGAAAATATATTTCTGACTGCTCTTCAGTGGTAAGCAGAATCATAGAATCATAGAATATCAGGGTTGGAAGGGACCTCAGAGGTCATCTAGTCCAACCCCCTGCTCAAAGCAGGACCAATCCCCAACTAAATCATCCCAGCCTGGGCTTTGTCAAGCCTGACCTTAAAAACCTCTACGGAAGGAGATTCCACCACCTCCCTAGGTAACCCATTCCAGTGCTTCATCACCCTCCTGGTGAAAAAGTTTTTCCTAATATCCAACCTAAACTTCCCCCACTGCAACTTGAGACCATTATTCCTTGTTCTGTCATCTGGTACCACTGAGAACAGTCTAGATCCATCCTCTTTGGAACCTCCTTTCAGGTGGTTGAAAGCAGCTATCAAATCCCCCCTTATTCTTCTCTTCTGCAGACTAAACCATCCCAGTTCCCTCAGCCTCTTCTCATAAGTCATGTGCTCCAGCCCCCTAATCATTTTTGTTGCCCTCCGCTGGACTCTTTCTAATTTTTCCACATCCTTCTTGTAGTGTGGGGCCCAAAACTGGACACAGTACTCCAGATGAGGCCTCACCAATGTCGAATAGAGGGGAATGATCATGTCCCTCCATCTGCTGGCAATGCCCTTACTTATACAGCCCAAAATGCCGTTATCGTTCTTGGCAACAAGGGCACATTGTTGACTCATATCCAGCTTCTCGTCCACTGTAACCCATAGGTCCTTTTCTGCAGAACTGCTGCTTAGCCATTCGGTCCCTAGTCTGTAGCAGTGCATGGGATTCTTCTGTCCTAAGTGCAGGACTCTGCACTTGTCCTTGTTGAACCTCATCAGATTTCTTTTGGCCCAATCCTCTAATTTGTCTAGGTCCCTCTGTATCCTATCCCTACCCTCCAGAGTATCTACCATTCCTCCCAGTTTAGTGTCATCTGCAAACTTGCTGAGGATGCAGTCCACACCATCTTCCAGATCATTAATGAAGATATTGAACAAAACCGGCCCCAGGACCGAGCCTTGGGGCACTCCACTTGATACCGGCTGCCAACTAGACATGGAGCCATTGATCACTACCCGTTAAGCCTGACAATCTAGCCAGCTTTCTATCCACCTTATAGTCCATTCATCCAGCCCATACTTCTTTAACTTGCCAGCAAGAATACTGTGGGAGACCATATCAAAAGCTTTGCTAAAGTCAAGGAATAAAATGTCCACTGCTTTCCCCTCATCCACAGAGCCACAGTACGCACATTTCAGCAACAGTGGTGGCTGTCTTGTGATTTCTGACTTAACAGATCTTTTCAAGTGCCCCTAGCTTGCCCCTTTTCATTTCTCCTTCTCCTCTTCTCTGCTTCATGTGGCTCATTCTTTCTGCTTCTCTTCCCCATCTTATTAGTTAGAGGTTGCTGTACTATTGCAGAAATATGTAGACACTCCAGTCAGGCACCAGGTTCCCATTGTGCTAGGTGCAATGCACATTTATATATATATATCTATATATCTATATATATCTATATATATATAAATGTGCATATATATATATATATATATATGTATATATATATATATATATAAAAATCAGTCCCTTCCCCAAAGAGTTTATAATCCAAATTGTGACTAGAGGAACAGATGGAGAAAAACCAAGCATAGGAATGACATGGTAGCAGCAAAATGAGTATATTTGGCACAGTAAGCAGCAGTCACAAAGGCCTGATGCACAAAAGGAGTTAGTTAGGGGTCCAGAAAAATCTCCGATTCACAAAGCCTGAGTTAGGTACCTAGGGTCCCTCTACAATGAATAGAGAGACAGGTGCCTTAGGATGGGATTCACAAAAACCAACATACTAGGCAGGGAGCCGCTTAACCTAGCCAATGGGAGACGCTGACCAAAGGGGCCAGTACATACCCGCCTCAGATAGGTGCCTCAATCCAGGCTGTAGGGAGGCACCTAGTTCTGCTTGGGATTCTCAGCTGCAAACTTCTTTCGGTGTTAGGTGCTGACGCTCTTTTAGCAAGAAGCTGTGGGGGGGGGGGAGGACCTCTTTCATAACTTTGATCCCAGTGGTTAGGGTATTCATCTGGGATGCAGGAGAGCCCCTGTTCAAGTTCCCCCTGCACATGCGTCGAGAAGGGATCTGAACAGAGGTCTGCCACCTTTCACGTGAGTGCCCTGACCACTGGGCAATGGGAAACTCTGATGTGGGGCTCCCTCGTCTGTCCTGTTGAAGCTGTTGCATTATGGATAAATAACTCCCTGGAGATGAGTGTTCTACCCACCAGGCTATGGGGTCACTCATGCCTGTGCATGCATGCAGAAACCCAGTCACCCAGGCCAGAGAGGGAGTGGGAACACACCTACTGGAGCAGACTCTACAAGCAATGTCGGCAGCCAAATGCCTCTCTTCCCTGGTTTGTGAAGCGCTCTGGAGCTTAAGTGGGAGATAGGCACCTAGAGGGAAGCAGCAGCATGCTCAGAGGCAGAAACTTTGTCACGTTGGGAACTTTTCCTGCAAAAACTTAGGCATGGAGTGAGTTTAGGTGCCTACAGGGTTCAGCAGGAGTTTTGTGCATTGCAGTGATCCCAAAACCGTGACTTAAGTGCCTAACTCATTCTATGCATTCAAGCCAAAGGTCTTCCTTTCTCGTCTCACTATAACAATAAGTGCATAAATCTCCTCTTTTTTTCCAAATCCATCGGGGGAAGGGCCTGATCCTGTGACATGCAACACTTTCACAGAAGCCATACACCACCTCAATATTGGGCTGTAAATCAAGTGTGAAAATGCCATTTGATTATGTGTATAACAAGAGTTTTAAAATCAGGCCTTGTTTGAAATAATTGCATTTTACTCTTGTCTTAAACCAGAATGTTGGCTGTCTTCACTGGCATATATTGTACAAGTGGATATTTTTTCTGCCACATTTAAAATATTTCCCCCATCTAAATCTCATGTTTCTAAAAATCAAATGTTAGCTGTTATATTCACATTGCCCCTGGGGCATGTCTGGCTTATGGCCTGACTGTGTTACAATATTTTCCATTAGCTTTCATTGATTCAAAATGTATTAATACTTTATTAAAGCTGAAAAGCTTGGAATAATAATTTAGAATATACATATGGGATTTAATAGCTACACATGAAAGGATGCAAAATATAAAGATAGGAAAGGCAACAAAACTCTGTTCTCCTGGTGAACAAGAGTTCAGTAAGAAATGTTTGCTACTGAGAGGTCTACTCTCACCCCTGATCAGCCCATGATGTCAGCCTTCACTGTCCACTTCTGTTCCCAAACAAGCCCCTGTGTGCTCTCTCCCATGCTGCCCTTCACTCATGGGTGGGGCGCCCTAGATACATCCATTAAGTCACCTCATTGTCTTCTAAAAATCCCTACCCAGTGAGGTCTACAAAAATACCAAACCAAACCCCCTAACACAGCACTAGTTAGGCAGCTGTTGTGTTGTGACCACTGCCTGTCATGCTGCATAATACTCCCTCATTGCTTCCTTGTGCTCCCCCATCTGTCTGTATCCACCTGTGATCTCTTGTCTTATACTTAATTATATACTCATTGGGGTAGGGACCATCTTTTTGTTCTGTGTTTGTCCAGCACCTTGCACAATGGGGTCCTGGTCCATGACTGGGGCTACTAGGTGCTACTACAATTGGGTCCCGTTTTGTTCCTTTATGGTAGACAAAAATCCTATGAGGCTACCTGTATCTGTGTGTCTTGGGGGTGGAGGAGGGGAGAGAAAGGGGAGTGTCTGATCATTTCTGAGATTAGTTTAGAAATTCAAGTATTGTCTACCCTGGAAAACTGGTAGTTTTAGGTCATTGCAGATTCCAAGGAAATGAAACCTCCTCATTAACTACAATGGGAAGTGATTTTAGAGAGAGAATGTGGGAAAATATAAATCTCTTAGGTAGATACTACAGATCTAGGTAGCCTGTGAATAATGGCAATTTTTTTCTGAGTTCATTTCTTGCCCATTCAACCCTACCTCTGTTCCCTGTCTGTATGCATTATAATATGGATGGTGATTACAGGTTGGACGGTATAGAGTGAATGAGTTAGCTATTCCATTTTTATTTTTATCTTCACTGTTCAATGAACAGACCCTTGGCCTCCTTCACTTTGCACTGCCTGACGTACATAATGACTGAGGCAAACAGCCTTTAGACTCTGCTCTTGTCTTTATTTTCATGTATTAATTATTTCACTTTATTTCCTCCATTTACAACACATTGATCTAAGACTTCTAATGGTGGGTGTCCTCTTATCATGGATCTGCCTTGGATGTGTTGATTTGGTAGCTAGAAATTAGTTTGACATCCTGTAGTAAGGCTGTGGACACTGAAGTGTCTGGTTTGGAACAGAGAGCAGAATGTTGTGAAGAGATTATTTTTACATCTTTTGTATATATAGATGCACCTGGTGTTTGAGAGTTAGCAGTGTATTGTATTGGCTAGAAAATTCAATTTAAGTCAAAGCTTTAAAATGGAAGACATAGAATGTGAATCTCAGGGGGTTGACAATTCCACCTCAGTTAGAAGACACAGCAAAACACTGATATTTAGACCTGGCAGATGCTGAGAATGTAGATTCTAGAGCCAGACCAGAAATAGTGATGAGTCCTAGTCTATGTATGTACAGAAGCTAGATTGTGTGGGCACGATCATGTTCCAGAGTGAAGGGATTTAAATGCCAGGGTCAAAATATTAGGCTGAAAGCCTAAGATAAAATCAGAGAGTGACTGAAGACCTTTTAATAGGGTTACTGGAGAGAAACATTGGCAACAAAAGATCAAACAAGATGTCTGATTTTGAGTAAGTTGCAATATGAACAGGGCATATGCTGGTAATCAAACAGTGGCTATTACAGTTGTCCAAACAGGGCACACACTAAGACTTTAGATGTGCTGTTCAGAAGATGGGCCTGGGATTTTGTTTTGAGATCTTTAACAGATGAGATGCTCTCATGAGATTTCTTGCACATATTACATTTGGATATTGTCCATATTCTAGGCACTTCAGTTCCTGCTAGGAAGCAGAAACGGATTAAAAATAAACAAACAAGAAGTAATCCAAGCTTTTCAGAAGCTTGCTATGTTACTGACCCAGTGAGAGCTGCACCTCCTGAATAGTTAGGATCACAATCCTGATTTGGATACCACGGTTATCTGGTTACATATCTTCACTTCTCTCTCATGGTTATTCAGATACTGATTTAAATAGATTAGGTTTGCCACAAGTCAAGAAGTACTGAAGATAGCAAAGAAGCATGAAATATACACCATAGAGACTGCAGTCTGTGATACTATCTCTCTGACAGCCATGCATCTTGACTGTGGCCCAGTAGAATCCAGAGATACACCGCAACCCTGAAAATCCATTATCGCCAGACCAATGCACTAACTTGGGCTGCCAATTTACTCAAGGCATTATTGTTGCAGACCATGAGCAACAAGAATGAAGCCTGAAGCCAGTTCCTAGTGACCAAGCACGCATTTGAGGATCCATCCAAAGTGGATAAGGGAGAAGGGCACGTAACTTTTGTATATATTTTGAAAATCCCACTCAATATGCAGAGATATCTTCAGCATCCATTTACACTTGCCCGAGTAGCTTGCATTACACTACTTGCCTGTACAGAATGACCCCATCCCTACTCCAAATTTGTGTAACCCCTCAATAGCGCATGCTTACACTTAGGGTCTTAGTTCAGAAGCTGTAGGCAGATACTGCATAGGCTGCCATCGTTACACATGAAGGTTTGTGGTTGGTGTTACTACTTTATTACTCTTTCAACATTGGGAGGAAGGGGAAGTGTTCTAAGAAGCCTGATCTATAATTTATGTGCTTCTCAGTGCTTAATTTGTGCCAGGGCTTGCTAGGGCTGAGCCCTGGCACCTCTAGGCTTGGCAGTTCATAGTCCCGGCACCTCTGGACTTGCCACATCAGTTATGAAAGTAAAAATTGCTTGAGCCCCAGCACCTCTTTCCTTACAAATTAAGCACTGATGATTCTTCATATTCAAGGTTGTTTAGCCCCCTTTGCTGCACTATCCCCACCCCTTCTGAATTCCCTGGAGGGGGCAGACTGAGTGGAATACTGAGCAGATTGTGTGCCACATTAGGGGAGATATATATTATGATGCAAGGATGAGCTGTACCTTTGATCTCTGTCTCTCTCTGTGGGCACCTATTAAGTGACAGGTCTGCACCTATACTTTGAATACAATCCTGCAATTCACTCCACTGGATCTCCAGCCTACAGCACCCTCTGTTTGCCAACTGTATGATGTCAGCAAGCCCAACTGGGTTTGGACCTGTTACAGCCTTCTGTTTAGAAGCTTGACCAGCATGAAATTGCACTGACTCAGGACAGCGTCTTCAAAACAAGTATTATTTGCCCATCCACAGGGACATCATAAGCAGAAAGAAAAGAATTAAAAATAACGAATCAAGATGTGTATTTTCGTACCAAAACTTAGCATTTGCTTCATGCAAGTAGAGAGGCTCAACTTAGCCTTGGTACCCCTCTTCTCCTCCGGAGCAAATTGCAGCCTGCTCTTTGGCAGTCCCTTTCTCCTCCTGACTCAGAGGCTCAGCTCTTTGAACTGCTTTAAAGCTCTGTTTTGAAAGCTCCCAGCTCCTGATTCCTCCATAGTGCAGGTAAACCTGCAATGGCGTTCAAGTCCCATTATCTGTTTGAGTACTAGCCATTTGGAGGTATGTAGAAACCTTAACTTTAGGTTCCTACAGATCCAAGTTAGTGAAGGCCGATTTAACTGTTACCTTTTTAGCCAGCAACACAATAACCACCAAACCCATATATATGTATTACACAGATAAATGCCACATTCCTCACACATATCAGCTCCACAGAACTTATCTTCTTTAGCAACACTGGCAAGGTCACCTGGAGTGGGAGGGGCAGTTTGCCCCAGGCTTCCCCATTTGAGAGGGCCCCAAACAGGGTGGCATTGCAACCTGGCGCACGGGATCACAGTGCCACTCAGGTTTGGCCTGGCAGCCCCTCTGTCGTGATGGAGGGGTGACGGGGCCAAATTTGAGTGAGTGACACTACAACCTCATGTGCCAGGTTGCAACTGTCATGCTGTCTGGAGTGGCTCATGACCATGATTTCCTACCTCAGGGCAGATGGTCAAAAACAGGGCAGTGTAGAAGGGTGCTGGTGCAAAAGCATCTAATTAGCCCCTGCCGAGTCAGCTCCAATCAGGGGAACCAGATTGGGGCTGATGGAAAGGGCCTGATGCCAGCCTGAGGATTGGCAGCACCTGCTGGCCTGACAAACCAAGGGCTATAAAGGCTGTGAGGGAACCCGAAGGGGCAGCCAGGGAGAAGTCAGTCAGGGAGGTAACTGGAGGGATCCTAGCTGAAGGCTGACTCTGCCCATAAAGAAGGTGACTAATCCTGTAAAGTTTGGATATAGATAGACACTGGTGGTGGAATAACCTTAAATAAATAAAGACACGGGTGTTCCACAACCCTGAAGCCTCTCTAAGCCTTATTGGGGGCAGCAAGCAGGCCCCAGGAAGAGGGGTGGGTCGTGGATCCTGTTACACGTGGGGATTTGTCTGGGATCCTTTGGCAGAGATACAGTTTGGCGACCTGGAGATGGAGGGCACTCTGCAGTGGCTCCCAGAGCAACATGGGGAGATGCAGAAGACACTGCAAGCCTTTCAGCAGTCCCAGCAGCTGGAGAGGCAAGCTTTACTGGCTTGGCAGGCCGAGCAACAACGTACCTTGCAGGACTTTATCAAAGAACAGGCAACCGATGAGTCCTGTGGGGGGAGATGGCACCTGGCCCCTGGGCCTCAGCCTCTGTAAGATGGCCTCAGCAGATGACTCCGATGCCTTTTTGGATACCTTTGAGTGGGTGGCCCTGGGCACGGGATGGAACAAGACAACCTGGGCCCTGCGGCTAGCCCCATATCTTGCTGGGGAGGCGCAAGCGGCATATATGGCCCTGAAGGATGCCCAGGCTAGAGACTATGACACAGTGAAGACAGCCATCTTGGACCTCCTGGGGCTTTGGTCGGAAAAAATACTGACAAAAGTTTTGGGCAGCCCGGTGGGCCCTGGGCCTTTGCCCAGAAATTGACGGACTGGGCGACGCGGTGGTTGAGGCCTGACGCCCAAACTGTGGGGCAGATAATGGATCAGGTGATCCTTGAACAATTTGTGCAGTGCCTCCCAGATATCATGGGGGTCTGGGTGCGGTGACATCAGCCTGCCACTGTGGAAGCTGTGGTCAAAAGGACAGAGGAATATGCAGAGGCAGACTTCCCCCCGAGGGAGCATCGGACGCTGCAAGACACAGAGGGAGGCAAGAAACCCTGTGAGCATCCCACTCCGAAGCCAGTACACAAGCAACGGGAGGAGCACAAGCGAACCCCTAGCCACCCGGGACAGCTTGTATGTTGGCGCTTTGGACAGCCGGGGCATAAGAGCCGTGACTGCCTGGTGATGGACTGTGGGGCCGCTGAATTCTGTGGTTGGACCAAGGTTGGGGGGTGGAAGAAGAGGCATGGAATAGCCACCATCCCCGTGCGGGTGGGGAGAAAGTCCCAGAGTGGTCTAGTGGATACAGTTTCAGCCCGCTCCCTCATACAGCGGCACTTGGTAAAGCCGCATTGGCTTATCCCTGGAGAAAGGATGCTGGTGGAATGCATCCACGGGGATGGGGAGTATTGTCCCGTGGCCCAGGTACCCCTGGAGGTGCAGGGAAGGTTTGCCTGGAAGCGGGTGGGGGTAATAGAGGGGTTGCCCTACCCTGTGGTCTTGGGGTTGGATTGGAACCCTGCCCCAAAAGGGAAAGAGGGCACGGGGAGGAGACCCACAGAGAAAGTGAGAGGGAGGAACCTGGAGGGAGGGGGTGGACCCTGAGAAAGGGGAGTCCCACAACCTCAAGGGGAAAAGGATAGAAACCCTAGACAACACAGCCAGGATAGAGACCCTATGGAAGTGACCGAGGAGGGAATGGAAGTCCCAGGGTGGGACCACCCAGGGGAGGGAATCCCTGTGATAGAAGAAGAGATGCTGAAGATAGTTCAGAGGGTAGGAACCCAAAAGGGGGAGGCCCAAACTCCAATAGGCAGAGGCCCCGAACCGGAGACATGGGGCAGTTGGCTCTGATCTGTCTCCCCCACCAGGGAAGGAAAGAGAACGTCCGGGTTGACCTGCCCAAGGTTGCGACTGGTGTGACGACCTCTGGGCGGAGGTGGACTTGTGGGGTGGCCCACCCCCTATCCAATGCACCTTTTGTTGGTGGGACATGACAAAACCCCACAGGGTTGAGCTCGGGGACCACTCAGTTGGGCAGGGAGGCCATCCCCAGAGTAAAACCCCAAGCCAAGAAAAGCGGGGCCGAGCAAGATCAGGCCCGGCATCGGCTTAAGGGGGGAGGTATGTAGCAAGGTGCTGGTGCAAAAGCACCTAATTAGCCCCTGCCCAGTCAGCATGAATCAGGGGAACCAGATTGGGGCTTATGGAAAAGGCCTGATGTCGGCCTGAGGATTGGCAACACCTGTTGGCCTGACAAGCCAAGGGCTATAAAGGCTGGGAGGCTGCCAGGGAGAAGTTAGTCAGGGAGGGAACTGGAGGCCTCCTAGCTGAAGGCTGACTCTACCTGTAAAGGAGGTGACTAATCCTGTAAAGCTTGTATATAGAGAGACACTGATGGTGGGATAACCTTAAGTAAATAAAGACATACATGGGTGTTGCTCTCTGAGCCTTATTGGGGGCAGAAAGCGGGCCCCAGGAAGAGGGGCGGGTTGTGGACACACGCAGACACAGCAAACTGGTGGTGTGTTCTATAATTAGATTTCACCAAGCCAGTAAAAAAATGTGGCCTCCTAGTTCACTATAACAGACTTACCATAGAGGCAAGACAGACAATCCCCTTAGACTCTCCAATCAATCTTGTCACACAGACAAAATGGACGCTGTGATCAATAGTCACTTACACCAAAAACCACACCATGTTCAGGTTGCTCCCAGTCCCAACAGACCAGTTGCTTACCCCAGATCAATTGGTACCCTCGAACTTACATCAAAGACAATGCAGGTAACTAATTCTGTAGCAAACTAACTAAAGAAAAGAAAGAATGAGAGTATTGAGAGGTTAAAGCAGGTAAAATATATGTATAGGTGAGTCACAGTCTGTAATTCCAAATAGTGGCAGAGATATAATAAACTGCCAGTTTCCCAAAAGTCTTTTCACGGCACCCAGATTGTCTCTGGGGATTTCCACTTTGCATCTGGTACCCTTCCCTATAAGAGTCCAAATGGGCCAGAGGTGAAGGATCTTTCCCTGAATCCATACTTACAGCTTCTTCTCACAGAAAATAAGCTGACAGGGTCACTACCCACATGGGCTCTTCCTTTGAGGATAGAGACTGAGGGATGCACTTAGAGGCTTTGATATCCAATCATCACACACAATGACCACTTGCTTTGAAATTAGCGCTTTTCTGTTAAATTTCTTCATTTGCATTCCATGAGGCTTCTTTCTCATTTGATGGGTTATTTAGTTACAGGGGTACATACAATGTAAATGTATGCTATTACATTAGAACAGGATACAGATAAATGAAAACAATGCAAGTAACATCTCATTAGTTTCCGTGAAGTTTAAACACCAAATACACTCAGACATCTAACAATCACTTTGATCTGTACTAATACACAATTGAATTGGCCTGGCTTCCACCTATGGCTTTGCAAGCATTCAGTGAGGCTCGGGGCTTTGGCATGAGTGGCACTTGGTCTGCCAGCATCACAGCAACTCCTGGACCAGGTAGTTGGGCCTGGCCCAATGGGACAGAAGTTTCTGCTGCAGGGAAAGCGTGAAGAAAGCTCACTCTCCAAAATGTCCTGGGTTTCCCCTCAGTGGTAACTATTTTGAAGGGTGGGAGGTCTCAGTTTCAGGTTTTGCCCTGGGCCTCCAAAAATCATTGTGCAGCTCTGAACACTGTCTGGGACTGTATTTGTTTCCTCTTCCAACACCTATCAGGGTCCCAGGCACCCTTACGGGAGTAAAATGTTACAGTTTCCAAACTGTATAGTTCAGGGGTTGGCACATTGCTGCCAGCCGGGGTCCCAGCTGCCAGCCCCGCTCAGCCTACTACCAGCCTGGATGGACGGCACCTGGTCCAGCAGCGGGCTGAGCAGGACCGGCAGCCAGGACCCTGGCTGGCAGGGGCTGGCGGACGGAACCCCAGACTGGCAGTGAGCTGAGCGGCTCATCCCGCTGCCGGTCTGGGGTCCCGGCCACTGGCCCCTTGCCAGCCGGGGTCCCAGCCGCCAGCCCCACTCAGCCCTCTGCTGGCCTGTATGGATGGAACCCGGGCCGGCAGCAGGCTGAGCGGGTCCCGGTCACCGGCCCCGCTCAGCCTGCTGCCAGCCTGGATAGATGGAACCCAGGCCAGCAGCGGGCTGAGCGGGGCCAGAGGCCGGGACTCCAGACCCAGGAGCGGCGCCAGGGTTTTTGCCACCCTAGGCGACAGCGCTCCTCCTCAGAGCATTCGGTGGCGGGGGTCCTTCCGCTCCGCGTCTTTGGGGCGCTTCAGCGGCGGGTCCCGGAGAGAGTGAAGGACCCGCTGCTGAAGCGCCTTGAAGACGCAGAGCGGAAGGACCCCCGCCGCCGAATTGCCGCTGAGGACGGCAAAATGCTGCCCCACAAATCCTGCCACCCTAGGCGACCACCTAGGGTCGCCTAGTGGAAGTGCCGGCCCTGTCCAGACTGGCAGCGGGATGAGCCGCTTATCCCGCTGCCGATCTGGGGTTCCGTCTGCTGCCTGCGCTGCCGGTCTGGCACGCGAAACCTTTTACTGGCACACGAAACATTAAATTAATGAAGACTTGGCAAACCACTTCCCAAAGGTTGCCGACCCCTGGTATAGTTAGTATTATAAAGATCTTAAAACGGATGTCTGGCCTGTCAGTCACTTAGTCATCCTACACCTCAGGTCCCCTGTCTGTAAAATAGGGATAAGGAAACAGCGCTTTGTAAAGTGTTTTGAAATTTTTTTTCTGAAAAGCACTATTGAAAGGCAAGATTGGCACTTGCTCCATGTGTCCTGTAGGAGAGGATGGGAGGCATCAAGCTATCTGAATGGTCATTCATAGCTCCAGGTCAGAGAACAATCTAAGTGGAGCCACTCACTACTTCTTCCTTCACCACGCACAAACACACACATGGTGGAACAGTGGCAGCAGGAAGTGTATGGAGCATTGGCTCCACCCTCTGCTCCCATGTACCAATCAGCAGAGCTGAGCTGTCACAGCAAGGGTGGGAGAGAAATAACATGCTGCTGGCCAAAGGCACAAGCAAGTTTCTTCTCTTTCAAATGAGTCACAATTCCTTGGTCTGCACCTAGGGCAGCTAACTAATTGTCCCTTACTCAGAGCAGACTGGAACAATCTAGCCTTAAGTGTTTAGCATTATTTTATTAGACATTATGCAAAATGTAAAATAAACGGAGAGATTAAGTCACATCTGCTGTTGTGTGAAGAGAAGCAGAATTGTAATTCATTATTTAAAAGTCATCAGGAGAAATGTAATATATATTTTGCTAGTGGAAAAAACTCTGCACTGTAAAAAGAAAAATTAAAAAATTAATTACAAACACTAAACTGCAATTCCTGTTGTAAGACGTGCCAATAAATCTAAACAAAAAGCACATATGGTTCAATTGCAGTACAGACAAAGGATGACAACGCCTACTAAACTGTACTGACAGATGGCAATGAAGACATATAAAAAATAAACAATAAACCTTTACCAAATGCTTCACCAGCTTTTCTCTTCTGTAAATGGGGACTGGAGAGAATTCAAACAGGTACTATACACATGAGAGAAAATGTGACTTGAAAATGCAACACCAGGTCCAACTTCACTGAAGTCCTAGGCACAGTCAATGGGGGTTGAAAGGGAAGAAACCTGGGTGTCCAGGTCAGCTAATGATGCTGTGCTCTGGACAGCAGATTTTTCCCTGGAAAGGCTAAAGTGGTGGGTTCTGGGTACTGGGGTAAATGTCATCTGTGTCTTAAGTTGGGTCTGCACTTAGCAATAAACCAAGAACAGTGTTTTATGCAGTCTTACATGGCTTCTGTTTCTGAACAAGGCCAAAACCAGGAAAAAAGAACAAATTAAATGTTTTCTCTCCATACGACGTCCTCATTGACAATCACTAAGGTTAGTTTGTGCTTATATAAGCTGCCCTGTGTATGGCACAGCTAGACCACTCATCTCAAGGAATACCCCTGAGAAGACACGTTCAGCTCCACCAGAGAGGCACCACTCCTTCCCTGCTCCTGGGAGCATTAAATTATTGGCCCATATCAGTGGCAATTTACTAAGCACAACTGTCTCCCTCCCTCCCCCATGCTGGCTGAGGTGAACCAGCTGGTGCATGGGGAGAATGTGAAGATAAGGCTACTCCCATTCTTTGCTCCCCTTTTCCCACCACTCACCCACCACCTCCTCCAGGGAAGGGAAGGAGTAGCTGAAACAACTCATTTCTCTCACTGCAGCTGTAGTGGAGAGTATGATGTTCACAGCACACAGAGAAGTTAGATAAAAGCATAAAAATACTTGTTCTAAAGGCTGCAATGTAACACTACTTTATTTCTTAAAATCCAGAACCCTAACTCACAAGAGCACAAAACAGAGAGACAAAGCAGGCTGCTCCCTAAGGCAGAGAGGCACAACTCACCTTACCTTGCTCTAGGCTGGCTCATTGCAGACTGACTGCTTCTAGAATCAGCTGGTTGCATGCTTTCCTACAAAGCCCCCTAGCCTGAAAGCAGGACTAGAATCACCCCCCTACACACCCCAAAAAAGGATTTAATGTGATAGATCACAATTTTAACACAATTTTCAATACATCACAGAAGCAAAGAGGCTGTACGGGGCATGCCTTCTTCTCCCTTACTGGGCCACGGAGGCCAGACTCCAGTCTTAAGCATAGTTTAAATTTAAGTAACTGAAGCGACCCATTATTGTATTTCCTTCCTGGTTGTTCTTGCTCAACTGTGCATTCAGAGCATTGCTGCTCTGCTCTAGAGGCAGTGTAACCATTCTGTGTTGTCAAATAGCTTTTCTTTGCTTAGAACTGTCTCCAGCTTTCAAGGTTTATATATTACTCCATTAGCCAGTCAACTGGAGTGTCTTTCCCTTTATTCCGATGGTTTGAAGTCCTAGGATCCTTTCACTCTAAATACAATAATGCGGTTGTATAACTAGTGTTTCTTGAGCGCCTGGGATGGGATTTTTCTGTGTAGTTGTGTGTGACATTGTACAAGTCTCTCAGGTAAATAGACACTTGAGGCCAAATGCTGAGAGGTGAGCACTTGCCATCACCCAACACCTGTCAGGCTTTGGTTTTAGTGTTGTATTCTGGATTCAGATAGCAGCAATGCATGATAGTCAGCCTGTTTTAATTAGTCCTAGCCTCCAGTCACAGGATGGAGAAGCTGCGAAATTCGTTTTCTTTCCGTTTCTCTCTAATGTATTACCATCTGCTAGCCCTGTTCTGCCTATGTTGCGTATTTACATGTCCACCGTGACCACAGTATCAGAGTCCCTCACAATCTTTTATGTATTTACTCTCACAACACTCGTCAGAAGCAGAAAAAAATAGTATCCTTATTTTACAGATGGGGAACTGAGGCAGAGAGACTAAGTGACTCTCCCAAAGCCACACAGGAAATTTGCGCCTGAGCAGGGAATTAAGCCTGGGTTTCCCATTTTCAAGTCATCACCGGAGCCACTATATAATCCTTCCGCTCAATTAAATGGTGTCTGTAGTTGTCAGTATTACTGGGCCTTGTGAGTCTCCATATTGGGCCAATGTATCTCCTAAGTCCTACTTCAGTCTTTGTAAGGGAAATCCTTTTCCCCTGCCCACAGCTCTAGTTGAATTTCTGTATCTCAAAGTGGAGCTGTAAAGAATAGTTCATAATTTTTAAGACCAGAAAGGTGATCAGAATGATCCTACTTTAACCTCCTGCATAATGCAGGCTACAGAATTTCACCCAATATTTTCTGCAATGGATGTAGTTATTCTTCTCTACTATATACTTAATGGATCAGATTCATCCTTGCTACCATGGACAGGGGTTGTGGTGCCAGGATCGGGTAGAGGAAACAGAACAGGGAGAAGATTGGAAGAGAAAGAGGAGGCCCTATATCTCTAAGATTACCCTCAGATCTGTGCAGATCTTGATGGAACCAGCTGGCTTTGGCAGATGGAACTCTTGCTTATTTTGATGGGTAAGGGAATTTTGTTTTTTGGCCTGATCTTATTCACATCAAACTCAATGGCAAAACTGCCATTGACCTCAATGACAAGATGATTGTGCCCTATGTGCACCAGCTGTTAACTTTACTTGCACAAGGAATGAACCGGAGGGAATAAATATGTAGAGAATGGCATTAACACTTCTTTAAACATAACTAATTGCCATCGGCAGTTTGCTACTTAATCCATTTTGTTGTAGTAAGAATGAGAATCAATTATGGCCAATATTAATAAAGATATAAATTAGATGGAGTGCTTGAACCTGAGCTTTGTTTATAAAGAGATAACCTGGGGAGAAAATGAAGCAATGTTAACATAGATAAAATAATCATTCAAAAAACAGATCAAGAATTGTATGTGAACCATATATTCCACAGATACTTAGAATGCCATTTTAAAGTGTTTTGTTGATTACTACAGGGTTTTCAGGATGACAACATTAGTGGTCCCTGGAGGCCCAAGCCCCATTGTGTTAGCACTGTACAAATGAGAGACAACCCTTGCCTAGAAGAGCTTACGCTCTATGTAGCCATAGAAGCACAAGTGATCGGTCCAAGGTCAAAGAAGTTCAGTGGCAAAGCTGAGCATAGAATCCAGACTTCCAAATCCCATGTAAGTGCCCTGTCCAGCCAGCCACACTACCTCCCTCTCACTCAATTGAGTTAGGAGTTCCATTTCTAAAAGACCACAGTTAGCAAGGAAACAAATTCAGTAATTTGTTAGGTTAATTATATACTAATGCACTTTTATATACACAAGACTGGCTATTTCCTTTGCCTTACATTCCACTCGCTGCATAATGTTTTCTATGGGTATAATGAGCTATATACAATACCGGCCTTTCTTCTGCTCTCCCACTTTATTTCTTCTATGTGTAACATGCTCTATACAGCATTCAACCATGGTGTTTTGTTTCACAGTACTTCACAGTACATTTGCCATGTACCACAATTTATATTGTTTCCTCATCTTTGAAATATTTCTTTTTGACAGGAATAAATTCTGTTGCTAGTCTCTTCTCTTCCAGCTTCCAAGCTTTAGTCTGAGAACCATGAGTACGTCCCTCCCAAGTCAAAGTTCCTTAAAAACTGAATACTGCAAATATTTTAACATAGTAATTTGAATGAGCAGATTATCTGTTCCCTTGAGCCATGGCTCCTCTCTCATTCAGCAACGAGAATAAAACACTTATTCAGTTACTCAGCATAACTACTGATGTTCTATAAAAGACAAAAGGCAAAATCCTAAAATTCTAGCTGCTGGTTCTGCATAGGCACATACCCAAGAGCCTTCAGAAGCAGAAGCCAGAAGTTTTCCTACACCCATTTTAGCTCCCACAAAGAAGCTGCTCCACAGGGAGAAGGGTGATCCAGTGATTAGGGCACTAGCCTGGAACTAGAGATCCAGATTCAAATCCCTGTTTTTCCACAAGTTTCTGGTGTGACCTTGGACAAGTCTTAGTCTCTGTGCTGTTACCTGGGGTCTTTCAACCCAAAGCTCTTGGTAACTTTTACTCTGTGCGAGGTGGAGTCAGGAAATAAATCAGAGGAGACACGGCCGTCCGACCGATAGATGGCTGACACAAACAGGACAACACAAGAGCGCTTTCACTTAAAGCTAAACTTTACTTAGTCTCAAGCACTTACACACGTCCACAACAGGTTAGTAAAACACCCCCCAACCCTCAATAATTACCAAAACCTAGTGTGGCTCTCGAGTAACACAGTGGCAGGCTTCCAGTGGCCAAGTCTTCCATTTGCCAGTGGGGACCACAAGATGTATCCAGAGGGAGAGTCCAAAAGAGTCCAACTACCTCAAACTTTCCCCCCTTATTTATACATTAGTAATAGAATGACATGTCCCTTAAAGAAAACTTGTTAAGTAAGCAGTTTCAATGGTCAAGCAAGAGATTCCTTCTGATTATTGATTTTTTTCCAGAGTTTGCAGCCTTGAGGCCCCAATAAACTTTCCTGGGGCACATCCTGCTCTCCTAAAATGCATGTATCAGCAACTTCAACACAATTCTTATCAGGAAGGACGCGGGGTCAAGCTGCCCTTTCTGTGGCACCCAAAACCCTCTCCCCTCCTGCCTTGGATAAGCTAAGCTTGCTGACTAGGCTGCTTTTAGCAATAAGCCATAGTGGTTTTACGCACTTTACTGGTTTGCCATAATCTCCCCATACAGTTTCCCCTCCCGTGCCTGAGCTAGAAAATTCTTCCCCGCCTCACAGGAGTGTGGTGGGTATAGCTAAATTAGAGATTGTGAGGTGCTCAGATGCTACAATCATGGGGGGCAATAAGAGTCCATTGTGAGGGAACAACTGAGGTCCATTCTAGGATGCACTAGAAGGGGTTAGAGTGTGGGCCATTGTTTTAGAATGCCCCAGCCCTGTTTCACACACATTGTGCCTGCTCTTGGCAGAAATAATCAGCATGGAAGGAATATCAAAAAATCATCAGCTGAGGTATCAGGCCAAAGCTACCTATATTATGGTATCTTCTAATATCCCTGTAGTGGTCTCTAACTGAAACCCAGAGCTTTTGAATTGTGTGTGTGTGTGTGTGTGTGTGTGTCCATTAGCCATTTTCCATGCTCATAAGCAGGCTGATATTACTACATGTTTCTTTGCTATCTGGAAGTTATTCTACTAATGTTTTATGTGAATACATTTTAGCCTAGGAATTTTCCATCAAGTGTTTGATAGATGACCAGATATAAAACTAAAATATCATATCTCCGCTAAGTCTGAGGTTATTATTTCTGTTTCCTGATTGAATTGATATGGATTAAAACCTTTATAAACTGAACTGCTTCTACTTTCACCCAAAATAAATTTTGGTTCATTGATTAAGGGTTTGGGTATGCCTGGTGCTAATGCTTAAACTCCCATTGGCTTGAATTATTATTTCTATTGCCTTCTAATATTTAAGGACTCAAATCAGGGAGCAAGGTTCTATTGTATTAAACTCTGTACTACCATAACGATCCCTGCTCCTAGAGCGCTCAGTCTAAATTTAGAAAGAAGTGGGAGTTTAACTGGAACTGACACCCACATTCAGGACCTCTCAGAAGTGCTCAGCACCTCAGATCTTGTGCCCAGAGCCAAAAATCATTTAGGGCCCCCAATTTTTTTTATTTATTTATTTTTGGTGAAAATTTGTACTTACACAATTCTAGTCCTAGAAGAACCCCTTAAAGTCAGCTGGCCAGAAGGTTACAGGAATGTTATGATTCTGTATGTATATTCTGGTGCACCAAAGAATGAGGTCTTAAAGGAAGGGGTCATACTGGTTATAAATATTATTGTGAAATATATGTACAGATAATAGGTTAGGACTTATGCATATATACTGAAAATATGGTTTTAAAAGTCTGTATCGAGGCAGGGGTGAAAAACAGGTTTTCCTCCAAACAGGAGGTCATAAATGTGTCTCTCTGTTGGAATGTAAATTAAGCATTGCATGCTAACACAATGGATGACAATTTACATACTAAGTCAGAAGTTAGCAAAGAGATGTGAAGTCAATAGGAAAGGCGCACACAGGACAAACCATGATGGTTATCCTGGCTGTGTACTAAGACGGTAAACTTTAGGAGTATATCTCTGAGGCAAAGAAGCCACCCCATCATACTGCACCTAGGAAGTAAACAGGGAGGGATCTCGCCCAAGCTTGTTTGAAAAACTGCAGAAGAAATTGGAGGAGATAGATCTTGTTTAAACAGAAGGTTAACCTGTTAAGTTTAGTCACTATGAAGCTTGTTGTCATTTTTTTTATATGTAATCATTTGTTGCCAATATTCTTACTCACTATCACTTGAAGCTTTCATAATATATTAATAATGTAAATAAGAATAAGCTTATCTAAGAGATGGGATATTAAGCCAAGTGCTGATTCTGAGTTGAATCATACAAGCTGGTGTGTATACAGTTTTGCTGGGGAGAGCAGACCCGGTATTTCTGTGAGTAATCAGTGGATAAGGAGCTGGACACTACAGGGGAATGCTTCAGCGAGACTTAGTAACTGGGGTGCACCTATCGTTTAATTGCAAGGCAAAAGAAAGGGCTGGCATTGCGCAAAGCAAGACGGAGTGGCTAACAGGCTGGTGGTATTAGCTAGGCAAGCACAAGAAAGACTCCCTCACCTTGGAGCCAGGCATAGCAAGATGACTCAGTCTTGGGTACCCAAGAAGCATCCCAGGAACAAATGACAGGATGGATCTTCCTGGGTCAAAAAGTCCAGTCCCCAGCCTCCGCAGGCAACCCCATCGTATCCCATTCATAAACTCTTGTGAATGTTCACAAAAAGCAAAAACCAAACAGACAATGCAAATGTAGTAAAAAATTAATTCTATTCGGAAGTCATAAAGTGCCTGAATTTCTCATTGCATAGCCACAGTTCATACAGATAGTAGATATTAAAACAAGCCTTTAAACGTTCAGAATATATGTTGATGCTCTATTGATAGCTAGTTTAACGGTTGGCCAATTTCTGGATTATTGCCTAGGCCAGAAAGATAGTTCTTTTGTGGTGCTCTGCACATCATTTTGATTTTTGCTATGCACTGTGCATAGTTTGATTAATGCCAGAAATTGTCGTCTGAAAAAGGATGAGTGCTGTACTGCCAATTACCTGGTGGAGCTTCATCCAGTAGTCTTGGTGAATTGAATGATAACTTCCACATTTACTGCTTCATGCTATGTATCGGCAAGATTTCCTGAACAGCTATTGCTTATACCCAACCTGTATTTGCCTCCTATTCATTCATATATTGAAGCCTGGTTAGCATATTGTCTAATGTTTAGGGACTACACCACCTAAACAAGAGTCTTCACTGCTGTTGGCGCAACTGACTGACATGAATTAATCATTGAGAGCCAAAGGTAAGGGCATACATCAGAAGGCACAGCCAGTCCTGTATGTCATGCGGCCTCCCTGTTCCCACTTCAGAACCTACTTCTTCCCACAATCACTACCTTAAAAAAACAAAACAATAACCAAACATTGAAATCTATTTTAAAGGAATCCTTGAGTCCTTACTCAGTGTGTTATTTATATTACAGTACTGCCCAGGTGTCCTGAATGAGCTTATGGCCCTCTTGTGCTAGTTGTTGTACAGATACATCAAGAGCAGGGAGGGACTCTTACAAGAGTGTGCCATCTGAACAAAGAAGATAGACAAGGGGTGGAAAAAAGAATGTATGATCATTCCCATTTTGCAGATGACTAAGGCCTGGTCTACACTAGGGTGGGGATCGATTTAAGTTACACAACTTCAGCTATGTGAGTAACGTAGCTGAAGTCGACGTACTTAGACCTACTCACCACGGTGTCTTCACTGCGGTGAGTCGACTGCCGCCACTCCCCCGTTGACTCTGCCTGCGCCTCTCGCAGCGGTGGAGTACAGGAGTCGACGGGAGAGCGCTCGGGGGTTGATTTATCGCATCTAGACTAGATGCGATACATCGACCCCGCTGGATCGATCGTTGCCCACTGATCTGGCGGATAGTGTAGACATACCCTAAGGCTCAGAGGGACCAAGTGACTTGACCAAGGTCTCACAGAAGGGTTCAGGCAGTTCCTGGCTCTGCCACAGCCTCTAATCTCACAAGTACCAAGTCAGTATCTTATCCATAAGACAGTCCTTCCACTCTTTCACTGAGTCCACTGGAAGTTTGCCTATGCAAAAATCTAAATGAGGACCTTGAGATTTGACTTCTGGTACATACTGTGCAAAAACAAGGAAGCAATCTTATAACCTTGTATTGTGTAAACCCATCTCTCAGATTCAGATCTAAGACCACCCTCACCTTTCAAAATTGTTTGTAATTTAAAAGATTTGAGCAGGGGCATCAGAGCAACATCTCATTCACAGCCCTCCAGACTTTAGTAGTGCTTGTTTACTTGAGGTGGCATAAGTCACTACCAAGAAGAAATGAGGATAGACTTCTGAATTTCTCCCCCCTCCCCAACCCCCCTCCACACACACACTTACGTCAGAATGGTAGGTTCCAGTAAACACATAGAGACATCAGCAGGCATAGGGAACCCTCTCTGCTGCTTAGGATCAAAGCATGTTTAATTTACCCCCTCCCCCAGACAATTGCTTGCTTTCTGTCATCATCCTCTCCTTCACTTTGAGTAGCCTCACTCCCAACTCCACAGAGACAGACCATTTAAAATGAGCAGTTCCAGCATTGTTATATGTAAACATCTGAATACAAACCTCTCCTGCTGAACAAAACCTTGCTCATGAGAATACCCGCCCCCCCAAAAGGGCAAATACACAGCTGCATCTAATTTAGCTTTGAATTCAACAGAATGTTAGCAGAATTCCTGTTCCACACCACCCCCCTCCGCACACTGGAATCAATGAGAATTAAGAATGCTCAAGAATTCACATGATCATCATTCAAACTTCATTTGTAGGCATGAACTAGTGTCTTGCATTCAGCTGGACCTAAATTGCTATTAGTTCATTAAGCAACACTAGAAAGTGATGGGTGTCATGTGTAATGAAAGATGGGCTACAAAAACCCCTACCCATTTCAGGTTGCAGCCCCCATTCTAAACTACAGCCTTTAAGTTAATAAACCACTAGTTCCATTAAAATGCAGGCCAATTTATTATTAGTTCTTACAGATATCTTTATTCAAGTGTAGATGACAGGATAATAGAATTGCTGTTTGACAGCTTGCTGAGAAAATTGTAGCTTTCATCATCCTGTATGATAAATTCTTCCTAAAATAAAATGAACACCCAGAGAAGATATTAGAATCAGATTCTTAGATGGATAGAGCAAGGATTGTGACAACCACATCACTCAGCTAAAGCAGAGTTTCTATGATTTCACAAGAGATAATACTTTGGTTCAGATCTTATTGGAATTGTGAAAAGCAAATTCAGACACACTTGACAGACTAAATATCAGAAGCGTGCATAATACCCAGTGAACTTAAAAGCACTCATGTTTTCCCTTACTTTTCAATCAGATTGTACTTTCAATATACATATTTTCAAAGTTGCAAGACTTGTTACATATATATTTGGGGAATTTCATGGCATTTTTGCTGAATTTTTTTTTTTAAGTAACAACCTCTTCCCTCCCCCCTGAAAAAAATCATTAAAAAACCACTTAAGCCTTTCAAGTGACAACAGTATGACTATCTGTTACAGAACTTATGAGTCCTAAATAGCGAAAAGCAAAAAGAACAGGATCTTTTAAAACATATGTTTCTTTTTTTCCTTTCTGCAAGTGCAGTTTTAAATGGGGAAAGGAAATGAGCCAGAAAAAAATTATATAAACATTGTGCATCTACTACAATTAGTATAAGCTTTCCCCCATGAAGAGAATAGCAGCAGAAATTATTAATAGTTATTTGCACATTATTTGTCTTGCAAAACAAAATAGACAAAATACAGCACTACCATGGTGTAGGGACTCCCTTTTGTCTTTTCCAAGCTAGAAGTCTCTCACTTTGGAACTAGTTCAGTGTTAGGAAATAGATACAAGGTTTTTTTTTTCACAAAGATCTCCCAAATTTATGTTACTATGGAGGAGAAAAAAGTGTTCTAATTTACTGAAGTTAAACAAAAGCAGTATCCATTTAGAACTTTTATTATTAATTTAGCAAATGCATTCCCTCCCTAAGACGAGGTTCTGATGCACTCTTCTTAGGCCTGGTCTACACTAGGCTTTTATGTCGAATTTAGCGCCGTTATATCGAATTAACCCTGCACCCGTCCACACCAGGAAGCCATTTAGTTCGACATAGAGCTCTCTTTAAATCGATTTCTGTAATCCTCCCCAACGAGAGGAGTAGCGCTAAATTCGAAATGGCCATATCGAATTAGGCTAGGTGTGGATGGAAATCGACGCTAATAGCTCCGGGAGCTATCCCACAGTGCACCACTCTGTTGACGCTCTGGACAGCAGTCCGAGCTCGGATGCTCTGACCAGCCACACCCCGGGAAAATTTGAATTCCTTTTCCTGTCTGGGCAGTTTGAAGCGCAGTTTCTGTTTGGACACCGTGGCGAGCTCAGCAGCAGTGGCAGCAGTGGCAACGATGCAGAGCTCTCCAGCAGAGATGGCCGTGCAATCCAATAGAAAGAGGGCCCCAGCATGGACGGATCGGGAAGTCTTGGATCTCATCGCTGTGTGGGGAGATGAGTCCGTGCTTTCCGAGCTGCGCTCCAAAAGACGGAATGCAAAGACCTATGAGAAGATCTCTAAAGCCATGGCAGAGAGAGGCTACAGCCGGGATGCAACGCAGTGCCGCGTGAAAATCAAGGAGCTGAGACAAGGCTACCAGAAGACCAAAGAGGCAAACGGACGCTCTGGATCCCAGCCCCACACATCCCGTTTCTACGAGGCACTGCATTCCATCCTAGGTGCGGCCGCCACCACTACCCCACCCCTGACCGTGGACTCTGAGGATGGGATATTGTCCGCGGCCGGTTCCTCAGCGGACGGGGAAGAGGAGGAAGGAGATGAGGAGGACGAGGCAGTCGACAGCGCTTACAACGCTGATTTGCCCGACAGCCAGGAGCTCTTCATCACCCTGACAGAGATCCCCTACCAACCGTCCCCCGCCGTTACCCCAGACACAGATTCAGGGGAAGGATCAAGCAGTAAGTGTTTTAAATATCTAAACATTTATTTACAACATAACTGGCATATTTAAAATATTAACAGTAGCTAAAGTGCTTTAAAACATGTAAACATTTATTTGCAACAAAACAGGAAGATTGAAAATATTAACAGTGGGTAAAGTGCTTCAAAACATGTAAACAGGAAAGTCAAACAAAAGGGGAATCAGTGCAAAGTGTATCATGATTAGTCTGTCTTTGGGCGCCTCAATATATAGTCCGAACTATTTTCAAAAAATTGCACAATGTCCGCTTCATGATTATAGTGCCCAAAACCCTGCAGTCATTTGTCCCTCCAAGGGCACCTAAGCCAAGAACTGGTCAATGTAACCGGGGATAGAGGCGACATCCTCCGGGGAGAACTCC
The DNA here is from genome assembly GCF_002925995.2 of Terrapene triunguis. NCBI lineage: Eukaryota > Metazoa > Chordata > Testudines > Emydidae > Terrapene > Terrapene triunguis. The sequence continues at coordinate 83,320,017 of NW_020664417.1, read as the reverse complement.
TCATACGCCTCCTGCAGGTGTTTTTCCAGCCTCATCAGCAGGTTCCTGGGCAGGGAGAGCTTATTAGGCCCCCCGTGGTAGGACACGTTTCCCTGCCACAACGCCAGCAGGTACTCCGGGATCATGGCCTTGCAGAGCAGTGCAGCAAATGGCCCCGGTTTCTGCAGGCTGTCCCGGAGCATCTTCTCCTTCTGGCTCTCCAAGACCTTCAGGAGGGTGATGTCTGGCATGACTCCCTGCTGTGAATTAGGTAGGGGAAAGTTAGTATTGGGACTGCTTGCCCGTCCCTTTACAGAACTGCAACCGCCGGTTTACAGCCACGCGGTTTACAGCCGCGAGGGGGTGGGACAGGGCCAGAGTTCATGCTTGCAGGATTGCTGCCAGCAGAGACTCGCATTGCTTTCTATGTGAAAGGAGGCCAGTGCCACTCTTAAAGTTTTAAGCGGCCACAAGTCTACGGCTTACCATGTTTGCCAGCTAGACAAAGTCCGGTGTCCAGCCCTGCTCCTCAGCTCGCCACAGCAAGACCGCAGGCACTGTAGGCGAGGGCCGAAAATTCGACCTTGTCCTCAGTGCGCGTGTGATAGGTGCTCTGCATGGTCTTGTTCACAGAGAAAGACTATGTTCTCTGTTCACAGATACATTGCTCTGTCTGAGGAATTCACTCCCTTTTTCCAATTCCCACAGCCACATCTGCCCAGAGGCTAGCGCACATTAGGAGGAGGAAGAAGAGGACACGGGAAGACATGTTTGCTGAACTAATGGGATGCTCCCGAGCACAGGCAGCCCAGCAGACACAGTGGAGGGAGAACTTGTCCCAAATGCACCGGGCAAACATTGAACGGGAGGAGAGGTGGCGACAGGAGGACAGGCAGGCTACTCAAACGCTGCTTGGACTAATGAGGGAGCAAACGGACACGCTCCGCCGCCTTGTGGATGTTCTGCAGGACCGGAGGCAGGAGGAGAGAGCCCCGCTGCAGTCTCTCTGTAACTGCCCTGCCCCGCCACCAAGTCCCATACCCCCCTCACCCAAAGTCCAAACACGGAGGGGTGGAAGGGGCCGTGAAAAATTTCACTCCACCCCTGCGGACTGCTCTACCACTAGAAGGCTCTCATTCCCCAAAATTTGAAAAGTCCTTTCCTACCCGCCTCACACAAGACCCCGTCCAAGTTTCACCCCCCCGTTCCATGTGCGGTTGTTAATAAAGAATACGTTTCTGTTCATTTCTGTTTCCATCCTCTTCTTTTGGAGGGGAGTCTGTCTGAAGGGGGGGGAAGGGGCTTGGTCATTGGACAGGACAGTCACCTTTAGCAGGGGGCAGGTGCAGCAGCAGGGCACATATACAGTGCAGTGACTAGTTATCCTGGTCAGTCTGGGAGGTGGTTTTCATGTTTTGTGTGGTGGGGGCGGTGGTGTTGCTCTGTGACTTGGTGGCGGGGGAGGGCAGTTACAGATCTTATGCAGCGGTCCTTACCCTGCATCACAGAGCCGCGCAGCAGGGGATCTGTAACCCTCCTCCCCCTGCAAGACAGTCACATAGCCGACACATACACGCAGTCCCGGCCAGGAGGGCTGGCAGGCTCCGTTGAAACAACCAGTCCACCACCGCGGAGCCTGTCATTCCTGGAGTTTAGAAGCATCATTTGCATCACAACCCTAAACCCGCCCCCCGCCACAGTCTGCGTCCCAGGTTTAAAACATTCCCGCGAAAACAGTAATAAAGACAACGGTGTCCATTAACAAAACAGAACAGATTTTATTTTTTGGGAAGGGGGTGAAGGGGGTATGTAATTGGAGAGGATAGTCGACGGCAACTGGGTAAAGAAACGGGGGCAAGTTCTGCCTCTGTGTCCACAAACTTAAAAGTCACTGGGTACCCTGCTCAGCCTTGAAACTGGCTTTCAAAGCCTCCCGGATGCACAGCGCGTCCCGCTGGGCTCTTCTAATCGCCCGGCTGTCTGGCTGGGCGTAATCAGCAGCCAGGCTATTTGCCTCAACCTCCCACCCCGCCATAAAGGTCTCCCCCTTGCTCTCACACAGATTGTGGAGCACACAGCAAGCTGCAATAACGATGGGGATATTGGTTTCGCTGAGATCACAGCGAGTGAGTAAGCTTCTCCATCTCCCCTTGAGACGGCCAAAAGCACACTCCACCACCATTCTGCACTTGCTCAGCCGGTAGTTGAACAGTTCTTTTTCTGTGTCCAGGGCGCCAGTATAGGGCTTCATGAGCCAGGGCATTAGCGGGTAGGCTGGGTCCCCGAGGATCACTGTAGGCATCTCCACATCCCCAACAGTTATCTTGTGGTCCGGGAAGTAAATACCTTCCTGCAGCCGTCTAAACAGACCAGAGTTCCTGAACACGCGAGCGTCATGAACCTTGCCCGGCCATCCGACGTAGATGTTTGTAAACCGTCCCCGATGGTCCACCAGTGCTTGCAGCACCATTGAAAAGTAGCCCTTTCTATTGATGTACTGGCTGGCCTGGTGGCCCGGTCCCAGGATAGGGATGTGAGTCCCATCTATAGCCCCACCGCAGTTTGGGAATCCCATCGCGGCGAAGCCATCTATGATGGCCTGCACGTTTCCCAGGGTCACTACCTTTGACAGCAGTACCTTCACGATTGCCTTGGCTACTTGCATGACAACAACCCCCACGGTAGATTTGCCCACGCCAAAGTGGTTCGCGACTGACCGGTAGCTGTCCGGCGTTGCAAGCTTCCAGAGGGCTATGGCCACTTGCTTCTGGACAGTCAGGGCTGCTCGCATGCAGGTGTCCTTGCGCTTCAGGGCAGGGGACAGCAACTCACAAAGTTCCAGGAAAGTCCCCTTCCGCATGCGAAAGTTTCGCAGCCACTGGGATTCATCCCAGACCAGAAGCACTATGCGGTCCCACCAGTCCGTGCTTGTTTCCCGGGCCCAGAATCGCCGTTCAACAAAATCCACATGCCCCATTGCCACCGTGATGTCCTGGGCGCTGGGGCTCGTGGTTTCTGACAGCTCTGTGCTACTCTCCGACTTCAGGCCCTCATGGCGGTGCCGTAGCCTCCTCGCCTGATTTCTCTGCATCTGCCTGTGGGAAAGGTGTATGATAAGGTGCGAGGCTTTGAGAACGGCCACAACTGCAGCGATGGTCGCAGCGGGATCCATGATCGCAGTGCTGTGGCGTCCGCGCTGTCACTGATCAAAAAGTGCGCGAACTGATTTCCCGCCGGCGCTTTCAGGGAGGGAGGCAGGGTGGTAGTGACTGACGGATGACGACAGTTACCCAAAAGCACCCTCGCCACATTTTTTTACCCAGAAGGCATTGGGGGCTCGACCCAGAATTCCAATGGGCAGCGGGGACTGCGGGAACTGTGGGATAGCTGCCCACAGTGCACTGCTTCCAATGTCGACGCTTTCCCTGGTAGTGTGGACTGACAAAGTCGAATTACTGTCCTTAGTGTAGACACACACGTTCGACTTTCTAATATCGATTGCACATATTCGATTTAACTAAAATCGAACTACTCTCGTAGTGTAGACATACCCTTAATGTATGCATAACATGCCTCAGGTGGCACATGACCAGGATTCATCACCGAATTTGGTCTGCTGGTTGGGTCATTAGCTTCACCGGCTCAGGCCAAGTACTGATGGGGTGTACACTGTGAATGCTGATCCATTCCCCCCTCTCATGCACTTACTGACTGTGAATAAATAAATGGCCCCACTGAAGGTGATGGAGTAAGATGCTACCTAGCATAAGTAAGGGTATCAGAATCTGGCCCTTAGTACTGCAAGAAGATATGCCTGTATCAGTGAGATTTTTTTCTTATGTTCAAAGATACTGTAGAGAAACAGAATGACCTGCTGCCTTCCTTAGGCTAACAGCTGAAGTGTTCGATGAAAGGTGGCTCAAATAAGATGAAATTATATAAGATTTCCAGTGTAACTCATAACTTATATTGTCCCAACTCTGCCATATTCCCTTACACATTCTGTTAATATTGTTAGAAGATCATTTGTACAATTAAGAATTCTGTTTAATAAGTAGTTAGTAGCCATGACCCCAATTCAGCAAGTCACTTAAAGCATAGGCTGAGCTTTAAGCAAGGGAATATTCCCCTTGACAGCTAAAGCTGGTGGAAAGTTTTCCAATGAAATGTTTTTCCATTGGAAAATACCATTTCAACAAAATCTAAACTTTCTGTGGGAATGTGTTGATTTCAATGAAATTTTGCAAACATTGTTTAAAAGGGGGAAATGGAGGGGGGGGCAGTGTTTTGACAAAGTCATCTTTCTGTTTGGACCTTATTGGAACACAATGTTTTGAAGTTTTATAAGTCAACAATGGAATTAAATGTTTTGATTTTAGCAAAATGAAACATTTTTTAAAAAATTTCATTTTGAGGGAAACTTCAAAATTCTAAGTTTTGTTCCAAATGGGAACAAAAACAAAATTTTCCAGTGTCAGAATTTTCCATGGACTTTGACCAGCTCTGTTTAATTTACAGTGGAACTACTTGCCTATTTGATGCTCAGCACGTGTTTATGTGCTTTGCTGAATTGGGGCTTTAAGAAATGAAATAGATGGCTTGCTGAATTGTTAAATTAAAGCAGGGAGCAGTGCTAGCCAAGTGATTAATATTATATTCCCTCTATGCCAAGGGGCATTTTGGCAAGGAATGAAGAAAGAGTAATTTTACCTAATGCTGGAGTATCCTTTCATATTTAGGTTTGAAGGTGGACAATGAAAATATTTTGTCCAGATGTTGTTGGGTTTTTCGTTTGCCAAAGAAGCCTATGGAGGTTTTAAAACAAACAGAGAGTCATGTCTGAATTTCAGACAGTGGCAATGTCTTCATCATTTTATTACTCCTGCCCTTGAAAATAGCCTCTTGCATAAGCCAGTGTCAATATGGGTTTCAAATTTAATGGTATAATGAGATTTTGCTGGGCAGACAGAAAGAAAGAAAGAAAACCATTTTGACAATATACAAATATTTCAAAGATCAGCCATTTGTCTTTTAATCTCGATTGACTATTACTACTCAATTCAATCAAAGCTTTTGGGAAAACATCTTAGTCATCAATTAGACCTCACCCTGAAACCATTAAAACATGTGATTTCTTTCCTTCTCCCCACCCCATACGCCCCCCAGAGTTGCAAGGGGAATCAAAAACAGTCGAATGGTTAATGGTATTGTGGCTACAGCTTTCACTATGGGGAGGTTATATCTCATCTCCAAAATAAAACACACTTACAGAGCTTGGATTGACACTCCGGCCCTCTAGCTCCAGAAACACAAACCTTTCCATCTGACAGTTCAAGGGGTAGAGTTACCCATGCACTGTTATTTGTGTTACAGCAGCACCTTGGGGCTTTGATGTTGGTTGGGTATTTTTTGTGGTGGTCACTGTATAAAACACACATTAGACAGCCCCATCCCTAATAAGTGTACAGGCTAATAGACAAGAAAGAGAAAGGGTGGGAGAGAATATATAGGCAAAGAGGTCTGCCCAAGATCACACTTGCCTTCTTCCTGATGTACTGTGATCTAAGTACCCAGATCTCTTTCCTCGATTCTATCCTTGGACCATGTTGCTTCTTCCTGGTCTTTTTAAGCTGCAACCAGCCAAAAGAGGGAGGCATGCTCAGAAGGACAGTACTCACTTTTGCTCCCACTGGCTTCAGTGACAAAGAATTATGGGGGCAGGACTACATTTCTCCCACATGTGAAATCAGTGAGCAGGATTTGGCTCAGAACTACCACATTACAAAGAGTCATTAATAATTGTGCTTAATTACAATCTGTTTTCTTCACAGCGCTGGTGCATCGGTTTAAAGTGGATTTAATTATAGGGAAAATTGGAAGTCCTGGTTGCAACCAATTTTTGAGCTGGCAGAAGACAAACGTTAGACATAAGTCAGAATTTCAGGATAATTATTTTGGCATGGAAAAGTATTCCCCCACCCACCCACCCACATACACCCTCTAGAAACTACTAGTGACAAGCTGTTATGAGGTGAAGGAGAAACCTCAACAGCATAGATGAGGCAATTTCCAGGAAAAAATAATGTTCCAAGACACGATGTTAGTAAGGCTTTTAGAAAGAAATCTGGTTGCAGCTTAAGCTATGGAGATGCTATTGCCTCTCCAGAGCCCCAAGTGGGTCAGCTGGTGTGAAAAAACCTGCTTCATAGTGAATCTGCTGCTCTTTTCTCTCCTGAATGGAGGCTGATATTACTTTCACCCCTGTTCTGTTGAACTATTAATTTCTTACTGGTATGGGGGCCGGCTCCGGCCCCTGGAAGGGGTGGGGCCTCAGGCAGAAGGGCAGGACTGGGGGTCAGCCTCCCCCAGCCAGCCAATCAATGCTGCCTGGTCCCCACCGCCTGGGGCTCTGGTGATAATTTAAAAGGGCCCGGGGCTCCGGCCGCTGCCAGGGTAGCAGTGACTCGGCACCCCCGGCCCTTTTAAATCACCGGCCCCAGAGCAGCTGCCCCTTTTGCCTGCCCCCATCAGTGGCCCGGAGGGGGGGGGGCAAAAGGGGCAATGATGTTAAAGCGCTGCCACAGTGCTTTAATGTTGCTGCCCTTTTTGCCTCCCTTGTTGGCCCTTCTGGTAGGGTCCCTATGGGCAGGGCCGCCGACATGGGAAGAGGCAGCGACGTTAAAGCTTTAATGTGGGCTGCATATGGACCGGTACTGGCTTCTTAGTAGTACACCGTACCAGCCCACTTTCACCCCTTATAGCACCCAGCAGCTGCAGAGCCTTACACTTTCCCCTGAGTTATAGTATACTAGGTGCATTATCAAACCTTGTATCAGGGCAAAGGCTGATGTACCACAACACTCCAGCAACCCCAAGGGAGGCAATTGCATTAGGTCTGTCTGGTCACGTGGCCTGGGGTCTGGTTTGACTGGATGAGCCTGTCCCATGTGGGGAAACCATAGTACTTTGTTTCTTTACTCTCTGAATACTGAGAGTAAAGAAACAAAGTACTACTCAACATCAGTCTTCATCTAGGACAGGTGATAACTGAGGAAAAATTCCCAATTTAGAATGAAAAGAAACCCATATTGTTCCCTTTGCCACCTGAGATTTCATTTACCTTAACACTGCTAGTGAATGAAGCAATCAAGATTCCTACTATATCATTTTATCAGCTTTTGTCATACTCCGTCACATATTGTTTGTGAAATGCTGATACTTGTATGCAATCATATTACAATTAAACATAATAACGCACCCATCATATGTGCAATGTGGTGGCATACATTAAGCCAGATCGTTCAAACAGGTGGTTGCTTTGTATGCAGTCAGTATTTCCAATTATTGACAGACTTCATTTCCTCACATAGTTATGTTGGTACATCTCTAAGGCGCATCTGTTCTGCAGGGAGTGTTACCACTTTGCTCTGATTATCACAGAATTAGATTTACTGCACTGTTTTGTGTGGTGCAATGCTAATTATTTCAAGAAAATTTGATGCTGTAATTAAATGGGTTAGACGAGAACTGGGAAGAAAAAAATAATTCTGTGAACTCTATTACGAGATCTACTGGAGGGCTGCTCCTCAAAACCCAGTGTGTCTGTGAATGGCCATATTTGTTTAGTAGGAAGAGGTCTGACTAAGATGATCCCATGTATTCTTCTTACCATCACGTCCCAGCTCAGTGAATTCAAGTATTGCAACGCACACAACCTCGCCGTGCCCAAAACTAACTTTCTTGATGAATCCCACCAAGGCCGAACACTGTCAGCTTTGTCCTCTAGCTCTTTCAGTGAGCTCCTGCATTGTCTATGTAGCAGTTAATAATGCCATATTGGTGAACTTTCTACGGTTTAAAATGGTAAGAACCAATAGGTGACATTTGCCAATATGAGGCCAGGTTGTGCCTTTATATATGAAAGGCATCACTGGAGGGCCTCTGAATTCCTCTATCAAGGTTGGCAACGTGGTTATGGGGTCCAGCCTACATGGATTCTCCCCACCCCCCAAGAGCTGTGTGAATCTTTGGAGGCACAGAACCACCGGAGCAGAGACATTACGTTTTTTTGTTGCCTCCCGAACCCTTGCAGTTCTCCTCTGGCTGTGTAACAGCGTAGGCCTGATATAGCCATGTTTGGAAAGCTCCTTCTGGCACCAGCCCCTTCCTAGGAGTTAATGCAATTCCTTTGGCTAAATTAACTCATGAGCAGCAAGTCCCTGGGATTGGTGGGAACAATGTGTCCTACACAGGCCTGAGAAACTCTGCTGCTCTCTTTCCTTTGCATCTAAGCATCCAGAAACTCCTCTGAGATCCAGGGACATAGGGGAGATGTTGCTATGCCCACTGAGCAGGGGCAGATCCATGCATGGAGAGTCTGTCTACACGACCTGATCTGGGCCGTGGCTATTAAAGGAAACTGGTAATCACTGGGTACTCTCATGGATTCTAAACTAGTTAAAAGCTAGAAAGCAGAGTAGGAAAAGTGGCAATTCTCAGCCTAGAAGGAGGTTAATGATAGCGAAAGAGTTGTGAACAGACATCTGTATGAGGACAGGTTGTGTCCAGTAAATTTACTAGCAACCTGGGACAAGGGATTAATTGCAAAATTTGATGATGACATCAGCTTAGGGAGGACTGATGGTACTTTCATACAGAACTAAATGAAATAAGAAGATTGGGGAAGATGATGGCAGAGAAAATGTGATGTAGGCAGAAGTACAAGCTAATGTGCATTAGAAGGTATATATATATATATATAATCTGCACTCAGTGAAAAATCTAGGTGTTCATGTTGACAGCACAGTGAGGATGCCTGCTCAATGCACTGTGGTAGTCAAAAAAAAAAAAAAAAAAAGTCAGAGGTTAGGGCTGCATCAAGAAGGGAACAGAACAGCAAATATACCATTATATACATCCCTGGTACTCAGCACCCTCCCCTGGAATACTCTAGTCACTGCCAGTTACTTTATTTCCAAAACAACAACATCCGAAATACATAAGGTTCAGAAAAGGGAAACATTCGTGATTGGAAGTGGGGGGGGGGTCACTAGTTTCACATGAGGGGGAACACTAGTTTTGTCGTTATGCTATTAGACTGGGGCTGAGGAGAATTAGGTTCAGTTCCTGGCACTACCACAGACCTCCTGCATGACCTTGGGCAGGTCATGTTATCGGTGTTGCAGTTGTGCTGTAATAACAAGATAATGCTGCTTCCCTTTCCCCTACACCTTTGTCTCCCATGTGTTTAGATCGTAAGATCTCTGATGCCCAGACTGTCTCTTACTGTGCAAGGACCAATCTCAGTCAGGGTCTTAGATGCTACTGTAATAGTGACAGACAAATGTCTCTTCAGCAGAACTGGAGAAAAACCTACGCACATTTATCTTCTTAGATAGAAAACTGAATTTGGTTTGGCTGTGTTCACTGCCACCTTTCTCGTATATTCAGGAAAATTAGTTTACTGGCAGGAATGTTTATGGAAACAACAACAAGTTTTCAGCAAATATTGAACATGTGAGAACATTTTGAATTAACAGACTGATTTGCACCAGTAACCCCTGATTCTAAGAATTCTGCCAGTCCTTGTAGGCAAACAGGAACAATAGCATATGGACTACAGCCAAAATTTTCAAATATAAGGGCCTCGCTTGAGACACCTAAATTCAGTACTAGAGAGATTAGTTTGTTGTAATTCTTAAATCTATGAAGTTACTGTGCCAGTTAAATTACTTTCTGTATCGCCATATATCAGCTTTTTTCTGATCCCTCATAGTGGGCTCAAACCCGAGTCTTGCTGTATAGACATGGAGTGAGGGACATAAGAAGCTCCCTTACTGTGAGCATCTGTCACAGGGCTGCTTTTCTTCCTCCTGTACAGGTGGGGAAGGAATGGGTGGACAGTGGCAGGAAATGGAGCGATCCAAGGCTGAGCTAGCACAGATGTGGATCAATAAGTGCGGAGAATAGCTGGGGTAGAGGAGCCTCCCTAGAATGGATTCTGCTCCTGGATCATGGCACCCAACTGTTGCCTTCGCTATATATTTTAACAGCTTAAGGAATCTCCAGAATTTGCTTGCCTGGCCCGTAAAGGCCCTGCTGGCCTGGGACATTTGGGGCATATGATGCTCCAACCCTAACCCTTCCTACCTTCAGCATGCATCAAACATGCCATTTTTGCCGCAGCTCTTCCTGGGCCAGGCCTCTTGCACTAAACCAATGGCTCAGAATTGGGGCTGCCAAATTTAAACAAGACTAATAGCATGACTAAAGATAAATCATGTGAGTAAGATTTTACAGGCATGAGTCTGAGCTTTAATTTGTTTTAAATACTATAGCACTGATTTCTTTGTTCTCTTTACTGAACTGCAAAGGGCATGAGCTAAACATAAACCTAAGGCAAGGAGAATAAAACCCTGAAATAGAATAAAAGTTCCATAGCTGTTTGCATTAGAATACAATAGCTTTCTGTATTGGCTGAAAACCAAAAGCTCTTTTGACAGCAAAGAACCTTTCTGTTCAAACTAACAGCATGGCAGACAGATTCATGCTAACTATACATATTCAATATAAAAGGTTCCTACATAGAAATATTTTGATTTTTTTTTACTCTGCTTTGTGTATTTATACTGAAGCGGTGTAGTGGTGGTGGCAGCGCCAGTTATAACCACCCTTTAAAGTCCTGAAAGTGACATTCTGGGGTGAAACTGGAAAATCCATTGCCGGAAACCCAGTGTGGCTCACCTGTGTGCTAGCATTATTAAAATAGGTATTCACTTTACAACAATGGGTGTGTGTTTGGACTTATGAAATGCTGCATGCATTAAGCTCACTTATAATATCAGTATCACATAGTACAAGGTAGTGTTTAAGTGTTTTGCTCTGTGACTATAAAAGTGTTTGCTATGAAACTGGAATCCCCCACAGTCAGGAGAGAAGCATTACCAGGTGTGAAATACTAGTTTATCACAAGAGGTGTCATGTCCTGCCTAATAAAAGAAGGCCATTAGACACCAGGCCAACCATTGTTGAACATCAGAGGACAAAAGACTTTGTTGATTGCTTCCCCCATGCCCATGCAGAGGAGACTTGCACAAACACTCATCCCATCAATTTGAGCTCTGGGGAAAGGGAATAAAAATCCCTGTCAAGAAGAAATTGTTATCCCTATGCTGCCTGGACTTCAGGGAGAGGGCAAGATTTCTAAGCATAAGCAAGGGATCCCCAGGCGTTTACCTTGGGTTAGCCCAAGGACATATAGAGATGCACATTAAAGCAGCTTCTATTACTTTTTGGAACAGCTTCTATTACACACATGGACTAACTCATGTGTGTGTGTCTGTTTACCTGCTTTAACCTTGTAAATAGCTCTCATTTCTTTTTCCTAGTTAATCAAACTGTAGATAGTCTATTATAGGATTGGCTACAAACATTGTCTTTGGTTTAAGATCTGGGGTGCAATTGACCTGGGGTAGGTGACTGGTCCTTTGGGACTGGCAGTAACCTGAATATTCTTGTGACTTTTGGTGTAAGGGACCATCTAACACAAAAACAAGCTTGCCTGAGTGGGAAGATAGACAGTCCTCTTGGGAACTTTAGTTTGACTCTTTGTTAAGACTGTTATAGTGCATGGAGTTCACACTTGATACTTGGTTGGTGAAATCTAGTTCTAGAACACACAACCAATCTGGGGTTTGTTCCCTGGTTTGTGACTGTCTGCCCTGAGGTTGGCACTCACACTCGTGAGCCACTCCAGACAGCTGGACACTAACTTTTTCTCTCAGTAGTGCCAATTTCAAATTTGCTAAATTTACAAGTCAAAAGACAATTCATTTTTTCCTATATGCCAGTGCTACAGAATCAACCTGGGAACAGAGAATTGAACTTTGGGTATTTTTTCCTGCCTCATACACAAGAGCCAGTAACAGATTTTGAAGTCAGAATTTCACTGACAATTTTGTCCACAATTAAAAGTGGGTGTAAGATGCTACCTAATCAGGATGGTATAGGACACTCACTTTTCATAAGTGTAAATGACAATGCAAGGTGCAAAGCAGAGGGGAACTGGGCCGTGTAGAGGATTGGAGGGTGGCATGAGATTAAATCAGTGAAACAATATGATATCTAAAGACTACTTTGAAGTTCTCTAGCTTCTCTCATTCATTTATCTTCCGAGTAATTCTTTCCATGTGGGATGGGGTGTTTACCCCACACTTGCCCAGAAAAGGTTAATGCAGATTGATAAGGGGGCTAATTAACTCAACAAGCCACAGCTGAGGGGATTCAGGTGGCTAAGTAATCCCCTGACTAAGTGAGGGAACCCAGTTGAGGAGGAATGAGCTGGGCTGGGTTTATAAAGGCAGGAAATTGGCAGCCATGGGGGCTGGTAGGAAATAGGCTGCAGTCACTCCCTGGGAGAAGGGAGTTGGGAGGCTGGCAAACCCGAGAGTGCTAGATGGTAAGGAAAGAGCTCAGGGAAAGGCAGCAAGGTCCAGGAGGGAACAGACATTGACTGGTTGCTGGAGGGTCCTTGAGCCGCAGTAGAGGACAGGCCTGGGTTCCCCTCCTAGCCACTGAGGGCGTGGCACCTGGGAGCAATGAAAGGGAAGGCTGCCTGAGACTGTGGATAAGAAGGCTCTTTGATACACCACCCTGGAAAAGAAAAGTGTGTTCAGTGACCTGGCTGGAGGGCCAAGTCCTGAAGAGGCAGCAGCAGCTTGTAGAGTGAGAGAGGGGTGGCAGACCCAGAGAGAGAGGCAAAGAGATGTCATGAAACCATGGGAAGGTGTGTCAACCTCCTGAGCTATTCCCCAGAGTGACCAGGAGGAGGTGCCATCCTAATGGTCAGTGGAGCACCCAGTCATATCATGTCAGAGTATGGACCTGATCCTACACCCATGACACCCCTGGGTTGGATGGGCAACATGAAGGCTTCCAGTTTCTGTTGTGTTCATGACATTAAATAATGGTTCACACAGACTGTTAGCAAGTTACATCACTGAAAAAACTAAATCAATGGGTTACATGGTTTTTAGAGTACATTGCAATTTCCTCTGAAAGCCAACAATAAAAACATAGCCAAGTAAACAGCTTTCTGCAATGCTGCCAGAGATTAATCCAACTTTCTGCAATCCCACCAGAGAAAAAGCAACTTTCTAGCCCCAGGAAAAAGGCCTAAAGCACCACAGGGCCTGAAGCAAAATGAAACATTATAATAGTACTCCAAGGAAACTGGTTTAGATATGAATAGTCCCAAACCACTAGCCTTACTAAACTCAAACAGCCACACACTTGCCCTGGGGTGCTTGCATTCTTTTCTCATTTACACCATCTAATCCCACCTAAGATATGTGGTTGCACAAAGTGAGAGGAGGTTTTGGTCCTCCAGACCAGAGTAAGATCCTATAATACTACCTCAAAGAGAGACACTTGAATGGATCAGACTCTTTGCTGTCTCTCCTTCAGGCAATGAATGAAATGAAGCAGTATTTCAATGAAACTTACAAAATCTCACTTGTTTCTCCATGACAAAGCATTTTAAAACTTTATGTCCTAGTTTTCTTTCTGCAAACTTCAACAGATTTACATAAACTACATTAAAAGAACACTAAGGCTGAAAAGTCAAACATTCACAACTTAGAATTAAGTGGTCTGTGAAGTCTTAATTCAGAATTAAGGTGGTCTGTGAAGTCTTAATTCATCACCCTTGTATGTATTAGTCTAATGATATATATTTTTCCACAGGATCCCTGCCTCATACAGGATGGATCTGCTTTGTGGATGAATGAGAGTTGTGTAGTGAAGGAAGCTGTTGTCTGTAGGATCTCTGCCCCATTTATTTTGGGTACAGGGACTGATGGGCCTAGGCCTGCCTAAAACTAAAGGCCCACTCCTTTGACCAAAGGGGAGGAACCGTGAAGTCCAGGCCATAACTGAATGCAGAAACAGGAATGGGAGTGCAGGTTAAAGGAGAGAGAGAACCTCAGAGAGCACCCACTTTTCCTCAAAAGGAATTCAAGGAGTCAGAGGACACTGGCCAGAGGAACTCTGATTGGAGACATAATATAATGAGGGACCAAAAGAGGACCCACAGTCACAGAGCACTCCCCATCAAGGTACCTCCTCTTGGTCTGGTGGATGGCCATCTTGGCCAGCACTAGGAGGAGATTGATGAGGTCTCAGCTTTGTGCGGCCATAGATGGGGTGTGCATATGCAAGGAGGGGTGGGGGAAATGCAGCCAGAACCTTAGCAGAAGTTTCCGGAGGAACTGCAACTGGAAATACTCTATGTAGATGTGCACCGAGGCTCCTTCTTGCCTATGAGGTGTCAAGGGGACTCTGCCTGCACCAACCATACCTCCATGCTAAGGGCTCCACAGAGGATCTGCCAATTAATATCCTTGGTGGGCTGTGGGACCAGGGTAGGATACAGGCTAGCCCACCAGATGGCAGCAAGTTCTTCTATTTGGTATTGGGGCGAGACCTAAGGGAGAAGAAGGGATGGTATGCAGCATGAGTGTGCACAGATGTTTTCTGGGCACGGTTCAGAGATGGATTGGCCTACTCAGGATGGCATTCAGCCTACTCAGGTGTAATGTGTTTGTGGGGGGAGGGGGGCTGGAGCCTGATGACAAGCACAGGAGCCTGATGACAAGCTCAGAGGCTAGGGGTGAGCGAGGAGAGCCCTCCCACAGGACACCCTCAAGAGAAGCAGGATGCAAGGCTGATTGGACCTCCTGGAGTACCTAACAGGGGATGCGCAGGGTGGGCAACTCCATGAGCAGGCTAATTGCCGTGGGGTCCACCCAGTCCCTCTGCCCTGGTGAAACCAGCCAGGACCATCTGCTGGTGCACTAAAGGGGACTCCACTACTTGCTCTCTAATGTGTGGGTTGTGTAGCAGGGGTTCAGCCAGGAGAACTTCCCCCTCAATGGCCGCTACAGTTGTGGCCATTGAAAATAGCCTCTAGAGCCTGAGGAGGTCCTGGTAGAAGACCGGCAGCTCAGAAAGGTGTCTGAGGAGACCCCTCGGGTAGAGATAAAAGGGCTGCCAATTGTATCAGAGCCTTCAAAGGTGGCAGAGAAAGGCATGTGACAACAAACTCCATGCCAGACTACAAACACCATCAGAGAGTCTCTGCAGGGCCTGAAGCAATTGGCTGCAGATAGAGACCAGGTCCTGCCAGCCCTCTCCCAGGGGAAGCTCAGGAGACCCAGTGCACACCCTGCCAGAAAAACTTCAGGACCTTCCTTTGGAGACTGGTCATGGTCCCCCATGGCAAGCTCAGGGTGTTGAATCAATGCCGGAGAATGGGGTAGGACTAATTAGCTGATGACCAGCACCCTCCGGACTGGAGCAGCCCCATCCATATCTTCCACCAGTCAGACACCCTAGCCTACAGTTTGTCTTGGCATTTCTGCTGCTGATCCCTCACTGTTGGAAAATTGTATCAGAGCATTGGGCCCCAATTCCCACTGGATGGCACTGAGCGCAGGTAGGATAGAACCCATATGCCACCCATTCCCAACCATCCAGCCAGACCCTTTGACCCAGTTGACCTGGTGAAGAAAGCCAATGAGTAGATGGCTGGCAAGCCATTGCACACACCAGGTGTCCCGGACCCCAGTTCATGAGGAGCACATTGTTGGCATATGCTGACAGGACCAACTGCAAGTCTAGCTCTCAAATCACTAAGGGGAGGAAGGGCTCAATGGTGATGGTGTGCAGTTAGCCAGACAGCAGGCAACCTTGATGCACCCTTTGATCAAAGGTAACAGGCTCAGTTAGAGCCCAGTTGAACTTGAACAGACACTCCACAATGGGGTACAAGGAACCCCACAAAGCATGAACTGAAGTTGAATGGTCACAGAGTGTCCATGAGATACCCATGATCCACTCTATTAACTGCCTACTTCTGGCTGAGGGACAGCAGAGTGAGTGACAGACCATCCCTACGCACCTGGTAGAGAAGGTCCCCAAGGAAAAGATAGTTGAAGGTGGTCTGGTGTGGGAAGGTGTAAATCTGGTAAGGGTGGATCACATCTGGCAGCAGATTTCAGCCACAGTGAGATGGCCTTTGCTATTACCTTGTGGTCCATGAGCAGCGATATTGGACATCAATTTCTCAGGTTGCAGAGGTCCTCCCCTTTTGGGCTGAGCCTGTGTGATGTGGGGAGCTCCCTGGGGACTCAGTCCAGATGATGGCAAGGTGTGGGTGGAGGATGTCCCAGAACGTGTAGAAGAACTCTATAGTCAAGAGATGTATTGGTGGACATCAGATGAAGGGATTTGGAGAACACTGACAGAGAGAGGAAGCTTCAGCTGATCCTGGTCACCCAGACTCACTGTAGGGTATTCATCCTACAGGACCCCACAGAAATTGGTGTTGGGGGCTGGATGCAGGGAGAAGAGGTCAGCATGGAAAGCCCTTTCCCTTTCCAGTGATGTGCTTTTTTGGCACCTGCTTCTTCTCCAGGGCACAGAAGCGGGAGCTGTGATCTGTCTCCCGAACGAGCTCGAAATATGATCAAACTAAAGCATTCCAAGTCCAAATAGTTGTCAAGGGCCCAGAGCTTGTCCCACTTCTCTGGACACCCCCTGCAGAGGGATGGATCACCAGGTGCCTGTCCACTCCAAAATCTCCTGCAGCAACTGCTCTATCACCATGTCCCTCCTCCCACTGGCCCACGGTGTAGTTATGGCAGAAGAGCCAGGCACATACGTTTCCTTCATCCCACCGTCACTGTGCAGAGAGGGAAAGGTGGGCCTCTGCCCCTGCCAGATTTCCCAGGAGGAGACCAGGATGCCCATGTCCTATAACAGTGTTTTGTTAAAATCCAGTGGGCCAGACCTAGCCACGCAGGCACCAAACAAATAGTCATGGCCATCAGATGGGGGTCCGAGAAGGGGGCTGGCCTGATACTGGAGAAGTTGGCCTTCAAGATGTTAAAATGGGAACTGTAAATGTGGCCTAGATGGGACTGGCATGACCGAGTCTCTTCCACCTGATGCAGATCAAAGTAGTGCAGCTGAACTCTGATTTTTCAGAGGTTTATAACTTGGCCAGGTTTGGGGAGATTGTTGTGAGGCTAAAAGGCATATCCCTGACATCAGCATGACCACCCTCCCTGCCAAATTTCAAGTCCCAGCTCCAGAACATGGAGGGTCTAGAGCTTCACTGGCATAAGGTGTGGTAGTAGTTGAAAGGCTGGGGCCCTAATTTTAGGAATGATAACAAGAGAGCAAACAAGGGAGGCTTTTTTTGGTAAGTCGTGCATGTCTTGATGGTTCTGCTACAGTTTAGTTGTAAGTGTTCTGTCTGATAAAATAGGATACAGCAGAAACATAAAGGGAAACTTAGAGAAATATACCATCACTCTTTCAGACAGCAGTGTTGTACATCAGTGTTTATCATCTTAGCCCAATGCTCACATGACTTGCTTAGATTCAATGCAGTACAAGGTGAGAGAGTAAGTCATATGCTTAGAAGGATATTTCTTTGCATAGTGTCTGATAGCCTCATATCCTATAAAAACTAAACCTAATTCTGCTCACTCAACACACTGGAAAATATATTACTATTGGTTTTTTTACATTACTTATTCTGTTTGCTCAGAAAACCTTTCCAACAGCATCCGTGCACTTTCATATGCAAAATGGGAATCAAAAGCAAGCATAAATTTGAATTGCTTGAACTTTGATGGTGAAGCAATTTGGGGAGTTTCTTCTTTTTGTTGTTGTGCTTGAACTAATCTCATTTCATTTTGCACTTTGACTGTGTGACGGTCCAAGTGGTTCAGGAAAAATAGGGTGGTGTAGGTGAACCAGGGATACCCTGATACTCAGGGTAGGTGGTTGTTAAAGAAGACAGGACTACAGGAGAGGAATGCGCTGTCATTTACTGCATGATACCACATCAGTAAGTACTGTTTTTTTATTCATGCAAATCTCTCTTGTAAGATGGGTCCCGTTGGTTCTAGCACTGGTCTGAATTAAAAACACCCTAGAATAAACAAAGTTCCTGAGGCCAGACACATTTCTGGAGACATTTTAATTAGACTTGCTTTCAGCAGGTTTAACTAAATTGAATTTACAGTCTGGCCTCTCTGTGGGGTCCTGCCTATGCAATAGCAACAGCTGAGCTGGTGGAATCTGCCCCCCCCCCCCCCCCCCCCCCCACACTACATTTCTCCAATTCAAGTATGGCCTTTGTGACTTCTAACACAATCTTGCTTGACTATCTGCCAGTCAGTAAATTATCGATTAAGAAATAGATTGGATATCCCTGCCAATAAAAGACTTAATCCACTGCATCTAGGAGAGATCTCCTGAAGAACTGCTTAGGCTCAGACTTTCAAAATCCATATTTAATTTTTGTAATTGTCATGATGCAGCAGTTGTATATGTGATTAAGGAGTACTCATTGGATTTAATAGGACATATAGCTTGAGGCAATAGCAGGAACAAAAAGCAATCTCTTAAAACAAAGACAATAAGGTTGTAAGCTCCAGTTTCGTTGAGGCCAGAAACTATGGCCATTATATTAGAGCATCCACCTAGAAGTTCTCTTTTTGATAGCACAGAACCTATGTGACGAAATAGAAGGAAGAAAGCTGAAAATCCTTAGTTGGCATCTACTTTTCTTGGTTTATATTTTAATTACAACCATTACATCATGGCAATTACAAAGATTGAATATGGATTTGAAAGTCAGAGTCTAAGCAGTTCTATAGCAGGGTTCCTTCTCCCTTCCTCCATCAGGGACTTAAGATCTTTACTGGCAGGGGAACCAGATCAATTTCTTATTCCTTGCATCATCTGCATGTAATCCTTACACATTTGCCTCTATGGGTGGGCTCAGAATGTGCACGGGGGAACCACCAGTCAAGATCTAAGTTCTGCAGCAAGTGGTGTAGGAGATTCACTAGGAACATTCATTCGAGTCAGACGTGAGCCAGTGCAATGGTCTTGGGTTGCCATCTTTTGGACGAGATGTAATACTGAGGTTTTGACCAGTTGTCCTTATTAATGATGGCAAGTGTCATCTGACCCTACTGAGTTTTGCCATTGACTGTAATAGGGCTGCACCCCTCCACAACTCCTTGTTATTATTCCATAGGAATTATATAGTCACTCCAATACTTAAGTGGCACAGACTTCAAGCAATAGCATTTCTCAGAGCTACAGAATATTGATGCAATTAATTCAGATGAATAGACAGTCAATATAAAAATAAAGCAACAGCATCTTTGCACTGAAAAATTAGAGCTAGGGCAAGGCAGGACCTTGTGCAGATGCATGGGGGTTACAAGGTGCAAGGAGCCTTTCCCTCTAGTATCCTGCGGTGCAAGGGCCAGTGAATGGTCATGCCACCTAACCTGCCCCTGGTGTACAAACCCTTACAAAGAAGACAGATAGGTGCACATGGACTTTCTCCTGCCCATCTGCCTTGGCCAACAGAGCTGGCTAACTTGTGGGCATATCATTATTCACACTGCAATCAGAGGTGTGACTGAAGCACATGTAGACCCATACGAGATAGTTAACTTTGATCTGGCTCTAACAGTAGCAGTGAAGTCCCTGCAACTGCTAGTCTGTGCTGCTGCAAGTATATACCCAGAGAGCTGGCTAGTCTTGTATAGCCCATACTGCCACAGCTGCGCTACTAGGGTTACTGGAGCTAGCCAGTCAATGCACATACAGAGGAATTTTTAGTGCACAGCAGCAGGGTCCGCATGGGCAGTTGGCATACTGCATGCTGGAGTGCTGTAGATTTACATCCCGCTTTGCCCTGCAGTAAACGTTCAGATAGACACGCTCTTGAAATGAAGCTAAATTTTGAAATCTTCAAAATCCTTTGCAAAATGGAACTCCCATGCTCCCGGCAGCCCAAGTTTCTCAGACCCCGGACGACTGCCTCCTTAGCTAAAGGCAAGGAAGTTTCCTCTTTACTCAATTACTTGGTAAGTTACGCAGTTGTAAATTGTTTGGGTTATGGAATCTAATCTTCTCTGAGCAGGGCTTCTAGATGGAATTCTTGCCTCTGACCTGTATTATATTTGGACACAGACAGGAGCATTTGTAGAATCATAGAATCACTCTGCATTATCCTTCCAAGTGCCCAAGGGGGCATGTGGAAACATCACTTTAGCTGCAAACAAAATTGCTTCAGTCTTGACAGATCTGAGGTCTCCAGTCTATCAGTTTTCCTTAATCCTCCCTCTCACTACATAGCTCAATACTGATCAAAGAGAGAGGGATAATATGGAAAGGTAAAATAATGGTACATGCTGAAATTTAGCTCAGTCAGGCACATACAGTAATTCCTTCAGGACGGCACTGAATCCATAGGCATATTAATATTACCCAATAATTTCTTCAATGCTCCATCTCATACTGGCATTTTGTATCTTAAAATTAGCTGTACAGGGACCTGCTTAGTCTCAGTTTTTGGTTCTGGTGTGTTAAGATTCTGCATGTTAAGAAATAAAACAGTGTTACATTGCGACCTTCCAAACAAGAGTGTTTACGTTTTTACCTAGCTTCTTGGTTTGTATGCTATGAACATAACACTGACTCCTAGACAAAGGAGTCCCTGTCAGCTCCTTAGGTCAGTCCTTCCAAGATTGCATGTGTTCCATGGGGTTGATCATGCAAGATTAATCCCATGAGGCATAGAGTGCCCATAGCTGAGCGTGGATGATTAGCACTGGAAGCTTTGGCTGCACTAACTCCCTTGAGTACATATAGGGTATCTGGTATCCTGTTCATGGCTCCACCAGGACGTGCATCCAGGTATAACTTCTCTTGTACTGACTTGACTCAGGTGAGTTACACTTAGAGAACGTCTACACTATCTGCCTGATCGACGGGTAGCTATCGATCTATCGGGGATCGATTTATCGCATGTAGTGTAGCATCCCCAATCGCTCTCCCGTCGACTGCTGAACTCCAGCTCGGGGAGAGGTGGAAGCAAAGTCGATGGGGGAGCCGCGGCCATCGATCCCGCGCCGCGAGGATGCGAAGTAAGTAATTGTAAGTCGATCTAAGATACGTTGACTTCAGCTACACTATTCTCGTAGCTGAAGTTGCGTACTTAGATCGATCCCCCTCCCCCCCCAGTGTAGACCAGGCCTTACATAATAACAGGTTTCAGAGTATCAGAGGGGTAGCCGTGTTAGTCTGGATCTGTAAAAAGCAACAGAGAGCCCTGTGGCACCTTTAAGACTAACAGATGTATTGGAGCATAAGCTTTC